>NC_054535.1:70367717-70717717 GCF_017654505.1 Polyodon spathula
AGAAGCAGTGGGGTGTTCTAATAAATTTGCAAACTACTGTAATGTGAATAATAAATATTACAGAACCACAGTCTTCTAACAGTGACAAAAGATACAAACACTACAATTACACAAACATTTTTAAATAAAAAGCTACCCAACATAAATAATTTTGCTTCAATATTTTGATGAACATTCATAATAGATCAATCATGTATGAATATTGCATTGTCAATATAATAGCTGAGATACAATCCAGTGTGACATAAAAATAGCACCGCAGCAAAGCTAGCAGAAACAAACTGCAGTGTAAAAGGTTATGTCTTAAAAGCGACATAGCTTTAAGGCCTGATATATCTTACTTTGATAAAGTTATCATGGAATTTTCTGTGCTCAAAAGTTGGCTAAACTGACCACAGTGTGAGCTGACATGCTGTTTTAAAAATAAGTCTTTTCAGAGGTTTCACTTGCCTGTCAGTAGACACAAGCTAGATGCTGCTTAGCCAAAGCAGCTTGGAATGTGTCAATGAAGAGGAGGCTCCAAGTGAGTCTTGTCAGCGGAATGAGTGCGGAAGAGAAGCTAAGAGCCCAGAGCAATATATTGTGGCTCAGAGGCAGACTGGGTGATCCATGGGGAATGCAGTCTGGTGCTGAAAAGATACACTCCAACCTTTCAGTTTGTGCACAAGTCTCAAAGCTCAAGTACTATCTAGCAATAGCGCTCTTGTGGCTACTTTTCAATTGATAAATAGAAGTCAGGTCACTTGGATCATCCTCACCACCAGGCTCAATGCATATTACATAAAGATGCTGTTTAACACTTAACACTGAAGAGGGTTGATTTAGACACAAGTGCTGATTTACAACAGTTACAGCTGCTTAAAGCACAACAAGACCAACCAATAAAATGCGCAATGTTTACAGAAGTCATTTTATGCTCATTTGAAGAAGTTCCCTAAGTGACCCAATATATACAGTAGTGTGTACATTTAATAGAACACCTCAAGATTTCCATGACAACATAAACAAGCTATTAAATATTAAGTTGCCTCAAAAAATATGGCATCAACTATTGACTTTATATAATCACCAAACACCTTATATTATGCACAGTTGGGTGCCCTTTATTTTTCATATTACATTTTGTCATGTTGATTTAGCATCAATAATGCTTGTACACAGTAATAACACAGTAATTACACATGTCTGTTGTGTAATTACAATGTAATAACACATTTGATTACAACATGAAAACAATGTTGCCAGTTTTAAACGTCTTTGGGATTACATTGATTATACAGGTGGTTGAATATTTAGAATGTAACAATTATGTAACCATTCATTCAGTTAGTGTAGATATCCTAAAGATAAAGAGTTACCAAATAAAGCCAGCATAGAAAATGTATTTTTTCTTTGCATCCAGTTGTTTTAAATTGCAAAGCACATCGGGCCATCTTATTGTATCCACTCTGGAAAGCCAGTACCTGACTGCACAGGGCAAAGGATAATTCAATGTGTATTGACTAGATTAAGGGTATTGACTAGATTACCTGGCTGCTGATGTCACTTTTAATCTCAAATTTAGAGATCTGATGAAACCTTTATTTTGAACAAATGTATACTCCACAAGGACTATTTCTTCACCCATCTGTATACTACTGTTTACAAAACTCAACAGTGATAAATTGAGAACAGATGTAATATATTCAAAATCAAACATTTCAGCTACTACAAGTCTTTTTCAATGTCTTCAATCAAATGTCTCCATTACAACCCCAACAACCCTCTCCTCCAAGACCAACCAATGGCAACAATGTGTTAACAAGTTAAAGTTTTATTTAAACTTCACACCACTTACAAGCCCCTAAATTATACATATGCATTGGGATTTTCTGTCTTGGTAACTTTATTTATTCTTTCTAAAATAAATGTGCTAATGACAATTTGGAGTGAATAGCTTTAGAGAGACCCATGCTATTCCGATGTTATGGATGGTGCACCATCTTATCAAGAAGCATTGCTTGTCTGGTACTCAACACACTTTTGCAATATTAATGCACCATGAACCAAGCCATGATGCTTTTGAGCAGAGCTATTTTTTTCATTCAAGCTTGCCGTGTTTTGTTTTTAGTTTAACATGTGTTTAAAAGTCATATACAGCAAGTTTAACATATCCTAAACACATGCACCTTTTCTCTGCCAGGGTGAATAGAACACAGAAGAAGGCAATACCTGAAACACATCATTATTTAAAATGTCTAAAGTAAATTACTAACAATTCATTAAGCGTGGATCATTTTATATGCATTCTAGTACCAAAAAAGGTCAAAGGTCAAACTTCGGGGTAATGCATTTTAAGAACACCAATACATATTAAAATACATGTTCTTAACTAGTATTTGTGGTTTGAAAAATATGACTGTACTTGAGTTTTGTTTTGTGGACTTTTGAAGAGATCTACCTCATTTGTTTTAGCATGCACATCCAAGAAAAACACAAATAATTGTCAAAAAATAATAAACACATCTGCTTTTTTTTGGACTTGTATGGCATGCAGACAAAAAATGGATATGGTGACCTTTCAATTTTCTAGCTTTAAAACATTTCTATGCATCTTTGAAACAAAACAAAAAATAGCATGTTTTCTGGAAAAATATGAAGATATAATGAAATATATGCAGTAAAATGCACTAATAAGACAGTCAGTCAGCACACCGATATCCTACAAGAAATCAGTTTTTAGGAATTAAAAAAATGTTCTCTATGTCTGCGTGCCTCACAGTTGTTCTGTTTTAGAAGCAGTGTTAGCCCATTCAGTCCATCAAGTTTGACCACTGTTTACACTTACATGCAGTACATTTTGTGTTGACATCGTAGCAGGATTTCTGGGAACTGCCTTCTGTAGACTGGTGTTTTTTCCAGTGTGTCTTTGTTTATATGTACCGTATATGATCGCTCATTGTGATCACTTCAACTTCCTCTGCTGGTACATGCTTGAAAGAGGACATTTTTCTAAACAGAATGAGGTTTAAAAAAAACATTTTGAAGCAACGATTACTTTCTTTGGGAGCTGACATCTTCACACGCACTGTCAAAAGTGCCTTAAATTACACAAAACATATTCAAATTAGCAAAACGGTAATGATTTGTCATGCACACGTGACCTTTCCTTATCCCTACTTTAGGAAAAATAAGTAAATATTAGTGGATTTGTTGTAAACTCCAGGGAGCAGTGCAGTTATTAAAACTACATTAGCATTACAAAGAGATTTCCAAGATAGCATCTCAAAACCAAGCTTTTAAATGTCGCAGGCTATGATTATAAATCCAGAAACAATACAATAAATAAAAAAGAAAATACAGCTTTCAATAATTTAAATATCAATCTCTTTTTTTGTTTGTTTATATTTTGTTTATAACTGCGGTTTCTGAGGAACATTCAAACCAATAACATCTCTGAGAGCAGTACAGTAAGTATTATCTAAGTTTAAATTAATGTGTATAGCTCAACAGTCTGAGTTAAACGTTGAGAGTCACTATATTTGTACTGTACAAATTCATTTACTCAATAGGGCTTGCTCATCTGAGGTCACACCTTATTTCCAGAGGGATTGGGGTAATAAGCATTGCATTTCAATCAGGATTAGCTTCTAGGCCACACTGTGAACCCTAATGAACAGTTCAAGATGTTTAACCTGTTAATGCCTCCTTGTCTATCACACTAATCCCCTGGGCTTCAAACCCCCATCTTTTCATAGTTTGAAGAGCCGCCAAGATATGTAGAATAAAGAGTTCTTCTCTCTGTCTAGATAAAGCTGAGCAAGGACAATTCACTATGTAAAGAGAGCTACCGAACCTGCCTTCAAATACACTTTCATCTTGCCCATGAAATAAAAACAGGATTTACTGTATTACCTCCAGTGGACAATTCCATTAGGATGCACACTGGTCTGTCTCCCTAATTAGTATCAGATATAGCCTGTAATAGGACACTAAACCTTTTTAGCCACAATGCAGAGTGGATGAAACAGGCAAACACTCTATATCTAATACAAGCACTGATATCTTCAATTTCATTAATTCTGTTCAAATCGGTCAAAACGTTACCCAGGTTTCCAAAATGTTTCAGTTTTTGTTTCATAGTAGTTTTTCTTAGAACAGCAATAGCAAAATACTCCCACTGAGTTCATAATGCAAAGAAACAAGGACCAGGGGTCACAAATGGAGATTAGATAAAGGAGCATTCAGAACAGAAAATAGGAGGCACTTTTTTACACAGAGGGTCTGGAACCACTCCCCAGTAATGTTGTTGAAGCTGACACCCTGAGATCCTTCAAGAAGCTGCTTGATGAGATTCTGGGATCAATAAGCTACTAACAACCAAACAAGCAAGATGGGCCGAATGGCCTCCTCTCGATTGTAAACATTCTTGTGTTCTTATGTTTTTAATATTTGTTGATTATTAGTACTTGCCCAAGCAAAATAAGCTCAAAGGAAAAAGTAATCCGAGAGTCAATGTAATAACATGTAAAAGGACATGCGGTGCACCCCAGGTTCAAGTCTATCTCAGACCACCATGAACGAATGGATGAGTCATGAAGTCTGAGGATAGAGGTCAGCACTGCAAATACATTGCAGCAGTATGATGGCAGCTTTCAGTCTATTAATACTGAACTAGCCACAAGAGCAGTGCGAGTGTGGAACTACTAAGAGAATGATGGGCGAGATGAGCTGGTATTCATCATCTCAATGTTCACATAAAGCTCAGCTTTGAAGTCTATTATTGATACTGATTGATAGCTGGGTTTAACCTTGCCTCAGAATCCTACCTGCTGTGTACTTCTAACATTGCTCTAGTCACACAGGTGGGAAAAATACTGGTAGTAGTTTTGATTCAGTAGTTAAAAAACAAACAAACAAAAAAAACTGTTATGGTGACACATATTTTGACATTTTAGCTGTCAAAAATACATTTAAAAATGTCTTCATTCAGAAAGATGCTTGCTTCTCTGTAACAGTGTTAGAATCCTACGCACAGGCACATTAAAAAATGTCTTCATACAGAAAGATGTTTGTTTCTCTATAGCAGCTTTAGAATCTCATGCCCATTGCCTTCCCCTCATAGACATCTAATGTTGGTCTCAGTTATGTAGTCTTGGGCAGTAATGCTTAAATAACAATACAAGTTTTCTTTCACATTCATCTAGGTGAGACTGAATCACAATGACTAATATGTTTGTTGGCCAAGCTGGCAGACCAAGAGGTTACACTTTCTCACACAAACTCCAGCGCTGAGAAATGACTTTACCTTGAAGGAGTGACAAGAATATTCTGGCTATGGATGTAAGACATTGGCATTTCTGTTGTGCACACCTGCAGAACTGCCACGCAAACTGAACTTTTGTCTATTTTAAATCCACCGTATTGCTTGCTGACACCAAACATGCGCTGCATACACAACCCTGTTTCAGTTCTGGAGTTTTCATTTGTCATCTGATTTCATCTGTTAAAGCAACATTGCTTGTGAAACCTTGTTTATTCTACAGCCGACCGTGGACCGGAATTCCCAGGTGTTCAATTGGCTGAGCGTCGCCGGAGGGGGAGGGTTTAGGTTGGCCAGGGTGTCCTCGGCTCACCGCGCACCAGCGACCCCTGTAGTCTGGCTGAGCACCTGCGGGCTTGCCAGTTAGCTGCCCGGGAGCAGCATTTTCCTCCGACGCTGTCACTCCTGGGTGGCTGCATGGTGAATCCGCAGTGTGTAAAGAAGCAACACTTCGGATGACAGCGTGTGTTCATCTTCGCCGCTCTTGAGTCAATGCAGGGGTGGTAGCGGTGAGCTGAGCCTAAATAATAATTGGGAATTTCAAATTGGGAGAAAAAAAAAAAAAAATTGGCAAATTAAAAAAAAAAAAAAAAATATATAATATATATATATATATATAAATATATATATATATATATATATATATATATATATATATATATATATATATATATATATATATATATATATATATATATATATATATATACATACAGCTCTGGAAAAAATTAAGAGACCATTGCAAATTTTTCTAAAATCAGCATCTCTATATGTATGGCAGCCATTCCCTTCCAGTGTCTGTTAAATTCCAAGACAGGCATACCTCATTCTACTGAATGAGGTACTGATTAGGGGATCACCTGAACCAAATCTTATTTAATGAGGAAAAGTATAAAAACCACTCCTGTGGTCATCACTATCCTCTTGCAGTAGGACCAGCTGGATGGCAAAACAGTGCTAGTAGTACCTCAAAAGTAATTGGAATAAAAAAATAACTATTGACCATGCCCAAAGAGTTGAAAAGGAAAGTTTTGAGTGAGGAAAAGAAGGGTTCAATTCTGGCTTTACTGGCAGAGGTATACAGTGAGCGTCGGGATGCTTCCATCCTTAAAATTTCAAAGACGGCAGTTCATAAGGTCAAGCAGCACATATTGGGGACAACAAAGCTACAGACCGGCAGAGGGCGAAAACGACTCTCCACTGACCGGGATGACAGCCAACTCATTCGAATGTCACTCAGCAACCTTAGGATGACATCAAGTGACCTACAAAAAGAATGGCAAACGGCAGCTGGGGTGAAGTGCACGGCGAGGACGGTTCGAAACAGGCTCCTAGGGGCAGGGCTGAAGTCGTGCAAAGCTAGAAAAAAGCCCTTCATCAATGAGAAGCAAAGAAGAGCCAGGCTGAGGTTTGCAAAAGACCATAAGGATTGGACTGTAGAGGACTGGAGTAAGGTCATCTTCTCTGATGAGTCCAATTTTCAGCTTTGCCCAACACCTGGTCGTCTAATGGTTAGACGGAGACCTGGAGAGGCCTACAAGCCACAGTGTCTCGCACCCACTGTGAAATGTGGTGGAGGATCGGTGATGATCTGGGGGTGCTTCAGCAAGGCTGGAATCGGGCAGATTTGTCTTTGTGAAGGACGCATGAATCAAGCCAAGTACAAGGTTGTCCTGGAAGAAAACTTGCTTCCTTCTGCTCTGACAATGTTCCCCAACTCTGAGGATTGGTTTTTCCAGCAGGACAATGCTCCATGCCACACAGCCAGGTCAATCAAGGTGTGGATGGAGGACCACCAGATCAAGACCCTGTCATGGCCAGCCCAATCTCCAGACCTGAACCCCATTGAAAACCTCTGGAATGTGATCAAGAGGAAGATGGATGGTCACAAGCCATCAAACAAAGCCGAGCTGCTTGAATTTTTGCGCCAGGAGTGGCATAAAGTCACCCAACATCAATGTGAAAGACTGGTGGAGAGCATGCCAAGACGCATGAAAGCTGTAATTGAAAATCAGGGTTATTCCACCAAATATTGATTTCTGAACTCTTCCTAAGTTAAAACATTAGTATTGTGTTGTTTAAAAATGAATATGAACTTATTTTCTTTGCATTATTCGAGGTCTGACAACACTGCATCTTTTTTGTTATTTTGACCAGTTGTCATTTTCTGCAAATAAATGCTCTAAATGACAATATTTTTATTTGGAATTTGGGAGAAATGTTGTCAGTAGTTTATAGAATAAAACAAAAATGTTCATTTTACCCAAACACATACCTATAAATAGTAAAACCAGAGAAACTGATAATTTTGCAGTGGTCTCTTAATTTTTTCCAGAGCTGTATATATATATATATATATATATATATATATATATATATATATATATATATATATATATATATATATATATATTATAGAATATAAAATAAAGCCATCCCTGTGAAAACACAGCTCTGCACACTGATTACGAGTTTACAGCATGCTCTGGGTGTATGACTTGCACATATACTTGGGAAGTGAGCTTACCAAGTTTGGTTACTGAAGCCTGCTATTTGAATGTTAAGGCCACGGCATTCTTCCCCACCCAGGTTTCAAAGCAGCTATACTGTTGAGGTGAGCTCCGCAACGGTTTCTTTGTTGTGTTTGCATTCCCTTCTTGACCCATTCCAGTGAAGGCTGTGTGTATTCTGGTATGAAAGAGACCCTGTTTAGCACTACTAGTCTTCCAGATTCTATCATTCAGTAAGGAAAACACAGGGCCTGTTTCATTAGTTAACGACACACTGACTCAGAGCTGCATATTGTTCAAAGGTGCTTTGCTAATAAGATGTTATTTTATTAGCTGTTTGGTTAATGCTCATGCCTCCGATGCTCTTTGTTTGTTTTAAACACATGAGGCTCTCCTTTCAGACCAAATATGCCAATCCATAGTGCCCAAAGAACAACACTGGTTGCCTTTGCCTTCACAGATGTAAGCATGAAAAAGAAAACAATTTAATTGAATTATTATACAAATTAAACATGAATAAATATTGGCTGGTGAACAAACAGGCGTGATCGGAAATCAAGGCTGTCTTGTTTGAGCTGCTTGATTTAAAGGCAGATTCATTTGTGCTGTATCATGAGGAAAATGTGCAGAAATATTTTACTTTAAAACGTAATGAATAAACCAAGAACCATGTGAAATTATTTTCTAATGAATGCTTTTTTATGTTTTAAGGGACTATTTTTTTCTAAGTTTAGGCAGAGGTGGAAGAATATTTAATAAAAATGAACTTTTGGTTAATTAAAACATGTTTTTACATTTAAATTTTATTTATTTTTTTTAATGTTGGTTGATCCATTTTATAAGCGCGATAAGGCACTTCAGGGTGTGGGATATACTCTAATATCTACACGTCCCGGGCAGTTAAAGCCACTTGACCTCGCCTCGTGACTTATAACTCACCCGGGGCGTGTGGATATTAGAGTATATCCCATACCCTGTCGTGCCTTATTGCTTATGATGCGATCTTGGAACTTTCTGGCTGCTGTAAACAGTTGTGTATCTGTTAATTTGATCATAGTCAGGTGGTGAGTGTTTGTGTGTCTGCCAGTGTGTTTGGGGGTCAATGGGGGATGAGTGTGGGTGTGGTAGCAGTTGAGGCCCCCCCCCCCCCTGGTCTTAAGGGGATGTGGTAGTTCCTGAGGTTGGAGGTTAGTCCTATACAGGAACAACAGGGGTGCAGCAATTGGAGGGGAAGGGATCACAGGGGATGGAGCTATAGTGGCCACAGGGTCCTCTATGTTCAGTGGGAGAAACTTCATACTAAGAGAAGCTGTGTTGTGCTGCGACAAACCAGAAAAACAAACGGTGTGCTAGTTTATGGGGAAAAACACTACATGGCTTGTTTCCGAGTGGCTAGATGTAGGGTTTTGATTGTTTTCATTAGGCGTGAGCTTGGCCAACATAGTCCTTAATCTGTTAGCGTGAGAAAATAAACTTGATATCAGTGGTGCACTAAAATCCTGGTGTCTCCTCATATTTTTGATTAGATCCAGCTATTCATTGACTATTTAACTGATAACGTTAAATTAAATATATATATATTAATATATACCATATATTAGTATATATATATATATATATATAGATATAGTCTATATATATATATATAGATCTCTATATATATTATATATATATGATTCGAGTTACCTACCTCTGGATCTGTTTTAAAACGTTTTTACTGGTAATCCAAATTCTCTCGAAAGAGTCTTTGAACTATCTATCCTCTCCAGTTACCATGACAACAACCCATTCACACGTATTTTCTTGTATCTTTCATCCCCGCAGCCATTACGTTCTCAGCATCCACAGGTCGGGTTTCCAGTGATACCATTAAGTGTGTTTCATTTGCAGTTTAAACGTCTTTCTAAACAGAATGTAGCACAATTAAGACATAATGAAACATAAACATAGACATAGTGTAACATAATGAACACATCAGCGAAGAGGGCTAAAACCTGAACCACTTAAAGAAAACAGAAGGCTCACAGCTACATTCATTATGGACATAAATACAATAGATGTGATACTGTATGTGACTAAATACTTACAAAAAAACCCCAATATTACACATGTTCAAATGTTCTAGTTTTTACAAAGACAACAAAACAATATATTTACTGAAATGTTCTCGTTTTATACATTTGGGTCCTGTTTGGTTGCATGACATCATTATTAGCATGTAAGCTGTTACATTATCTTTTGCCCACACAAGTAGATAATAACTTGAAGGAATGTAAACTACTCGGAGACATCTTAAAGGTATGTTTTTAACTTTCAATCTTTTTCAAATGTACATATGAGAATGCCCTCTATGAGAAACCAGCAGAAGAGTTTATTAGTAATGGACTGGGAAAAAGAAGAAAAAAGAAACTTTCAGATGTCAAGACAAAAACAATAACGTGAAGATAGACATTTACCAGAGCACTCTATAAATACCACACAAAGAAAGCAAGCAGACCCGTCTTTTACTGACTGGCCGTGCCAACACTACAAGGCCAGTCTCATAAATGAGCAGAGGGCTGAGTGAGAAACATGCAGAAATAATGCTCTATTACTCTTTTGATTACAGAACTATCATGTCTGTTTTTGTATGCTGTGATAATATTGTTGGAAGGAATGACATCCATTTGTGAATATGTATTTATATGTTTGTACAAGGAACAGTGATGTGACCAGCATAGGATCCATATTTATGTTTGATTAGAATTAGCTATTTATTTGCTTTCCTTGATGGCAATAGATCACAGTTTCCTGTATACATAGTTTTAAATGTATTTTAAATTAACAATAATAATAAAATGAGAAAAGCTACTTTATTTTGGTAGCTAGATTCCATTTGTTATTCGAAACACGCATTTGTTTTCTTGACCAGTAAAAACACAAATAACTGCATGTGAAGACTTCTGGCTTGTGAGGGTGGATTGAAAACACTTAGAATACAGGGCGGTATCTATGCATTGCTTCACATGGAATACAGAAACAGGCATTGCAGTGTTAAGCTGTGGTGTTGTCAATCAATAAGCATATGCAGCATTTGTTTTAGTTTTCTATACAATACAAACAATTTGAGTTCTTAAACCAAAAAGATCGAAAGCAAACTTGTCTGACTGGATTGACAGGAGCAGAGTTACTGTCAGTATTATCCTATCAGGGCAAACTGCTCCCCAAGGAATAACAGAAACGAACTGCTTGGTGCCACAAGTCCTCCATGACCCTTTAGTATCCATAACATTTCCTGTTAGCAATAAAGACATGTCAGCCTGGCTGTTAACTCAGTGGACTAGCTGTACTGAAAGAGCAGGGAAAAAATGGTTGTTTCTTAAAATCTAAAAAGCTTCTTGTAATGTCTATTAGACCTAAGATATGAGTTTGACTCAAAACCAGAAAAGTTAAATTAGATCATTAATTTATATTGAAATTTGGCTCAGCATCATGTGTATACTGCTGTCTCTTTGATGTCATTCAGCAATCAACAGGTTCATAATTTATGTGTCTTGAATTTCTGCATAATGCTTTAGATGAACTTTTCCCTTGGGGGAAAAAAAATAAGTATATTCCTGAGGAGCTGGATCAATAATACATCACAAAGGCTCTCCCCTTTTCCTTTTAGCTCACACTGCTGGCAGAGGGCTGCTTGTCAGGAGACAGAAAAGCATGTCCATTGTGGATTTCACATTCTAACAGTAATGATCTTAAAGGCTGCTATTAAGGCGACTGTCACATCCCCGGGAATTACGCAGCACCCACAGCCCTGTCCATAAAACAGCAGCACACTCATAAAGTCCTGTAACAAGAATGGGAGTATCTTCTCTGAGGGGTGTGGGCCGGACTCACTAACATGCCTTATTCATTTATTTATTTATTTAAACTGGTTTTTATTATTTATGTTTTGTATGTTTTTTCCTATTTCCCAGAGATACAGTATTTAGGATTTGCGAGCAGTTGTTAGGAGTGAAAGAATGCAGTTTTATTAATCACATATCACAATGAGTAAGGAGAGGCAAGTTTGATAGTAGAGGCATAGGAATTCAAGAAGTCTAGGGCTTGGTTAGTTATTTTTTAGGAAACATTAAATTGTATGTTTTAATTTAAGCAAAACGGTGCAATATAGAATTTAAATGTTTCTTTTGTTTTCTGATCACATCTTGTGGGTAAAACAGTTGCTAAAGTCAACATACAGTAAAGGTAACCTTTCATTTCAATTTACTTTAATAACTTTAACCAGCCATGTATTCATTACTGATCTTAGTTCACACATAACCTGTGCCAGTTGATAAATATTTATTGCATGTGCATTATTGTGGTGCTAGATGAATGCACATTGTACATTACAAATCCTAAATGCAGTGTATGATAAATTCAAATTTCAACCCTGCAAAACATGTTCCATCATTAGATTTAAAAGACTTGAAATGCACATTTAATTACTGCATACACCTACACCTAAATGAAGGATCTTCTGGCACTTTATTTACTATATTTAGCCTGTATAATTTTACTGTTTCCAGACACTAATCATTTACTAAATCTGTATTTTTTCTTAGTTGATTACAATAGATAACAATGCAAACTTGAATATGAATATGACAATGAAATAGAACACTAAACACAATTCCACTCCACTGACAGCTTTTTTTTTTTTTTAATTTCACCATTGCTTTTCTTAAATACAATCTATGAACTAAAAAGTCCTATGGCTGATTGGAATAAATATTATATTTTTCTTAAAGGTTTCAAGACACCACAGTTGATTAAAATGTTCCACTTGGCACAATAACAGCATCACCCTGAGAAGGGGAGTTTAAGGCTGTTTTCTTTAAGTACTCCCTCGTGTCCCTAAAGGCATAAACATCATTTGTATCTATTTGTGTAACACAGCTTGAAGCAAATTGCGATCATCTAATTTAGATCAAATTAAGCTAAATTAATTTACATCCTTGCTGCTAAGACAATGAAAGTTTCCTTTTGGTCAACCGATTAGAAGATCTCCACAACACTCTGGACTCAAGTGCAATCATTTCCGAGGACAGCTCTTCACTGTCTCAATACGAGATGCTGAGAAGTTCAAATATGCCAAGCTAATTTCAAGAAAGAAAGAGATAGAAAAATGCATGCACACTAATGTTCTGTTTAAGTCCATTTTGATATACATATGATTATGTGTTGTATTAAATGTTTAGCAAAAAATTAAATGTACTCTTTAGGGATTAAGAAGGGCAGCATATGTATAATGAAATTTAAAAGCAGACTGTACAGATTTGAGACCTAAACAGCACTAGATACTGATAAGTCAAGCATAATATTTGCTGCTGTTTATTCTACCGCCTTAGATTTAACAAGAAGGTCCACACTGTAAAACTGAGAACATAATATTAAATAAAATATTATGGATTGAAAATGGACAACACCAGCTGGGTAAATCTATCAAACAAACCAAAGTGATTTTAATTAGCTGAGTGAAAGCAGTTTGCTGAATACAGGAACGCCAGGCCTTGCTCACATTAAAACTGGCCTGATTTTCTGTGAAAAAAGTCCCATCTGAACAGCAGTGCCCATCGTCAATCACGCTAAAAGCTCCTAGTGCTAGATTTGATTTACCAATATAAAATGCAAATTAGGTGATTAAGTGGAGTGGAAGCCAGAACAGAAGCCTCTTTTAAACCATCAAGTTAAATACAAACAGACAGAGAACTGGCGCTGGAAAGAATGTTTTAGCATATTCGTTTGATTAGAGCTACAGAAATTTAATTAGTGTGGCTAATTACTTGACAAATTGCTCCGCATTACCAAAAAGGCAGAACATTATTTTTTTACTCTTGTAAAAACCTGATGTGGATTTTTAGAACAAATGGTCCCTGCCAGTATGTGAAAAGCATAATTATATAAATGGGAGAAGGCACAACGGTCCCTTACAATAGCAAATGAGATAATGCATGTAATTAGGCAGGACACACATCCAAGTCATACGTTGTTTTCCAGTTGCACTTGACTATACTAATCCACAGTAAGCTGACTCATCAAAACACATCACATCCTAAATGAATGATCTTCTAGAAAAAGAAAGTACATTATTTGGAGGGGTTTTGTTTATGCTCTACAGTATATAAGTGCAGGTAAACAAAGCTGGCAGGTATTACCCAAGCACACGCCAAAACATTACTCCTCAAATAAAGCCCACATAATGAACACGACTGACATCGTATTTCAGGAAAGCCTTCACGCTAATTAAGGGTTGGACTAAAATGAAGGCTGGATGACTTTGCTTCAGTGGGTTTTTTTTAAAATTACAGCCCTGTTACCACCATCTCAATGTGATCAGCACTGATCTGCTTTTCAATGTGATCAGCAATGATTGGGCTCAGCACTGTCTGATTTGTTTGCCGAGCCTAGATTGTTTCTCTCCTGCTGCTTTTTTTTTTTTTTGAAGGGCAACATGGTAATGATTTTTTAAAGCACTACAGCTGGTACGATAAGCCCTGTGTTTATAAAAACAGTTTCCACGTCGCCTACTGGCGGCTATTCACATAGACGCCCTGTTCAGCTCTCTGGTGTTTACATTGAAGTAAGCAGGTGGAAACAACAAGAATGATTTACAGAGTCAAGACATCTCAATGTGTTTCATATTACTAAACAAAATCCCATACTAAGAGTTATATTGTGCATCATATACGATATCTTAAAAAAACCTTTGCAAGCTGATTTGCTTAATTTGGGAGTTGACTTGTTTGGTTGGCCTAAGGTTGCTGATGTATTTAAGTTAACATCTGTGTGCAACCAGAATGGATTGTTCTGGAATAATTGAACTCCAAGTACATATGCATGTGTATTATGGAAGATGAAAGTAATTATAATGCCCATCTAAAAGATGTTGTTCCTTTAAATATTTACTCCCTCCCTTTGAGTATATGTGCATTGTTATGTTAAGAGTTTTCTGGTTTTAAATATTACACCAACACTTAAACTAGCACAAAAACTTATTTTCAGATGTTGCCTGGAGTTCAGCTGATCTTCTCAGTAACCATGTGATGCTTTAAAGAACGTTTAGAGGTTAACATCAATGATCCATCGGAGTTTTCTAGAAATGGAGAAACATGGAGCAACATGGGGAACGTTTCCACTGTGTCTAAGACTGTGTTGTACTAAAAACCTGAATGGGGTTTCTTGGATGCAGCTTTGGAAGGTGCTACACAGACACACTGGTTTGTGGATGATGCTTTGGAAGGAGCTGCACAGACACACTGGTATGTTGACTTTATTTTTTGGAGTATAATAGCAGAGTAGCTTTGGGTGAATGTATACTCTGCACCTCCTATCTTGTATGTGACACAGAAATTCCCCCCAAAAACTTGTAAAACATGTTATATTATGAACATTACAATATTTAGACAGCATGTATTTAATTTCTGTTCAGTTTTAAAGTGATACACTGAATGAAGCATATGGATAAACAGAATGACATTATCAACAATTTGTATTTTTGATAAGTCCTGTAGATAATGTTCAGACATTTATAAATAAATGTATCCTTCCTCTCCCTCTTATCTCATACCTCTATTGTACTTGATGATTCTCAGAGAGGATCTTATCAGTAAGTTGCCTTGTAACTGGCAGTAGGTTGGTAGGAATCTCCATACAAATATGATAATCCTTGATCATTTTCCATTTAATGGGCTGATAAGATCTTACCTAAAATGATAAACACACATTTTAATTTCAATCTCAATGCATGACTGTTGTCACGTGAGAGTTGTTTTTAAACAGCAAGTGTTCCTGAAAACAACACTAAAACCTTTTTGCCCATCCTTGTAAAATACGACTACACCGTGTATGAAATTATCTTTCAGTCAGTTTCCTGTCTTCAATTTAATAGCAATGTATAAGATGACATTGATGGTAAAAATGAATTGCAGAATTATTTCACCAGGCTACAATTAGTTCCTTAAAGACACTTTATGATTAAAATAGTGCAGATTTTTCCACTTCATTTAAATGCCACGGTAACCCACAAATCTAAAGTTATGAGAGGAGAGGTAAGACAATACATACAAATTTGTCTTAAACAGTGTCTTTGGGGAGGGGTATTTGGGAATTTCTCTTTAAGAGTCTTAGGGGAGGGGTATTTGTAAAACTTGGCAAGCGGATTTTGAGTAAATGTACTATAATTATGTAGATGTGATAACAAGCTTTTCTTTTGTATTGCAGCTCAGATGAGTGTTCTGTTTTTACCTGCTAAGGTATGTTGCTTAGGTAATTCTACACAAAATATGTCATTTTAGAAATTTACCAAACTTTAGTTACCGAGCTCTGAACCCCCCCCCCCCCCCCAAAAAAAACCATTGAAATCTATCCAAACTAATAGTTTTAAGATTGGACAGCATTGTACTTCATATTTATACCTTGCAATGAGGTGCAGTGCAACACTAATATACAACGATGCTTCAGATGTATTTATTTAATCAGGATAGACTATTGAGATATATATTAACAAGGGGGTCTTGGCAAATCAGAGGGGGAAAACAAATATCTGCGAGTTGCATGGTGGATGAGGCAGTAGGCTGCCTTCAATGTATTGGGTGCCAATGATGTATATACAGAGTGAATCAGTAGGCTGCCTTCAATGCATTTCGTGCCAATAATGTATATACAGAGTGAGGCAGTAGGCTTCCTTCAATGTACCGCGCAACAATGGTGTAAATATATAGACACACGCAAGCTGAAAATAGGGACCCATTTGTCTATGCATAGCAGTGACACAGGTCAGCACCCTGGTGAGAATAAAAGCCCCCCCATGAGCAGGGCAAGCGATAACACCGGATCATCTGTTCACGTGTCAGTGACGAGCAGCAGTTCCTATGTATGCCTGGGCTCTTTTATTTCACAATATTTCCCATAGTATTAGTTACACACTTGTATAAAACATTCAGGGTTTTTCATGATAACAGATGGATACTATTTCAAGTCATGAATATATTTTAGCTGCCTGAGTGCAGAAGTATGATGTCTGCTGGGAGCATGTCTGCATGTAGCTGTTCAAGCTAAAGGTGCAAAAAGAATATACAGAGAATGTACGGCTTCACATTTCCCATCCCACATCAGAGCTGAAGTCTATGGAAATAAAAGCAACACAAACCTAATGCAAAATGCGTCATTTTAAATAAGCACATTGTATAAAATCCTTGTTTGAAATACCTTGCTTTCATAATGCAGCACTTTTACCAAGTACACCTCATTAAACATTTATTGTAAATGGAGATTCATTTATTCAAAGTATGATGATTATTACTGGTTGTTAAATATCCTGTCTACTTTTAATAACTATAACATTATTTAAAAGGGCCCTGGGGGTCAAATATTTTGTAGCAAGGAACGTCTGCTCTCTAACAGTTCGATTGCATTTACCCTCAACATTGATAGATCTAGCTCTATTTCAGCCCAGTAGAGACCTTAAAATATTATGAAAACATTGCAGCCATGAATGTAGCATCAGGATTTGCTGGTAATCCCAGGTGGAAAGAATCAGGACAGATTTTTTGTTGAAATATGGCAACATTTAATATTGACAAACTCTGGGATTCAATTTGAATTCTGTTACTGCTATCGTTTCAGCAGTTTGTTACCAAAGTGTGTACAAAATGACAAATATAAACAGATACAGATAACGATGGTTTTAGAATTGTATTCTGTGTTAGTTATACACTGATACAGATAACGATGGTTTTAGAATCGTATTGTGTGTTAACTATTGTAACGGAGCTTGCACTATCTCAGGTTCATTTGCCCCTTTAAAAATTGACCCAAGACACAGAAACTTGATGTTTTGAAGCACCGACGCACTATTTTTTTTTAATAAACACACACAACGAAATAAACAAATCAAACACCTAGCTCTTTTTCGAGCACTAATTAAAAATACAAACAGGAATTTAACTATCTCGCAGGACGGCTAAGCCATTTACCTGACACAAACAAACAAAACAAAACCACACAAGGAGAAAGCAAACTGAAAAGGGTTTTACACTATCTTTTTTATTTTTTTACTCTTGAGAACACCATCAAGCAGGCTTTTATACACAACAGCAGCCCTGAACAGACTGGCTGCTTTCTTTAAATACCCTGCACCTGGCTCTAATTTACAATGACAGCCAGGTGCAGGGGATAATTATTAATAAACCAAAGGAATTAACCCTCTTCCTGCTCACACTATACACTGTGATACAGATAACAATGGTTTTAGAATTGTATTCTGTGTTAGCAATAAACAGTTGCACCCAGTAATGGTGTATTGTTTGTAACTGTTTGAACACTGCTATAAGGATAATATACCGCACTTCAGAAAATGCAGTTGCCTAATTCACACATCAAGTAGCCTGATCCCAGTTATATCATTTCTTTGCTCTTCTTGTTAACCATCTGCACACAGCTGCATACAGGCCATGCAATGTTTAAACACAGAGCACAAACAGAAAAGAGTCCTACCTGTAGCATTGGTCCATTTACAGGCAGACTGAAATACATTGTTTTAAATTTCACCAGATAATTCTCTCAGAACAATGAGCACAAGGGACAGGAAAAAGCACACCGTAAGAATATACTCTCCTGTAAACATTTATGTAAGGGATTATAGGCGAAAAGTAAATATTTAACTATGATTTGTTTAACTCTATGGGATTGAGTCCTCTCTATTTACACTTACACTGTAAGTGTTTCTGTATATCCACTTCATTTAAAACAATAAACACCAAGAACACAAAAGATCCAGGGCTTTATTTGCTAAGCTCTTGTAAGAATGCAAAATTGAAACCACATTTATTTAAAAAAAAAAAAAAAAAAAAAAAAAAAAAAATATATATATATATATATATATATATATATATATATATATATATATATTTATATATATATATATATATATACATGTATTGTGTAAAAAAAAATTTTAAATAAAAGCAAGTTCTTAATTAGATTCTAACGTCTTTCCTGCACCAATATACAATTGATGTGAACTGATGTCACTGACATGTACTGTAACATCAATTCTTATATATATAGAATATAGATGTTAAATCAATGTCTTATTGTAAGTGACTCTGCATATAATGCATAGTTCACAGCCTACCTCTGTAAAGCGCTTTGTGATGGTGGTCCACTATGAAAGGTGCTATATAAAAATAAAGATTATTATTATTATTATTATTATTATTATTATTATTATTATTATTATTAATTCATTAATTTGTTTTTTCTGTCAACTACTCTCCCAAGGCAAATCAAGAAAACAATTATTTTAAATAAAACAAACCATACCAATCCATGAATCCATCCCTGTAAATATCACACTTTCAACAGCTTCCTTCAAGGGATATCCTTATTGTATTTCACTGTATCTAACATACAAAACCTCAAAACTAAAAAAAAAGGTGTCTGAATGACATGCTGACTGCAAAAGTATGTCTCAGCTCTGATTAGAAAAAAACTCTCTTGTTGTCTTTCTTGTTCAACTTAGGAGACCAAAAGTTCAAATAAATGGAAACAAAATCTGAACCAAACAAAAAGCCTCTGATGGTAATTTCTAAAGCCTCTGTTGACTCCACAGACATTCAGAAATGTTCAGACAGCATAGCACTGATCCTCTTCTTCAGGAGAAATACTTCTTCTTTCTTCAGCTGTGGATATTACACAGAGATTAGTGACCTCTCACTCGTGGCCTGTCACAATTAAAGTGACATCAGCTCTTAACGTCCTACTCTAAGTGCTCAGGAGCTTACTTTGGAATTCTTGTCAAAAGCAAAGGCCGAAATCGTCGGGCTTGTGCTGTTTTCACCAGGGTAATCCGTTCTTTTCTCTTTCCCTTCTTTTGATTGTGACACTCAATGTGTCTGCCTTCATAATGATAGCAGATATCAGGACCTTAAATAGTTAAAGTAGCTAATAAAATAATTCCATCTACCTCCGTCATTTTGCACTTCCATTATCTACTTATGTCTCAGATGTGCAGTTTTGAAAGAAACACATGTTATAGCACACACGTGCAATTGCATTTTAAAACATGCTATCTGGTACTCCTTTAGTTAAACGAAGCTCTCAGTTTGTATGGCTTATTCTAAGGTTATCTGTTTGGACATGTACTACAGTCAAAAAGCATGGCTTCCAAGTATAGTCACGTTAACCTACAGTAGTGTAGTACCAGATATCATGTTGTGAAATTATAATAATAATAATAATAATAATAATAATAATAATAATAATAATAATAATAATAATAAAAGTATTTTTTGCTATAACAGGTGTTTCTTTCAAAACTGCATATGTGTGACCTGGAGACATTTTATGGAACTATCTTGTTAGCTACTTTAAATATGAACCGGCTTAACTTCTATCGATAACATGAGGCGATTTCGCAACTTCTTTCAGCAGTTTCTGTTTAGGATAAAAGAAGAAGCAACATGCCTGCTAACATCAGAGTGATCTCTCATAGAACACACTGCTTTTCATTAATCAGCATTATTGTATTGATAAAGCTGAGACCCTTCATTACTGAATGTGATTTAAATATTATTGCACAAAACAAATGCACAGATTTCCACATTTCTACTCCCTTTTATGATCTTTTAAAGCACTGTCCTAGTGCTTGTGAAAGGGGCAACGATGCTAGCTGTGGCAGCCTCCCTTACAGCTCTACCCTGTACTGTGGTTATCCCTGGAGCACAGGACTGTTTTTTTATGGACTGGTTTTTACTGGTGCTGAGTATGAGACCAGCAGACTCCTTTGTTAGAGTCCAACCCAGGCCTTGGGAAGCAAAAGACATGCTAATCGAATCATTCATTTTGTAAGCCATGTCATTCATAGAGTGTCGTACCTTTACTATCATGACAAGTTTTCCCATTGAAGAACCCAAATTACAAATAATAAGTACAGAAAAGAAACATAAATTATACACAAAGCAGGAATGAGATTTCACCCTTGTGCGATTCCACTGATATTGTTTTCTGCTTTATACAGGAAAAGTGCATAAAATATTCATTGTGATTACTGTAAAGTATGTAAAACAATCACCCTGCTCTGGTTGTCACATGTTGCATTTGACACACACATCCCACAGGATGTAAAGAATAGCATTGTAATTCACAAAAGTTCTTTACTTCACAGTGCACTCTGTAGCAGTTACAAATAAATAAATAAATAAATAAATAGCAATATTTTGTTATACGTGGTATTGCAAAAAAGATAACTCATATTCATGAAATGACTGACATCACCAAGCAGGTGTGTGTGTGTGTGTAGGTATTACCATCAATGTAGGGACCAAATTTGAGAAAATGTCCCCGCAAAGATAGTAACTACTGAAAAAACGACGTTGTTTGGATGTCCCCACTTTGTAAAACACCTTTTTAAGAACTAAATACGCCTTAAAAAAAACAAACAAAACAAAACAAAAAAAAAAAAACTAAAAGTGACAAAATATTTAGTTTGATGTCGACTTTCACCGTGTGGAGTTTTGTCTGACTGGAGTTAGAAACAGTAAATAAAAATATAGTGCGAGTCAATGAGAGGTCCCCACAAGTATTGGAATACAAACGTGTGTATGTGTGTGTGTGTGTGTGTTTGTCTGCGTGTGCGTGCGTGTGTGTGTGTGTGTGTGTGTGTGCTGTGATGGTATTTGAAGTACTATACACTTCTTAGGGAAACTCTCATAAATTTTACATTACCCGAATGATCTGTATATATTTTAGCTACAGGATAAAAATAAATAAATAAATGAATATATAATGCAGACTCTTATCTCTCTTCCGCTCTGCCTGTGTTTATTTCATTACTTCACTTATCTGGTGTGCCTATTATTTTTGATTCCAGCTGGCCTTTCATTTGGCATTTAAATAACTTACATTATAAATTGACAGATATCATTAATGCAATTATAACATGGTGCCCTGGGGTTAGTAATAATTCTTGTTTTTTTAATCTGCCCTTTTCCTCAAAATTGACGTGACTCTTTTTAACAAAAAACATACATCAACTTTCACTGGAACAACAATTTCTGTCGAAAGTGTGATGTATAAAGAAGAGATGTAACTGACTACAGGATGCAAATATGACCTGCATGCACCTTTAATATATCCAGAACACACTCAAAACTTATTACAGTCGTTATATGGTCCTGATTAGGATGCACATCCACACACGGGGTATAATTACTTGTGTGGTCAAGTTTCATAAATACCAAATCTAATTCATACTTACATTTTAAAATCTTGCAATAAATAGCTTTAGTTTACATTTACAATAGGAAGACTATTACACATTACGATGATATATATATATAATATATTATATATATATATATATATATATATGATATATATATAATATATATATATTTCAGGTAAATATCAACTGAGTATAAATGGAAATAGCTAATAGGTCAAAGAATAGTGCTTTAAATGAAAGTTGCATGTAACACAGACAATATATCACACACTGAAGTTTATGCAAGCTTCCAATTTTTCTTGCATAATTCTGTATGATAATAGAAATCTTGACTTAAGAAGAAGCATTGGATCCATTCCCAGTGAGAACCAATACTTTGCAGCCTACAGCTCCGGCAAAAAGTTTTGCACCACCCTATAGAACTAACAAATTTTGTTTCATAAAGTTGAAAGAAACCTGCTGAATAATGTTACGTTAACATATTGAATTAGATACCACTTTGTAGTTTTCCATATACTTAACAAAAAACTGACAAAAAATGAAAAATGTGACATTTTGAAATCTAATATGAAATACTAAGTACTACTATTATGGCCTCCGGCAGACTTTTGCAATATTATTTTATAGTTTCTTTGATTACATGATATTAAATAAAATATCTAGATTATGTTCATATAGTTTACTTTTTAAATGATGTCTCAATCCTTAAATTGTAGGTGATGCAAAACATTTGGCCATAGCTGTATACCAGAATGATATCCGCTACCATTAAGTGTTAATATTTGCCATGCAGAAACACACAAGATCTGTTTCCAACAATCCATTGCTTACAGGCATTAAAGATTTTCTGACATCCTTAAGTGGAGTCACACAAGAACATACATTGCTATCACATATCTCAATTGAAAGAGACAAAAAGCAATTATGCTCGGCATAACAAAGTCTTTCACAACTATCCAAAGCACAGGCATTAATATTGTCCTTTTATTTGGAACACACTAATTGCTGCTAAGTTATTTACCTATCTGGCTTTCTGTTAAAACACAAGGGAACACATATAAAAAAGGAATACTAAAATAGAATAATAAGCTCATAGCTCCACCTAAAGTATTGTGCTTGCATGTCAATCTTCCACTGAAGCAAGCCTACTCCCGTTCCTTCAGTAGAATTGCTCCTGGAATTCTGGGAATGGTCATATAGTGCCTAATATACTCCACACACCACACATGTTTGCCTAATTTATGTTCCTTGGCAAGATCCAGACTGGAATTGCTCTACACGGCCAATTCTAGGAGCCCATGGGCTTCTGGAATCCACGGCAACAATCCACAACTTGCAGTTCTGCTACCCCTCCCAGCTTATTCTCCTGATCTGACAACAAGGGCCACTGCCCTGCTCCCGTGCCTCAGGGCATTAAGGGGAAAGCACCATGTCTCAAAATGTTAATTATGCCAGCCACAATGTAGCTCTGTGATGCCTTTGAACAAGACCAACTTGTAATGTGCAATGTGTATTATGAAACTGCTGTGAGTTTTTAATTTGCATGATAGCTCGTTATAAGTATGTAAAGCTCTACTCATTTCAACTTACTGTAAAGTTTCTCTTGTGTTCCATTGAGGCTATAAAACTGACTAGCATCACAATGTTTAGCAATTCATAGTTTAATTGTTAATTTCCAGAGTGCTGCTATTAATTTGGTTCCATGGTACGGTTGACCTTACGAATCAAAATAAGAACAAGTTATACAAATCATTAAATATTACTTTTCTGTGGAGTTTGACTGGGATAACCATTAACAAAGAAAATTAGTTTCAACTTTTGACAAAAGGACATTTATCACATTTAATGACAACAGCTCTACTTTTTTTGTTAATAAATACATTTTCTGACAGATATTGTATTGGGTTATCATATACATATTTAATGATTGATAAGAACTAAATGAATAGCTCCCAATGCCAAATTATACATTGTTATGGTTACTATATCTTTTCTTTTCATTTACAATTTCATTAAATTAACAGCAACAACAACAACAACAATACAAACACCAATATCAAGAATGTGAACAGCAAGAATATTAGTGTTCTGAAAACTGCTTGTAACACTTCACTTAAATAACAAAATTCTTATGCTTTCTGGTTGAAGGACATTAACTGACAATACTGATATATATATCTTTTTATTCGTAGCAAACTACTATACAAATCTGAACATGGTTACACTGAATGCACCAGTTTTCTAAGGTGAAGTAATCCACACAACCTTCAGTCCTGGATCATTTAACCAGTGCATTGTGCTTTAGAAACCTAAATCATATGCGACTAGATGGCTGGAGTCTGAGCAGGTTATTGTGTTCATTAGGCAATGATTTATGTTTAATGTTTGAAAATGAAGAGTAGCATTATGTTTTTTTTTTTTCTTTAGCCTTTGAAAATAGCTACTACTAACAAAACATGTTAACATTTTAATATAATATGAAGTCTGTTTCGTAAAAACCTAACACTACCTGTTACTACCTAACTACTTAACTCTGCACTGTACAGTAGCTGCATCCACTGTTATTTCAATCAAGTCACAGTAGGATACTATTGATTTACTTAATTACCATCCATCGTTAAGAAAAGCAACCAGAAACCCTCACAACAAAATTTACGCTGTTCTGTGAGTTTCTAGGAGCTACGTGGGAACCTGAGGAGGCATACTGGGTTAGAAGGATGGCACTGAATCTGTCTTGCATGGGAGTTTGAAGGATGGTGAAACCCTCTTTTAGATTTGCATGCAATGACTTGTCCAGGATGGCCTGTTCTGTTGAACACGGTTTTTAAAAGCAGTTATCAATTCCATCGTGTTTAACCATCAAACAGTTAAGCCTGAGGGAGTGTTTACTTAATGCTGCAGTGTTTCCCCTCCCCTGAGCACCATTAGGAAGGTCACTTGCCTCTGGCCGGGATATGTAGCTGTCACAAAGACGGCTGTAGTGGGTGACGTCAGACCTGAACCAGGAACCAACACAGAATAAACAAAGAGACGTGGAGTTTTGTGAAGCTGAGTGCGTGGTTGCGCTCAGCATTTAATGAATCGACAGAAAATAAAGGTTACAAGACAAACAAAACACAGGACACAGCACTTTAGTCAAAATAAAGAGATGAAACTAAATAGACTACACAGACAAACACGGTGTGATGGTATTATGATTTACGTTTTTACTTTCTCCACTCCACACCCGTTCTCCACTCACCGAACACACAACCCAGAGCGAGTGAAAACATGCTGCTTTTATGCAGCTGTACCGAGACTCGATTGCTAATCATTCATTCAATTGGAGTCTCGGTACAACTGCATGTGAATTAATAAAGTGCAATTCCCCGTGCTAACATATTATTACATTTTACCTGCACGTGAAGTGCTGTGCAATCCTCATGCCTAAATACAAATATACATTTTAAACACTTGTGCACATAATCCATATTACATCCTGAGTACCAATGACTATACACCAACATTAACACACAAAACGCAACATACAACACCGAAATACACCCAGGGGCAGGGCAACATTGCCACAGTAGCATATATAGAAAGGGAGGCGATACCTTTACTCACTTACTCACTTACCAGGTAATTACAACCTGACACACCAGCCCAAGCAAAGCACCCGAGTGTAGGAAGTGTGCACACCAGTAAAAAGAAAAAGAGCTCTAAACATTGATGATTACATTTCAGGTTGACCTATATCCAGTATGTTCTGCTGCAAGCCAAACTTAAAAAACGTTAACAATTTATATATATATATATATATATATATATATATATATATATATATATATATATATATATATATATATATATTTTTACGTTTTTTCAATCTCATGTTGATTACTATGTTGGGCTGCAGCAGGTGCTTGTCTGTTTATGTTACGGTGACAGAATGGGAAAGGAGCTGAATCTGCCTGTAGGGAATGTAAAGAAACAGGAAAGCAGATGAAGCCTGGTTTCCAATGAAGTACAGTGCACAGCAGGGTAAATTACAAAAGAATGGAACAAACGTTTCTGAACTCCCTGCTCACATCAGGGGGCCAAACAAAACCCTACATTTCAGACTTTTAAAAGAGCAGCAGATGGTTAAGGTCAGGATTAACCCATACTCTAATACTTTAATAGTTAATTCATGTTATCCAGCACCCAGCCAAGTCACACAAAACATTCCCCGACATTTAAACACACAATTCTAACCACATACAGCTGAATAATCGGACAGCTCTCTCTGTTCTGTTAAAAGTGTCTGTATATGACAATTCCACAAATCAGAGACGACATTCCAAAAATTAAAAACCCCTTGCTTCAACTCTGCTTTCAAAATGTCATCAGCATGGCGCACCACTATTTCACATTCCACTGCTGGACACACTTTGAAGAAAAGGGTTCTCAACAAAATAAAAAAAGTTTTTTCAGACCCATAATATCTTCAAATCTGGACTGAAATTCCTTCTGTAGTTCGTCCAAAAGAAGTACAAAAAAAATCAACTTTATAATGATTCAGTAGGCCTGTACTGTCTGATGTGAGTGACTTCAATTTGAGAAAATGCAGAAAGGTAGTACTTTTTAAGTCAGAAACAAATAATGTTCGTATTGTGCTCTGAAATGTTGTTATAACACAAAGCATGTCACTTGGCATTTTTTGCTTGCCTTGTAATTGTTGGTTGAGAACATTGAGTGAGCTTGTAATGACAGTAAGAAAAGCCAGCTTGATAAGCCGGTCTGGATCATCAAGCTCCTTGTCTTCTTTTCACTTACGTTCCAGGAAGTTGCGAACTAAAGGGATCAGGCTGAGAAAGCATTCCAGCTTTCATCCTCGAGAAAGCTATCTGACTTCACTGTGCATAACAAGATCACCGTACTGTTTCATATTCCTCAATTAATTCTCGGAACTGCCTGTGGTTCAGGGCTTTTGAAACTCACAATCTCGGTGCCAACTTGCATAATCTTAGGCTTTTCACCATTTTTCACCTTGATTACAAGAGCTTCTTGGTGAATTATGCAGTGACACTTTAAAAACATTTGGAATTCCCTCTTTCTTGGGGCACCGTCAGTACACACAGATACGAGCTTCTCCCAAGACAGGCCAGACTCGTGAAAAACAATCTCAAGCACATTCATAATATCTTCGCCCCTTGGTTACGTTTTAAGTGGAATTAAACCCAACAGTTCTTCGCAGAAGCTTTCGGCTTTAGGAAAACGAGCCCACACACATAATTGTGCTACATCACATATGATGGTCCTCTCATCAAGAGCAAGACTATAACAACGAGCTGTCGAAACAACTGTAATTATCTGCCGTCTGGTGTCTTGGATGATTGCTTCAATCCTCCTCATCACTGTAGTATCAGTTAACTGTAGGCCCCTAATTTGTTTAGGTATTTCATTTCTGTTGGAGAAATCTACATACAGAATTTCCGCAGAAGCCACAAAACATTCCTTCACAATTTCTGCGTCCGTAAAAGCCTTTCTATGACATGCTAATATCCATGAAATTTCAAAGGATGCTTCTGTTAGACATTCCGCAACCAAGCGAAGAGTTTTTAGCACTTTTTGTTGTTTTTTCAATGAGCTGACGAGCTGATTGATTTTGCTTTTCCGAATGGAACTACCAGGTGGGTATTGTTCATTAAGTTCCCTGTGCACACTCAAATAATGTAATCCAAATTGCTGATTTTTAATACTGAGACAGTTTTCTGACACACCAAGCAAACTGGCTTTTCAGATTCCTTGTTTAAATGAAGGAAAATTAATTTGTCCATCTCTCCTGAAACTTACGGTGCTCGTCCTGAACTTCTCAAACTTCCCTCCGTTTTGCAGTAGTTCTAGCTTCAGCTTCATTTACAGAACCCTCGTTTTCAGAAGCCGCTGCACAAGTTTTTTGTTTTTTTTATATCACATTCTTGATTTTTTTTCCTCAACGGGACAAGATACCGATCCATTAAAAAAACCCACAAGGAAAGTCATTTTTATCATTCGTTATTGTTCTGTTGAAAGATATACATTAAAGCAGAGATTCAGCTTTACATAATATGCATAACATGAAAAGAAAAACAAATTTCATACGTTGACAAAAGTATTTGGGTCAACATATTTCGTATGAAATCCATTTGTTGCTAATTATTGACAGTTGTAATGATTTAAAACCAACACCTGACAATAATTACAGAATAAATAAATACATAGTCAAAAAAAAATTGGAAATTTGTGATTCAAAGAAGCAACAAAATTGCTTAAAACTAAAGAGTACAGCAACCATCTCAAAATGGCAGTGGTACAACCAATGGGAGCAAAAACAAAACAAAAAAAACATTGTGTGGGCTAACACAGGAGAACAGGAACTACTGCAACTAGCTGCAGGTGTGCAAGACTGACAAAAATACAGTGATTCTTAGTTGTAAATCTCCCTCCTGACCTGTGAGGGCACTAAGCAGTGAGAACAGAGTTCCTTGGATGGGCTGGCCTGACACTTCTTTTCCAGGGTTCAAGGGAAGTCAGCCAGCTAGGAAGGAGGTGAGACTCCGTTGCAATAACGCATTGACCTGGAAGGGAAACGACGTGGCAGCTGCAGATTGGAGAGGCGGTTGCATTCGTTTACCAAGGGGTCATGTGTGACAGTATGAAAGGGGACAGAGAATAGTAATCTGTTCCTTCATTTTGGTTTGTGTAAATAAACTGAGAAGGTCTGTGAGATACCCCGTTCCTATTTCATAAAAGTACCGTGAGTTGTCTTGTCTTGCACATTACCACATGGCTAGCACAGTTCAGGAGCTGTCACCTAGGGCCAGCACTAAGATGGAACAGCACTTCACCAACAGTCACTAAATAACCTGTCACGAGCACTATTGCATGCATCATTTCCCATCCTCTGAGGAGATGCTGGACTGGGTGTCGGACCAGTAGTGGAGCGGGGAGGACCTCCCACTGGTTGTTGACCTGTTGTGGGCTAGAGATGGGGAACGTTGAGAATGCTGGGAACCCAGTGCCCTTCATGAACCCAGCAGCCGTGGTGATCAATTACTTGGCTGTCGATATGGGACTGCCTCAGCTGGTTGAATTCCAAGTGGGAGAAGCCACGCCTACCTGCATCCTCATTGTGCTGAAGGGAGAGACTTGCAGCTCCCATCTCCACCAGCAGAGGAAGAATGCCTGCTGCTTTTGCCTACAGAGCCAGAGGGAGAGGAGCCGTTGCTGCTGTCTCCAGCGCCAGAGGGAGAGGTCCCACCGCTGTCTCCAGAGCAAGAGGGAGAGCTGCACCAGTCCCCTGCAAGTGAGGCAGAGCCGCACCAGTTCCCTCTAATAAGGGTAGACTACACGTCACTCCCACCTCCGCTGCCAGGAGACTACATGCCTCTGCCACCTCCACCGGCAGGAGCAGAGCAGCAGGAGCTGCCTCTGACTCCACCACCTCCACCAGCACAGGGTGAATGCCTGCTGGGTCCTTTTCAACCAGCAGAGGATGAATACCTGCTGGTATCACTTCCCCCACCATCACGAGCAGAGGAGCTGGAGCTGTCTCTGCCTCCAACACCATCAGGGGGAGAGGAGCAAGAGCTACCTCTCCCTGCACCAGAAGGACCAGGAATAGATGCTGGCAGTCCTCAGCAGGACTTGCATAGGCTGCTGAGGGAAGCACGGGGAAGAACCGCTCGGCCGCAGTGGCCGAGATGAGGGCCAACACCCGCACCCCAGCTTGTCCTGACTTGCTGCCTCGCTTCACCCAAGGATGCCTGCCTCAGTTCGCCCAAGGATGTCTGCCTTGGTTTTCCCAAGGATGCCTGCATCGCTTTGCCCAAGGATGCCTGCTTTGGTTTGCCCAAAGATGCCTGCCTGGCATCGCCTGGGGTTGCCTGCACCTCCGCATTGCCTGGGGTTGCCAGCCGTTCCGCATTGCCTGGGATTGCCAGCCGTTCTGCATCACCTGGGGTTGCCAGCCGTTCCGTATCGCCTGGGGTTGCCAGTCATTCCGCGTTGCCTGGGGTCGATGGAACTGCTTTGCCAGAGGTTACATTCAGCTCTGCTTGGCCGCAGGGGTCAGTCTGGCCGAAGTCCCACCAGAGGAGACCACCTTCAGGAGACCACCTTTCCCCGCAGCAATTTCGCTCCAGGAGTTCTGGGGGCTGGAGTCTCCCCAGAGGGAGCTGCCAGCTATAAAGGGGGGAGAGGTCAGGAGATCACCTTCCCCCGCAGCTTTTCCGCTGCTGGACTTGCCCCGGCTGAAGGAGTCAGTCTGGGAGCTGTCAGCACATCTGCTGACAGTCGCACCATTGGCAGCATTTCCACTGCCAGTGGTACAACGGGAGGAGAGATTTGCCACAGTCAGCAAGTCTGCTGACAGCATGCCCAGTAGCAGCCTGGCTACTGGCAGCATTGCCACCCATCAACCCCTTAAAATCCCTATTCTTGGCCCAGGACTTTGAGCTAGACTTTTGGGATTTTAAGGGGGGAGGTGGCCATTGAGGCCATGTGTGCTTTGCACAAGGGGGGGTATATGTGGCAAAGTTCCCGTCCCTGTATGTATTTTGTGTTGTATGTTGTGTGTTCGGTGAGTGGAGAACGGGATTGGAGACGGAGGTAATAATACTAATAGTAATAATAAGTAAAATAGAAGCTCACCGTGTTTGTCTGTGTAGTCTGTTTTGTTTGTCTCTTTTGTTTTGGCGAATGTGCCGTGTCCTGTGTTTTTGTTTGTTACAACCTTTTTATTTAATGTTCTGTTAATTCATTAAATGCTGAGCGAGACCATTTGCTCAGCGCCACCAAACTCCACCTCTCCGTCGTTTATTTCCTGGTTCCTGTTTCTGGTCTGACATCCCCCACTCCAGCCGTCTTTGTGACAAGTACACATTGTTGTGTATTGCCAGGGGGATTATTGTTTTGGTCAGAAGACCTGGAATAAAAATAAAGATCACTTTTCCAAACTGGATTAGAAGTCTCTGTCTGTTTAATTACTGCACTGCATCACTCCTGCACTGGTTCTCACTCAGCCACTTTGTCACAAAGACCAAGAAAGATTTCAGAAAAATCTGGAAGAAGAATTGTTCAAGCAATCCAGCAAAATCCTTGGATTACTGCAAAAGATTTGACACAAGAATTGAGAGAAGATGGTCAGGAAATTCATGAGCAAACAATTCAACGATACCTTAACAAGATTAATGTCCATGGGCGAAAACCAAGATGCAAACTTTTGTTAAAACAATACACAAAAGAAAGCTATTGGAGTTTTCTATTGAATACTTGAAGAAGCCTGATGATTTCTTCAGCCAAATGTTATGGTCAGAGAAATCCAAACTATATATTTTTTTCACCAGGAATGCAGGTGGAAGAGAGGAGTAGAATTTAAAGAAAAGTACATTATGTTCTGTGTTAAACATGATGGAGGTTGTGTGATGGCATGGGCTTGTTTTTCTTCCCCAGGCACTGGTGACCTTTGTATTATAGAAGGATCAATGAATGATGCAAAATATCAAGAAATGTTGCACTCTCATTTGTTACCCAATGCTAGAAGGCTTATTGGACGGAAGTTTGTATTGCAGCTTGATAATGACCCTAAGCATTCTGCGAAGTCTACAAAGGAATTTCTGAAAAAAGGAAGATTACAGTTATGGATTGGCCATCTCACCCCAAACTTAAATCCTATTGCGATGTTGTGGATTGACTTGAGGGCTGGTGTTGCAAAAAGAAAATGAAAGTCGATTGCAGAACTCAAAACTGTATGTGTTGAAGAATGAGCAAAAATATATCCAGAAAGATGCCAGGAACTGGTTTCAAAATACAAACGTGCAAGCTGTAAAGTAAGCAAAAGGTAGGCACACAAAATACTAATGAAAGGATGCTCAAATACTTTCATTAAAGTATGACATTAGTTTGGCATGTTATTTTCCATTTATTCATGTTATGGAATTGGATTTGTTGTGATATTATAAAGTTTAATCTTTAATTTACATTTTTAATAGAACAATTACACACATAATAGCTGAAACAGCAGAAAAACAACATAGGTCACACGTTGACAAATTACCAGGCTATGTTAAGGATACAACACAATTTGTAAAAAGACTTGAATCACTAAAGCACAACCTTCCAGAGAGTACAATTTTATTTTGCATGGATGTAAAATCCTTGTATCCAAGTGTCCCTCATAAAGAAACTTTAGAAGCTTGTCAAAAAGCAATAGATAATAGACTAGATACAAAACGATGGTACAGCAATAGGATCTAAATTAGGAATGCATTTTGCCAGTACATACATGGGGAAATGGGAAGAACAATTACTTAGAAAATCAGAAAGAGAACCTTTAGAATACATTCGGTTTGTAGATGATATTTTGGGGGTTTGGACGCATGGAGAAGAATCTCTTTTCAAGTTTCATAAAATGGCAAACGAAATACACAGTAATATTAAGGTCGACATTCGATGGATAAGAAAAGAAATATAATTTTTAGATACCGTAGTTAAACTTGAAGAAGGTTCAGTTGAGACTGACCTCTTCTATAAACCTACTGACATTCAATAGTTACACATGTCCTCTGCACATCCAATACACACTAAAAGGGCAATCCCAAAGGGGCTAGGAATAAGAATACGAAGAATATGCTCTAAAGAAAGTGACTATGTAAAACAAAAACATGTATTAAAAACAAATCTTAAAAAAAGAGGATACAAAGAAAGAATTATAGAGACAGAGTTAAGAAAAGTGGATAAACTAAAAAGAGATGATCTACTAGATTATAAAAATAGAGATAAAAAGCTCAAGAGAGTCCCATTAGTAATGAAGTACTCTAAACTTTTGCCCAATATTTCTAAGATAGTTTGGAAACACTTGCGTATTCTATATAATTCAGAAAAATTGAAAAAAGTGTTTCTTAAGGCCCTGGTTGTAGTATTCAAAAGAGAAGCTAATTTAGGTGATATTCTAGTTCACAGTAAACATAAAAGAATAATTGACAGAATAGGTTCTACAAATACTTACCCTAGTACATGTAAAGTTTGTAAATACATGGACAAAAGTAGAAATATAATTAAACATAAGAACACCACATATCCACTAAAAACTAATACCTACTGTAAAAATAGCAACGTTGTTTATGGAATAGCCTGTGAAAAATGTGATGAAATAAAATATGTTGGAGAGACTGGAACAACTTTATATAAAAGAATTCAGAACTACCTTTCATTAATTAGAAATAAAAAAAAATGAATGAACCAATAGTACAGCACTTTACCAGTCAAGGACATGACATAAATGATGTAAAGTTTGTAGTATTAGAACAGCTAAAATTAGACAATGCGACATATAGAAGAATAAAAGAAAGTAAATGCATAAATAGACTGAACACAATTATGCCAGCGGGACTCAACAGAAAAGAATGAACTAATTAATTCCAATAAATATATAAAATTTAAAAATAATTAAATAAACAAAATTAAAAAGTTATGCATGCTGATGCGCTGGGGAGACCATATCAAGGCTGATCCTCAGAGCCAGCACTGCATGATAATATAAATATAAGTTTATAGAAAATAATGTTAATTAGAATTAATATAGATTTAAAGATATAAGTAAAAGTGATGTCACATATAGAACACCATTACATCATGTAAGAGATCACATCACATACAGCACAGCATCTGAACACCTGCTTGTTTTATCATTATTATTTTATCGTTACATGTTTGCCTAATATACTGTATGCCAAGGAGTCCTAAAGGGTCCTAAACCCAAGAGCAAGACAGGTCTTGCTCAGCACCCATTGACGTTATGCTGTTACCTTGCCTGATGATGAATCTGTCTTTTGAGCCCACTACAATCTTGCATGCATTGACAGTTCTTGTTTCTGAATTACAAAGATATTTTAACATTACAAATTTTTTTTTTTTTTTTTTGCAGCTGTGTTTATTTGCCACTGACTGTTCTGAAAAATACATTAAAATAAAAAATCTTAATAAAACTTTGTTATGTTAGTGCAACCTGTTTAATCGGTGCTGAGAGATCTAAACACGGCCATTATTTAAATATTAATTTTATTTAAGATAAAAATTACACTTAAGAGACTTACACACATTATTAAGTGATCTGATTTTGCCGAAGCCCACTTCCTTTAGTGGTTTGAACGACCAAGGTATTTAGATTCCCCACCGTTCAGATCAGTTAAATAGTCCTCAATGTTTTGTTCATTTTATATAAGAAGAAGAAGAAGAAGAAGAAGAAGAAGAAGAAGAAGAAGAAGAAGAAGAAGAAGAAGAAGAAGAAGAATGATTGGAATTAGACTGATACTGTTAGGCACACAGTAGTGTAATTGGCTTCCTGTGTTTCACAGTATTGTGATTCTGTTGCAGGGGAAGGAGGCTTAGGGATGTCCACTGCAAGTCTTTGTGGGCAATAAAAAGAATGAGCCAAGACTTTCTACCCCTGTACTATTGGTGTGTAAGAATATGAAAAAACTAACATGCTGTCATTTTTTTCTACAATGGTCCTTAATTATTAACACACTGTTACCTTACTTTGTTGTGCCATTGTAATGGATCTCCTTCTGGTGGCTGATGTGGCAACAATATCGACAGCACAGCCAGTCACGTGATTGCCTCTCTACTACAGATTGCACTTTAGTTGAATGGTAAGACCCTCCTCTTTGAACCATATGCTTTGTGGTTCGTGTCCTGCCTTTGCCCATTCAATTCAAAAGGCTGAGATGACTATTCATTATAGTGGCTTCCTATGGGAAAGAATCCTGACCAATATGGTTTGAAAAGATAGTTTAATATCTGTCTATGCTGGCTTGCGAGACACGTGATTCTCTAAAGTCGCACCCAGTGGTCAGCGCTGATTGGTCTGGTATCGTTTGTGTTCCAAAGTAATGTTAGAAGGAGCAGTGTACAGACAGCTCCTGAGATTGCCGGAACTCGCAATGTTTATCATTGCTGCCCCCGCGCACACCCAGCACCCCTAGCACCACAGTTAGGACTCCCTGAGCCGAGGTGGGTGTGCGCCTGTGTCAACGCTTGAGGACGAGCTTTGATTAAGAGGGGGTAATGGAATGAATCTCCTCCAAGCGACTGATGTGTTCATACAGTTGAAATTGCTATAAGACACACGCTCTGAACTACAAAGATTGCTCTTTTCTGGTAAAATTTCTGTCTTTGTACCCTATGGTTTGCATTTTGAGCCCAGCCCTTTCTATTAAATTCAATGCTGCTGAGATGCCAATTCATTGCACCACTGCATTGCCACAGAACATAATTTCATAAGTGCAGTTTCATTATGACGTGTGTTCTATTTGATGATTACTTTCATGAACTGTTAAAGTATGATAGATTTTTTTCTTTATCTTAAAAGAAAAGTCTGGTTATACAGTACATAGTGGTTACAAAAAGTTTTACTACTTGCAGTGGTCTGCACATTTATTAGAACACCTCAAGATGTGTCTTTTATATCATTTATATACCTGCCTGCATGAAAACCGCGGGGTGAGAGAATTTCAATTTCAACAGGAATCGGTGATACGGAAACAATAGCACTCGTGTGTGAAAATGTTAGCTCACTTTGTACTTTAATTAAGAACCTTAAACAACTTCTAAAAAGTCTCATGCATTTTACCATTCATGGTTATCTGTTCCTTTTCTCTTACTATTTTAAATTAATTGAATAATAACAATGTTTCCAATTTATCCATGATTTTCAGTTACAGTGATTTGATTTCATATGCACAACAAATTAAAACAACAGAAGCAATGAAGGGCAGGAGTTTCAAAAGGTCAGAAATGATAACTCCAGTGTTAATCAAGAAATCGGTATGCAGCATTGATTTGGGCATTTTCAAACAATCGTTATGCCTATTTCATTATTAAATATCATCCGAATGTGATTTCCAAAATTATGTTGATTTACAAAATAATGATTAATGAACAATACTTCTTGCCACTATTTCTTTGTTTGTTTGGGAATTTGAAACAAATCCCTATTAATTGCCACAATTTATCAGGAGTTAATTTGCACTTGGAAAAGAAGGGTTTTCATTAACGCAACAGTATATAACTCATCTTGAAACAGAAACTTAACAGACTGCATCTGATGATTCAAAGAGAGAGAGAGAGTATACAGGGCCAGAGTTAATTTCTTACAGACAACCTAGATAATTAAATATTTGTAGTTATGAAAATATTTTAGCCTTTTCTATACTTGTGTTTATGAAGGAGATTTATTCATTTGTCTTAACCATTTGTAACCTTATGGAATGTTTTTTTGTATTGCTAAAATTATATACTTTTATTTGTACCCAGTGCAATGTTACTACCAAGAAATTATGAATTCAACTGTAGCCTGTTTGAATTCTACATACGCACATTATATGACAGCTAACCTCTAATGTAGATTTTATTTGAATTATACAACTGAAATCTTGTTCTAGAAGACAGCATATTGGATAGTACAATAAAGTTTCCTTAGGTGTGATTGCAGATTTGCAATGCGTCCTTGACTTTTAACACTTTGTCTTATCCACACAAGAAGGAAGAACAGGAGTACAAGGGCACACAGATCCACCCTCACACTTTAAGTACAATGTACACTTCCACCTTAACACTGTTTTTATGAATATAAAATGTTCTTCTAATACTGTAAGTGTTTGGTGGCTGCTTCTAATCATGTTGAGTGTATTTGAGTGTAGAAGAGCAAAGAGTACCAGAGAAAATGCATGATTACAAGATTCACAAACAATTCATTTTAAACAAATTGTGTATTAGGTAGGGAGTTCTATCGCAATTTTAAAAGCTTAATAAATATATAATGAAGTGTTACATACATGGTATACATGTAAAACATAGCCAATAATCTTATAGTCAGTGATTGAACATACTAGAGTACAGACAAAAGTAATGTCAACATAAGAAAATATATTTTCTTTCTTTTTAACCAAAAGAAGATTACAAAATGCACATTAAAAGAGTTCTAAATAGTAAGCTGTGGCAACATATCCCCCTGAAAGAGGGTAAATGACTAGTGGGGTTTATTTTTATTTATTTATTGATTTATTTATTTATTTTAATCTGTGCCATCCGATTTTTACCCACACGCCAGATTATCATAACTCAGCATTTTATATGTGAAGTGTTAAATGCGTACATTCTGCATGGCAAAATGCACATTTTTTGAAATTTTTGATATTTGTAAAAATAAAGTTTACAAATTATACCGAACATAGATATTCCTATTATTTTTTATTTCCATTTGGCTGCTGTTCACTGGTGGCAGAGCCGCCTCCCTGAACGCTAGTAGTTTCCATAAAACAGTGAATTATGCTTCCATTCATTTTTCTTGAGCTTGTTGACATTAATTAATGAGTTCCCCTTATCTAGTCGTTGAGACAGGAAGTGATGTAGATGATCTGCCACAATTAAACTTTTTCACAAGAAATGCTTTCATTAACAATATCATCAGCTCAGTTTCAAAGTATAGTACATTCAGAGCTCTGGAGAGACAATCACACACGACCAATGGTGTAGTAAATTGCTCTATAGTTATGTCCTTAAGGGATAGCTTTATACATTTTGTTAGTAATATATGTAGCATTCTGCACACAGCTATGTTAGTAAACACGCAATAACACTATTAGCATATTAACAGTTTGCATAAGTAACCTTGAACATTCTATACAGGGGTTGCATCACTTGCTGGTATTTTTCATTCTCTGTTCTTAGTCTCTTTGTTGCACATGTGCAGTTAGCCGAAAAGCAAATTGGCTCCCACAAAAGGATAACTGGATTGATTTAATTAACACATTTAGTTGAAAATCACTTGCTACTAAAGTTCTCCTTACTATAGCACAAATTCGATAAAATAACACTGGTTTTTGAAAATCCTGGCCAAGGTGTTCTAATAAATGTGCACGCTGCAGTATACCTCTGTATATTTACTATAAAAATTGTACAAGAGATGTAATCCTATAAATTGATTTACAATCATTTACAAATTAGTGTTTGAGGCACTCCCTATCTGGCTGTCAGAAAGTAATCTATCCACTCGTGACAGGAAACATACACCTTTTGCCTTCAAGCAAAATGTACATGAAACACAGGGCATTGCACTCAGTAAGTGCCTCTTACAATACGAAAAAAATAATATATAAATAAGAATTCTTGAAAATTAACACGTTCACTGCAATGTGCTTACTTTTCTTTCTACACAGCTGAAAATGGGCTTATGGTGCGAAGCGTCCTGAAATAAAAACTTTTTTTTTTTTTTTTTTATCATTTAAACTTTTCATGTGCATCTAAAAAAAAAAAAAAAAACTAACTACACTCACTTATTTCTATTTAAATGTATGAATGTGTTTGTGATGTAATTTACTACATGGTTAATGATGTAACAATCTACTAGTCCTTTGTATTGAACCCTTCAGGCATTATGGTAGGCACTATGGATTCAAGGAAACACATGTACATGGATTAGGGAGTGGTTAACATGTAGAAAACAGAAAGTACTGATTAGAGGAAAAACCTGAGAATGGAGTGTGGTAACCAGCGGTGTACCACAGGGATCAATATTAGGTCCTCTGCTATTCCTAATCTACATTAATGATTTAGATTCTGGTATAGTGAGCAAACTTGTTAAATTTGCAGATGACACAAAAGTAGGAGGCGTGGCAAACACTGTTGCAGCAGCAAAGGTCATTCAAAATGATCTACTCAAGATTCAGAACTGGGCAGACACATGGCAAATGGCATTTAATAGAGAAAAGTGTAAGGTACTGCATGCAGGAAATAAAAATGTACATTATAAATATCATATGGGAGATACTGAAATTGGAGAAGGAATCTATGAAAAAGACCTAGGAGTTTTTGTTGACTCAGAAATGTCTTCATCTAGACAATGTGGGGAAGCTATAAAAAAGGCTAACAAGATGCTTGGATACATTGTGAAAAGTGTTGAATTTAAATCAAGGGAAGTAATGTTAAAACTGTACAATGCACTAGTAAGACCTCATCTTGAATATTGTGTGCAGTTCTGGTCACCTCGCTATAAAAAAGACATATGCAGGCAGGCTAAAAGAATTGAATCTGTTCAGTCTTGAACAAAGAAGACTATGTGGCGACCTAATTCAAACATTCAAAATTCTAAAAGGTATTGACAGTGTCGACCCAAGGGACTTTTTCAGCCTGAAAAAAGAAACAAGGACCAGGGGTCACAAATGAAGATTAGACAAAGGGGCATTCAGAAAAGAAAATAGGAGGCACTTTTTTACACAGAGAATTGTGAGGGTCTGGAATCAACTCCCCAGTAATGTTGTTGAAGTTGACACCCTGGGATCCTTCAAGAAGCTGCTTGATGAGATTCTGGGATCAATAAGCTACTAACAACCAAACGAGCAAGATGGGCCGAATGACCTCCTCTCATTTGTAAACTTTCTTATGTTCTTATTCATGGTAGTGCTGGTTTGAATATGTGAATATGTGTCCCGGCACTAAAGATTCAGTGCAGTACAACATCATGAATTCTCCTATATTGTCACCTGCTGTGGATCAAAATACTAGTTTAATCATTGAGCTGTGTGAACAGCAAAGCAAGTTAACAAGCTGTCATCATCGTGAAATTATTGTGAAATGGATATATTGATAGTAATGAAATCCCTTTTATAGGAAACTAGGAGTGCAGTTTGGAGAAGATTGATGAAAATTCAAGGCGGTTCTCAAGTTCTTCATGCAGGCTGGATGGACAGAAAAGGGTCATCCAGTTTTAACATGGCCCCTAGAAATAGGTCCTGCTTTAGTTTAAGGATTCATTTATAAATTAATTATATATACATATGTAATTAATTTTGATGGTTGTTAACAAGTACCAGAAACATTTGAATGAAACGTCACTAGCAAAGCTTCATGTCATGTTATACAGTACTGTCGGTCTATGGTTCTTATCAATGCCTCAGTCACATAGTCTAAAAACACTGTATTACTGTAGCCTATAGTTATAAATTACTGTTCAGTATTGTATATAACATTCTTTAGAACACATTTAGAAATGCATTATTTACCATTGTTGACAGTTCCTTAAACAACATTTTTACTAAAAAAACAAGCATGTTTCCTGAAACCTTTGCTAAGCTTGTACTTACAAAGCCATACAGAATCAGCTACACTTTAGTTCAGGAGTTGTAGTTGGTTATATAAATGAATCTTGTAATAATATAATGTTGCCACATTCCTACTGCACATCACCAAAATTATTTTTTCTAATCGTAATCGATGACTGTTAACATCGCAATTAATAACATACAGTATGTATGTAACAGTTATAACAGAACTCTAAACACAGTTTTAACCGTCTTAAAGGTGATTGGACACCTTCTCGGATGCAAAATACAGTGTGTGATATTGCTGGGGATCATGGTCAAGAACAGGTGTTTTTTAGGAAAGTACTGCAGTTGCTGCCTTCATGGCCAGCTGCCTTATAGGAAACCATGTATCAATGGCATAATCCACAGGAGGTTTGTATTGGGACAAGACAGGAATGAAAGAATAGAATTGAGGCGCTGCATCCTGTAGTCTGATACACAACAGAAAGAATGTGCTCTGTGCTAACAGTAATAATATATTAGCCTCAAGCAACGCTTTCCTCTGAATCAGAGCTCTCGTCTTATTGTTTTTGTGCTATCAGCTTCAGCTCTTCCCACAACAGCATGTTGACCTGGGCTTCTGCAAAATGTCTGTTCTGCACGATCCTGTGCCACTCAATAGTTATCACTGAAATTCCTCCTATTCTGGAGCGATAATGCTCAAGCCATGTCTCGGTGATGTGACATCACGTAATGGCACAGAATTCATCACAGAAATCACATATAAAATGGTGTTGTGAACTGACTTACTTTGACATTGTATTTAATCCATTTACTTTTTTAAAATGAGAATCATTTGTTAATATTACTGTAGTTGATGCCATTTATTGATTTTCTTTTTTTACCAAAAGTAAATCCAAGAGTTCAAAGAATATTCAATATATTGAAATACAAGACACCATTGTTATTCCTAGTTTGTAGCACACGCTACTTGTGATGTTTGCACTGTTTCATCAAACTGAGAGTCATATAAGAATAGGAAAAGTGGTACCAAAGTATACAGTCTATTAGTAATAATGAAGAGGTTATTAAAGACTGATTTACTAAACCGATAAACAACAGTAATAGTTCAACTGCAAATGGAATATGCAACACTAAAATTGACAAAAGCAAACTGCTCTGATAATTGATAATCTGCTGTATAATATTATAACCTCAACAATAATTGCAGTACACACTGATTTTAAATCAGCAAAATCAATGATAGTAATAATAATAAAAGACAAATAAATCTATAAACAAACTAAAGGCTTACATCCCCCAAGAAAACAAACTAAAACCCAAACGGTCTAATACAATACCCCATTTCAGCCTAAGAAACATTTTAAATCATCTCAATATATCTGAGTGTCTGAAAACATCTTGGCTTACCTACTTGAAGTTCTGTTGAAGGAGCAGCAGTCACGCATAATGCTTTGTCTGCAAGGTGCTAAATCTGAAACTTATAAGTAACAAAAAACTCAATTGAAATCACTTCAGCATAGCAGTGCCTTTCTCCTTATCAAAGAATCTTTCATAAGCACAACAATGCCCAGGCCCACCTGTTTAATGTTTCTCCTCCTTCTCCTTTCCACTCTCCACAGACCATGTTGAATGTGCTCCTCTAAGGTGTCCCTGGGTCTCATTTTAAAAAGCCTCCTATTCACTGTCAAACACCAAATAGCAGACTCTCTGTGGAATCACTTTCTTTCCATGAGGAAAACTGAGATGGGCGAAGCAGAAAGTAGCTTTAGAATACAAGTTTGAAAAAAAAAGAAAGATAGCTTTACTATGAATGAGGTCTATGTTCTTTGTTGTTTAAATGAGCACTGTTTGTTACCTTTGCAAAGAAATTCTACTTCAGGGGAAACTGATTAAGTAGATTTTCATTTTATTTCAATGGACGTCTCTTGAAAATATCAGCTTACAAGAAAGTCTTTTGTCGCTCATCCTATTTAGGTGATTTATTACATGTAATTACATATTACATCCCCTATTTAGATGATTTATCAGAGTTAAACCAAAAGCTGATATATATCTGCAGCGGAAACCATAAATAATGTGGCAAGAAAAGAGAGCTGACTTGGATCCAAAGATATAATTAACCCCCTAAAACACACACTGCCCAACCAGGTGCCAGCTTTTAAACTTAGTTAATATCTAAACACACACTGCCTAACCAGGTGCCAGCTTTTAAACTTACAGTTAACACCCTAAAACACACACTGCCCAAACCAGGTGCCAGCTTTTAAAGCAGACTTGATGTCCTATTTTGTCAAGAAAGTAAGTAAAACACCACCAGATGCATTTCTAAATAGTTTGCATAAATATACATCTGCATGCAAATAAAATTGAGTTTAGTCAATTGAATAAATATAAAATGCCCATGTTAGCAACATAATGCAAAACACAGACAGAACAAAAACAAACTTAGAACCAAGCTGTCTCTTAAAAGGCAAACTTTTTTTTCTAAAGTTTGTAGGAACTCTTTCCAATGCCAGTATAAACCATAACGAGTAAGTTAACATGTCGTTTCATTTTGTATTTATTTCTCATGACTTTCAACTCACTGTATGATGGCTGCTATGGTTCTGAGTTATATCAAGGTTTTTTATTTGTTTTCTGTATAGCTTCAGCTTAATTCACAGAGCACAAAATGTTAGTACATGCACAATGTGTTAGTTTAATTTCCTCCTTTCAGAATACCATACAGCACAGTGTGTTTATTTTAATGACCTTAACTGTGGCTAATCTAAATACCGCCATGCCTTTTTCAGCAGAAAAACTGGTTTGTACAGTATGTGTTGGAGTCACTTATACCAGGGAAAAATGCATCTAATAATACAAATAATAAATTTTTATCTGCTTGAGGTGGCCAAGGAAGGTGAGAATGATGTAACAGTGATACTTTACTACAGATGTTTCAACGGGGGGGGGGGGGGGGGGGGGGGGGGGCCCTGGGGGTACTTCGAAGGGTGACAGAGGGTATACAGGATGACTCAGAAATAAAAATGAAATTTAAAAAAAATGATCTTGAATTGATTTTTTTGCAACAGTATTATATGTCATCTCTAAACCCCTGTGCATAAATATTTCATTTTTGTTTAAGCAGCTCAAAGTTTACACTGACTAGTTCCAAAGCGCTCATCCACCTGTACTCATGCGGGATTTCCATTGAGACACTTTCTATTCTGATATTAGGTGCGGCTGCATTTCACTGACAATAATAGTGGCTGGTTGAATTGCTTTCTGTGTTTGTCAGAGTAAATCCAGATTATCCTGTGCATTGTTTCTCTAGACAAAAATGGATACATTTCTTACTTGCAAAAGAAAAACAAAGCAAGAAAACACAAAAGAGTCTACAGAAAGTGCAAAGCGACAGAAAGTTATACCGAGTGATTTGGGGTAATTTTTAAATGTCTTTAATAAAAAGGGCATCATTGTTAGTTAGATTTTTATCTTGAGGTTATTGTTTTTCATGTTGTAAACATTTTAAATGGCACAGAAAAGTATGTTGAGATGGGGAGTAAATTGTAATGTGATAAGCATTTACAGTGCAGACTATTTTGGATTATTAACAAGATCAAGAAAAAATTAATGGAAGCATAATTCGCTGTTATGGGAACTACTAGCGTTCAGGGAGGCGGCTCTCCACCCAGCGAGCAGCAGCCAAATGGAAATAAAAAAAATAATGGGAATACCTTGTGTATAATTCCTAAACTTCATTTAAAATTGTGCATTTTATCATGCAGAATGTATATTTATTTGGAACACTGCATATAAAATGTTGATTTATGATTATCTGGCACGAATTTTAAAATAAATAAAATAAACCCCACTAGTCATTTACCCTCTTTCAGGGGAATATGTTGCCACAGCTTACTATATACAAGTCTTTTAATGTGCATTTTACAAGCTTTTTTTTTTGGTTAAGAAGAAAAAAAAGCCATCTCTGTATATTGGTTGGAATTTATTTTCTTATGTTGACATTTTGTCTGTTTTTTAGTATGTACGATTGCAAGCTATATTCAAATGCATACTTTTCAAATGCCATTGGTGTTTGTAGTTGTTAGTTATTATACATGTACACCATATATGTAACACTATTGTATATTTATTAAGCTTTTAAAATTATGATAGAACTCCCTAACTCAATACACAATTTGATTATAATTAATTGTTCGGAGAATTCCTCTAATCATGCATTTTCTATTTGCTTGCCTCCGTGATAAATAAATTCAGCATGAACCACAGAACACTTACAGTATTATAAGAACATGTTATATGCATACAAACTTGTAAGAGTGAAAGTGTACATTGCACATGAAGTGGAGGGGGGGGGGGAGTCTGATAACATTACAAATACATCTAGGAAAAATCCATGTCAATGATCTTGATCGCATTCATAGTGCATCACTGTGTGTCCTTGATGCCTGCTCTTCGTTTTTGTGTGGAAAATGATCTCGATCACATGATTGCCTGTTTGTTTCTTGGTGATATGTGCGGTGGTCTGTTTGTTTCTTAATGATATGTTGTGGCAGGGTCTTGCTTGTGTCACGTGTGTGGGTAGCCGCTGTTCAAGCATACAGAGAGACAACTGGAGTGAAGTTGAAACGCCAGCACAGGCGCGCAGGATTTATTAACAAACAAACAGAAAACAAAAGTAAATAAAGCTGATCAAGTGACGTTACCAGCGATAATAACACACAGAGGACTATTACAAAAAGTGCAAAATAAAACACAATACAACAAACTATAAATCAAAGGTGCCGTGAAAACGGCAGGCCTTGCAGCAGCCCCAAGCAATCTCCCGTGGATGTTTTTAAACAGACGGACACTCGGTCAAGACCCGCCCACCTGCTCCAATTGCTGCCCTTCCCCTCAACCAAGCCGAGCAGGCAGCAAGTCTCAATCGAGCGCCTGTCTGTAACCAATAATTCAATCAAACAAATCAACTCCAAAACAACACACAATAAACCCACTTCCACACATAAATCACACCAATACTAATTTACCATTGTGCAGGGCAACCACCATGCCACATATGTGCAGTGGTATGTTTGTTTCTTAGTGATATGTGCAGTGGTCTGTTTCTTAGTGATATGTGCAGTGGTATGTTTGTTTCTTAGTGATATGTGCAGTGGTATGTTTGTTTCTTAGTGATATGTGCAGTGGTCTGTTTCTTAGTGATATGTGCAGTGGTCTGTTTGTTTCTTAGTGATATGTGCAGTGGTCTGTTTGTTTCTTAGTGATATGTGCAGTGGTCTGTTTGTTTCTTAGTGATATGTGCGGTGGTCTGTTTGTTTCTTAGTGATATGTGCGGTGATCTGTTTGTTTCTTAGTGATATGTGCGGTGGTCTGTTTGTTTCTTAGTGATATGTGCGGTGGTCTGTTTCTTAGTGATATGTGCGGTGATCTGTTTGTTTCTTAGTGATATGTGCGGTGGTCTGTTTGTTTCTTAGTGATATGTGCGGTGGCCTGTTTCTTAGTGATATGTGCGGTGATCTGTTTGTTTCTTAGTGATATGTGCGGTGGTCTGTTTGCTTCTTAGTGATATGTGCGGTGGTCTGTTTCTTAGTGATATGTGTGGTGGTCTGTTTCTTAGTGATATATGAGGTGGCCTGTTTCTTAATCTAGACAAGACAGCTGGTTTGATTTTTCAAGCAAGGAATCTTGCAAGGGGTTTTGCTTGCAGTTGAGGAATGCAATCTAGGTTGTTGATTATTCTTTTAAATTTTTTTTTTTTGATCAGTTTATTATTTGAGATGTACTCAACACGTTACCGAGCTTTGTAAATCAGTGAATACAGAAACATAGCAATGGATCATTTTTATTTTCATTTGAGCTGATTTCTTAGCCTTGTAATGTTTTAAATTGCCTGGGCAAGTGTGTTTATTTTTTCCAGAGGCGTTTCAAAAGGAGCAGCCCATTGACTGTCTCAGCTTAATTAAAATGAGAGGGTTTAGAAGCCAATAATGAAAATGAAATTCCCCCCAAAGACAACCAGCGTCATTTGGAACAATGATAATATGCCATACATCATCACTCAAAGCTTATTACAATATGTCTGTGTTTTCCCTGTGTTGTGAAGTGAAACACATATTACAGACTTTTATATAACAAAACATATTGTACTATTAGGTGTAACAAGTAGAGCACGCAAATAACCCTCATCCTCTCAAACAGATTAGTGTAATACTGCAAATGAAAAGCACAGATTTCTGAGATTCTTTAACTATATAGATAACTTTTGGGAAACTTTTCATAAAGCAAAATATATAACATATCTACTATATAACATACAGCTATGGCCAAACGTTTTGCATCACCCTATAGAATTAATTAATTTTGCTTCATAAAGTCAAATGAAACCTGCTGAATAACGTTATGTTAACAGATAGAATTACATACTGCTTTGTAGTTTTCCATATACTTAACAAAAAACTGACTACAACTGATGAAATCTAACTGTGCTAATTTATGGCTTCCAGTAGACTTTTGCAATACAATGTTGTAGTTTATTTTATTATATGATATTGAATAATATATATACCTTATGTTCATATAGTTTTTATTTTTTTATTTTAATCCTAAAATTCTAGGTAATGCAAAACTTTTGGCCATAGCAGTAGGTAACTTTTGGCAGATGTTTCATAGAGCAAAATATAAAACATATTTACACAGATACTGTACCATATACATTGGTTTTCCACATAAGAACAAACTTCTACCGACACATTCCCACTACTTGAACATTTAAGACACACTATTCCTTTTTGTTTGCTACAGAAGTCTACTGGCCATGGGATTAGGACATAGTCTGAAGGTAGAACATGCCTGTGGTAGACTAATTAAGACTACAACAACTACGGCCACTTGAAAAACAAGCCCCTTGACTCTCCCGGTGAATAATAGGAACCTCTGTCTTCTTCCTGATCAGGTTTCATGCAAACTCTACACCTTTGTCACTCAGAGATGAGGAATCATATCTTTCTTCGGTTCATTATGAGCTGGAGGCCAACAACACTGCCGACCTATCTAAATGATTCACTAAGCAGCGCACATAAGAGATCGGCACATCGAGAAAATGAAAGAGGAAAGCGCTACTAACTGACTGGAGAAAGTGTGTTTAAAAATGAATGGGAGAGGTTGGCATCCTGCTGGAAAATGAAGCTGACTGCAAACTGCATTCCCTTTCACTGTATATCGCAGTGCGACTGATGTGACAGGCAGGTCATAGAGGAGCACGGCAGGTAACAACAGCATGGTTATTTCCATAGAGCTGAAGTACATCAGCATTACTGTACTTGTGCAAAACAAATTCCTCAATCATTAATTTCCATTCATTACAAAGTTATATGTTTTAGTTATTACACTGTTAAGTTCATTTTTAATTGTAAACTGCTGTAACAGACATAGCAGAAGTTATTTCTTTGAGTGACTAGTGGCTTCATAAGCATTCAGCCATTATTATATGTATTCTTTATCAGTACTATGAACATCCTGCCATTTCATGCAACTCTAAAATACCATACCCATCGCTACCAGGGAACACTTGATTGCTTTCCCTCCTTAACCATTCCATACATTTCAAAGAGCACACTGACAATTATTTGCATCCATAACATCTAAGTTGAAATTTCCATAAGAGCAAACATAACAACAAACTAACCGAAATCAACATAAAGAAAAACCAATAAAAGGATGCATTTCATTCCATACAGCAGCCGGTATGAAAAAACAAACAAAAAAAAAAACTGTCTAATTATTAAAGTTTAAACTATATGCTTTTATAATATGGTAGAATATTCTTTAAAAAACAACAAATGGCACAAGTATGCCTTATTTAATGAAAGTTCTCTCTTCGTCTAAGTAAACTGCATTTTTTCTAATAAAGAGCAGTTTCTCAGGTGTGATACAGCTGCCAGCAGCCTTGTCGTGGTGTATGGTTAGTGCCAGCACCTACCACTATGATATTGATAGCCCAATTAAAGACACCTCCTGATCAATGAGCTGCTTAGTAAGCCTCCGCTGCATTACCTGTCAGACCCTCTACTTCACCCTCAGCTCAGCTCCAGTCTTCTTGCCTCTCCAGACAGCACCTCTAATCCTGGATAATCCCTGGAATAAAGTTGTGTCTGCTTTGGAAGTGCTTGTTTCCCTCTTTCCCTTTTTCTAATCAAGCTAATGGAGCGAGCAGGTATTATATAGATCTTTTCTTGTTTCCTCAAACGATTGAGGTCAGATTTCCAAGCCCAGCCCTCCCAAAATAAAATAAAACAATGAGATAATATATCCATCAAGCATGGTCTCTCTCTGATTCCTGTTTCTTGAAAGCCCCTTTGCAGATCCAGTCTCAGCTGCTGACCTGTGCAGTAAAGGTCTATTTCTTTTCCTCTAGTCACTGTCTCGTGTTAAGATGAGTACAGTTGGCTGATTCAAATCTTCTGCTACAAAGCAGATGACATCCAGCTAGATGTCATAAGAAAGAGACATACAATGACAATTCACTTATCCCTTAGTAAGAATCAATTGTCCCACAATGCATCTGTCACAGAACCCCCAGTCAGTAAAAGCAATTTCTCCAACTGTCTGACACCATAATTGCACTTAAATTTTCAAGGAGAGCGTTTTACAAGAACTCCCCTGAACCATGATGAAAAACTCAACTTTATGTATAAAATGAAAGGCTGACAAGATAAAAGGTCTCTCTTTTTTCTTTCTTTAAAACCCTTCCTTGCTCAAGTACAGATTCTTTCATATCACAGGCAAGCTGTTGAATAGAGGATTGATTACTTTTCATTTGTTTCATCAATCAGATTAAAGGATCTCCTTCACAATGCCCTTAAACAAAGACTGTTTATGATGCTTTCCCAATTCATACTTTATGTAGTCTTAGATCTCCATAGGCAAAAGGGCAGATGCATATACACATGATGTGCACCTGACACAAAATGCGGCTATCAATACACATTGAGTTCCTCTGCCTCTCCCTTTCACATTGAAAGAGAAAAACACACCTGAAAATCCCCATAGCAACAACATGTTTGCATAGGGTACTAGCAGTATGAATAGGTGCAGACAGACAAACAGACACAGACAGACAGACGGCAAACTACACCTTCTTGGGCAGAGGCAGCTCTTGCATTTCTGTGAGAAAGAAGTATTGTGAGATATAACCTGGGCTTCAAACTGAAATTTATTAACTGAGAAAAGCTGCTATGGGTTTTTAAAAGTGATGTTGTTTTATCCTTTCAAAATGAAGCAATAGTTTGCCTTGATAATATATTACCAAACTTGTCAAATATGGAAAAATGCATGCACGTATTATATATGCTCAGGTACAGTTACATCTTAGTATCATATAAACCACCCTTGACCTGGACTTGAAATATAAGATAGACTGCATCAAAGCACAGTATCAGTTTGAACACCTATGTTTCAACATGGCTCATTCTTTTTTCTTATGACACTGAAACAAACTCCTTCATCTTGAATTCTATTATCTTAAGTCTAATGAATCTACTGCAGGGGAGGTGCTTATAAACGTGCTGACAGGAGGAAGAAATGCATTGCCTACATTCCAGTAAGACAATGTTCGTTATGAATCCGAATACACAGGGGTGTTTAGCCTCAGCTGACTGACACTCAGCATCATTATGTTCAGGATGGTTTTCTTTTTAGCACAATTATGCGAAGCAGTGGTATTGGCAGGGAACTCACTTTTAACCTTAGATCAAATCACGTAAACATCAATCATATTTTAGGCACTTCCAATACCAGATCAAATCTCCAGTCAAAAAGCTACTATTTTATTGTCCTTCCATAGATAATATGTCCAATGACTGGCTTCGTCTAACGGGGGAGAGCAGCTTTCCTGCCCTACTGCCCATGGCTTCTCTACAGTCAGCCTCTCCGCTTATCTGTGAGCTAATTTATGGGCAGGGGTACTTCAAAAGGCAAGGCCAAAGGCCAAAGAATATAGTGTAAAAGATGTATAATGTAGCAGTGTTGTTTAGTCTAAGCTCTAATAAATAATAATCACAGGACTTTCCAGACTGAACTGGAAGCTCATGCATGGGATTTATTTTGTTTCTAGAATCAACAAGAATTGTGTAAAGTTATAATTTCATATGAGGTATCAACTACTGTATGTGCATTTCAATTCTGTCCGTATAATATATAGGTACTGTAGGGCTGTGTGACGGAGAGCGAATGAATCCGAGTCAATGATCTCCCTCCCGACCTGTGAGGGCACAGTATAACAGGAACAGTGTGCCCCAGACTGGATAGTTTGACAGTTCATTCCAGGGTTAGTCGGAAGTCGTCCATCCAAAAAGGGGGCGAAGACACAAGGCTAGAAGTTAGTGCCTTACTGCGGTAGCCGATGTGTCAGTCATGGATTGGAGGAGACGTGATTGCACTCGCTACCAAAGGGGGCGTGACTAAAGGTATTTCTGGGTGTATGGCCGAGAGATCTATTCCTCGGTTATGGTTACTGAAACGAACGGGAGGAATAAAAAGGAGACAGGTGAGTGTTTTGCATTGTATCTGTCTGTCTAATCATTGTCACCTTTATAAATAATAGAACATGGAAATCCGGGAGTTGTCGCTAATCAGCCAGAATCTTACCAGGACTACACTACACCACTGTTTCACTGTTGCTATATAATTCATCACTTGCACCAAGGACCACTCACTACTGGAATTGTGATAGTGTGTGTGTGTGTTTAAAAGTGTGTGTCTTTATTGTTATTATTTCAGGACTGAACCCTGTGGCTTTACTGACTTTACACATAGTTTTGTATAGTCAGTGTTATTATTTTAAAGCTTAATAAAGGTTGATTTGCACCACTTGTTGGGCTGATATTTTTAATCACTGCATAACTACTACATCTGTGCACTACAGACCACTTTGCCACAGGCTGTCAAAAACTCACCATGGTTTTGATATTTTGAAGGTTAATCTACGGTTGTCACATCACTTCCCTTCTGGGGTGATGACTTGGTATACCGTGGTACCGCCCCCTTTCTAGATGACCGACTTCCACCTAAACTTTGAAATGAATTGTCTGACCATACAGTGGGGGCACTCTGTTCCCTTTACACAGCACCATCACTGGTTGGGAGGGAGATTTATAACCAAGATGCATTCTTTCTCTGTCACAGCCATGCACCATGATAAGGATACCTTTTAGCTGTTTCTGCTGTGTGTTTTTATTGATTGATATGACTGACAAGTGTTCCCTATTTTAACAATTTGAATTGGATAAATACCTACAAAAATACATTAACACTGTTATGTTTACTTTAAGTATAACATGTAGGTTGTCTATACGTTGTTAAATTAACCAGTGATGAAATACACAGTGTCAATGGTTTAGAATAAAACAATTAATAATAGTACGACAAATGACTTGTGGCTTTGCTATGAGCCATGCAAAAATACAATTTTAATGGAATTGTAGAAAAAGAATACAAAAGAAAAGTTAATGGAATCTGAATCTGAATTCACTATTGTCTAATGCATGTGTATGCTCTTGTTGATGTGTTATGTATGCATTTATTTTTCTGTGTTGTATTTGTTTGTTTTGTGCTGCTGTGATATTTACCTCTTGACCAGATCATTGTTGTAAATGAGATTTTTTTCTCAATCTTCTTACCTGGTAAAATAAAGGTTAAATGAAAATGAAATTTAAAAAAATAAATAAATACAATGTTCAAGTGTAGCTTGCCTTATAAAAGTTTAATACAGTACAGTGAAAAAGTATTTGCCCCATTTTCTGCATGTTTACACATTTTTCACATTGAATTTGGTCAGATCTTTTTGTGGGTTGTATTAATATATAGAGGGAATCTGAGAGAAAAAAAAAAATGACACCAAAGTTTGGTGCTTGTTTCAATTGTTTGGCGTGCAATGAAACCTCCCCCCCCCCCCCCCCCCCAGTTTACTCAACCCAATTAAAGGGATAATTAGAATCAGCTGTTTGAATACTTTGGTTACTTGAATACTTTGGCCAGCCCTGCCCAGTATAAATCTGACTAACTTTGGCCCTTACCATCAGAGTGAAGTTGTCAGCACACAGGTTCTAGAAGCACATCATGCCACAATCAAAAGACATTCCAGAAGACCTTTGGAAAAAAGTTTTGATGCCTATCAGTCTATAAAGGGTTACAAAGCCATTTCTAAGGCTCTGCGGCTCCAAACCACAGTCAGATCCATATTGTCCAAATGGAGAAAGTTTGGGACAGTATTGAATCTTTCCAGGAGTGGCTGTCCTGCCAAAATCTCTCCAAGAGCAAGGCATAAAATCGTCCAGGAAGTCACAAAGAACCCTAGAACAACATCCAGGGATCTACAGGCCTCTCTTGCCTTGGCTAAGATCAGTGTTCATGACTCCATGAACACTGAACATGAATGCTCGTCTCAAGTTTGTCAAAAAGCACCTGGATGATCCTGAAGACTTCTGGAACAATGTTCTATGGACAGATGAGTCAAAAGTGGAACTTATTGGCCAACTTGGCCCCTTTATGTCTGCTGAAAACCAAACACTGCATTCCACAGTAAGAACCTCATACCAACGGTCAAGCATGGTGGTGGTAGTGTCATGATTTGGGGATGCTTTGCTGCATCAGGACCTGGACGACTTGCCATCATTGAAGGAACCATGAATTCTGCTCTGTATCAGAGAATTCTACAAGAGAATGTCAGGCCATCCGTCTGTGAGCTGAAGCTGAAGCGCAGCTGGGTCATGCAGCAAGACAATGATCCGAAACACACAAGCAAGTCTACATCAGAATGGTTGAACAAGAAATGTAAAGTTTTGGAATGGTCTAGTCAAAGTCCAGACCTAAACCCCATTGAGATGTTGTGGCATGACCAGAAATGACCAGTTTATGCTCGAAAACCCACAAATGTCACTGAGTTGAAGCAGCTCTGCATGAAGGAGTGGGACAAAATTCCTCCACGGCACTGTGAGAGACTGATCAATAACTACAGGAAGTGTTTGTTTGCAGTTATTGCTGTTAAAGGTGGTGTAACTAGTTATTGAGTCTAAGGGGGTGATTATTTATTCATACGGTGGCATTGGGTGTTGCATAACTTTCTTTAATAAATAAATTAAATAAGTATTAAGATGTTGTGTTATTTATTCCCTCAGGGTCCCTTTTATCTAATATTAGATTTTGGTTGAAGATCTGATAACATTCAATGTCAACAATATGCAAAAATGTAGAAAATCAGACAGACGGCAAATACTTTTTCACAGTAATGTATAGTAAAAGCATAGCAAAGTGCAATAAATCATAGTGAAAGCATGGCACAGCATAGGCAAACATTGTAAATTATAACGAGGCATGGTAAAGCATATTCGTAAACATGGCAAACAATAGTAAACTGTTATTTGTTTATTATTTGTTTATTTAGCAGACACCTTTATCCAAAGTGACTTACCAAGACTATGGTAAATGCATTGTATAACCATGGGAAACTATGAGGAAACTGCAAAAATACTTGAGTGCCTTATCCATCAGTATAGTAATGCTCTATTATAAAGCATATTTATTATCGACCATGAAAGAAAGTTACAAGGTAAGGTTAAAGTAACACAGAGGGTATTTCCATCACTTCAATAGAAATGAAGGCATTGACATTGACCACAAGACCTCCTTTATTAATTACACTACCAAGCACTCAATTCCAACATTATGATTCATTTCCCAGTGAAATGTTTCAAATTTATCATTGGCTTTTTTTTTCACATTTAATGGACATTTGTTAAGGATGACCACTTTAACATAATATGAATACACCTTTCTTTATAGCTAATGTAACACTTCTTAACATTAGCATTATTGATTAAGTGCATTGCTTTAAAGCTAATACAGTCCGCCTAATCAGGATTCTGGTAATCGGGATTTATGCTTAATGGACTAAAACTCTGGGAGACGGTTCCCAATGCTAATGATGTTGTTTAATTGGGATGCCTCTTCTTTCAATTGGGATACAGTATTTTCAAATGATGAATGGAGATCGCTTTTCAGAGCAAGACAGACAGTGTAGCACAGTGCAATGAGTGCTGTGAGTACGTGACTACATGATTACGCTGTGACTTGCGTAAATTGTGTAAACCACGTTGAACTCTTGAAGGCGCTTACTGCTGTTGCAAAGAAAGTTGGCTTGTCAACATCACAGGTACCTCGTCTTGTATGGCAAGCCAATTTGTCATTTAGAGATATCTTAAATTGCATTTGAAGATATCTTGAAATATTTCAAGAAATCTCTAAATCATTTTGTGATATCTCATTTAACTCAATTTGAAGATATCTAAAAATCATTTTGAGATATCTCTAAATGTATTTAAGATATCTAAAAAGGAAATAAAGATATCTCAAATTCATTTTGAGATACCTCAAGTTCATTCCGAGATATCTGAAAATAACTTCCTCTCCATTTTTAGATATCTCAAATTAGTTTTCATTACCTACTGCTTCCAATACATTTTGAATACCAATTTGGGATATCTCAAAATGAACAGGAAGTTATTTTAAAATTATTTTCAGATATCTCAAAATGAATTTGAGATATCTTAAAATTAATTTGAGATATATTGTTTAAAAGCACATTTATCTTGAAATAGTTTAAAGATATCTTCAAATATTTCAAGATATCTGTAATTAATTAAAGATATTGTCAAATATTTAACGATATCGTGAATTGATTTAAAGATATTTTGAAATCATTTTGAGCTATCTCTAAATGATAATTTGGCTTGCCATATGTCTTGTGATAAAATGCGATTTCATTCTTTTTCATTTATTGTAAGCAAACTTGTTAAATTTGCAGATGTCACAAAAATAGGAGGAGTGGCAAACACTATTGCAGCAGCAAAGGTAATTCAAAATGATGAAGACAGTATTCAGAACTGGGCAGACACATGGCAAATGATATTTAATAAAGAAAAGTGTAAGGTACTGCATGCAGGCAATATAAATGAGCATTATAAATATCATATGGGAGTGTAACGGGGTGCCTACCTCTTCTGTGTTTTATTATTTATTTATGTATGTATTAATTTGTTGTTGTTATTATTATTATTATTATTATTATTATTATTATTATTATTATTATTATTATTGTGTTTATGTGCGGGAGGTCGAGCACCGTCTGTCTTTTATTATATACTGTTTGAGACAGGCGAAAAAGCCGGTCTAATAATGTGTAGTCGTAGGGATGGGGACGGGGTTAAAACCCCTTCTCTAGTACCCTTGTGGGAATGAGGCTGGAGCCTTAAAGTAATTATTGTATCAAATTAGGTAATTAAGGCTCCAGCTACAAACTATAAAAAGACGCACTCCAGGGTTATTAGGAGGAGGGTGTCAGAGGAGAGATGTAAGTTTGTGAAAGAGTAGTAAACGCTTGCTTGTTTTCAGTCACGGCTGTTTTGTTATTGTTTGTTTGTTTGGCTCTCATGCCCTTTAGTTTTAGTGTTTTGTATAAATCTTTATTTGTTTTATTATTTAATAAATATACTGAGTGCTGTTGCGTTTCAGTTTTGCCACACCATGCCTTTTTTTGGATACTGCTTCCTGAACCTGAGGTCACCGCCCACATGCCACACAAAGCCATCTGTGACAGGGAGATACTGAAATTGAAGAAGGAAACTATGAAAAAGAGCTAGTTTATGTTGACTCAGAAATGTCTTCATCTAGACAATGTGGGGAAGCTATAAAAAAAAAAAAAAAAAGCCAACAAAATGCTTGCATATATAGTGAAAAGTGTTGAATTAAAATCAAGGGAAGTAATGTTAAAACTTTACAATGCATTAGTAAGACCTCCTCTAGAATATTGTGTTGAATTCTGGACACTTTGCTACAAAAAGGATGTTGCTGCTCTAGAAAGAGGGCAAAGAAGAGCGACCATAATTATTCTGGAGTTAAAAGGCATTGAATATACAGACAGGCTAAAAGAATTGAATTTATTCAGTCTTGAATTTATTGACAATGTCTACCCAAGGGACTTTTTTGACCTGAAGAAAGAAACAAGGACCAGGGGTCACAAATGGAGATTAGATAAAGGGGCATTCAGAACAAAAAATAGGAGGCACTTTTTTACACAGAGAATTGTGAGGGTCTGGAACCAACTCCCCAGTAATGTTGTTGAAGCTGGCACCCTGGGATCCTTCAAGAAGCTGCTTGATGAGATTCTGGGATCAATAAGCTACTAACAACCAAACAAGCAAGCAAGATAATATATATATATAAGATATATATATATATATATATATATATATATATATATATATATATATATATATATATATATATATATATATATATATATATATTATTTTGAACAGAATTCTTAATTATGCCAACTGACAATTTTTTTCTTCTACCAATCTGATATCGGTAACTGTGTAACAATATTTGCAAGTTGAGTCTGCTGAACTGCAATGTTCAAACGGCTTAAACAAAAAGCAGGACTCTATTCATTACTATTAAATGAAAGCCTTTATTTGAGACAAAATTATACTGAAAACACAACTTGGAACTTAAGCGTAACACACCATTAACACATGGCTGCAGTTTAACATAAATAATCTAGTGCTTCAGCGTTGTTACCAGACCAGTTTTTTTTTTTTTTTTTTTTTTTTTTGATAATTTCTAATATTAGACTATAATGCCAACATGGTTCATAACAGTAAATATTTTATTTTTTTCCAAGGAATACAATACATGTATTTATAATGTTGTCGACTTTAATGCCACTCCATTACATCTTGTGGCATTAACCAACAAATTGAATGTTAACAACCAAGAATGGACTGATTTTAACATTTATTTACACGCCTATACCACCTATAAAAAAATTAATAAAATCACCCTGAAAAAAATTGATAAGGAGAGTCTTCTTCACAATATCCCACACCGGCTTTGTATTCATTTTCTCTGCCATTTTTCTTTGTTTTCTTAGGCAGTGAAGAAGCTAGTCACATGACTTTTTATATCACTTTCATTGCCTATTTATTCTATGATGTAATGTTGCTTCTACAAAATCAACAGTCTTTTGATACAGTTGCTTGCAACAAAGTTGCCTGCAACGTGTAGCTTGAACGTCACTTTAGGGTGCTGGTCTTTTACAAAAGGCTACCAATAAGAATGCTCAGCTGATTGTCAAGTTTGTTTAGGAAAGCATTTCAGAAGATGCCACTGAATGCAACAAGGAGCAATGCTCGACAAATTGGGACCTAATTACCTTCAGCTTTTTATTGATTAAATAATCATTTTTTCTGGATTCTTCAAATGTAAATGACAATGTTTGTTTTTTAGGGTGGCAGAAAAACGTTTGTGTTTACAGCATATTTTGTAGAATGTTTTTTTTTTTTTATTGAATGTGTTTGCTTTGTAAATAAAGTCTTTTTTTCTAAAACTTTTTATAGACCCACTAAAACTCTATTTCCCGTTATGCCCTTTCACAGAGAGACATGAGAAGGGGTGGGATTGTAATAGCTGTGCATCTGATTTGCTGGTTTGTGAGCATTGTTATTGGTGATGAAAATGTCACTCTATTGTCAAATACAATACCATTTCTGGAATCATCTTTGATGAAAACACTCTTTTCTTGTAATAGTACTTCCCCTGTCTAGTCTCAACAAGAACAGTAATGAAGGGTCCTCAATGTACATTGAGTGAACACCTGAAGATCAAAAGAGTAATAGATGTCACAGTGGGTAAGTATCCATGCCAACTCTATCCATCAGTGTGCTGTACATGTTACCCAATTTCCCTCAAGCACTGGATTCAGCATCAAAATAGTAATGAACCACATTGGAGATGAAAAACAAACAACAGTTGATTTGAACATTCATTATGGTACTAATTATTATCTACTAATGGTAGAGGGCATTAACCCTTTCCTGAGTGATAATGCCACTGAGCATGCTTAACTTGCAGTGATCAGTGCTGCTGTTATTTGGACAACTCCAGCATGACCCCTCCACAAGGTGCATGACATATTACTTACTGAACTGATCACCTGAATACAACATACAAGCTCATATTTATAGTTATGTCATGTTTGACCAAATGGTTTCCAAAATGTAAAGAAGAAGAAGAAGAAGAAGAAGAAGAAGAAGAAGAAGAAGAAGAAGAAGGTGGTTGACAAACACAGAATTGTCCCCTTTGATGAGGGAGACCCTAAACTTGGCTGTACTGAACATTTGTGCCAGTTTTAGGTCTTGGCAGTGTTAGCCACAGTTAGAGTAGTGCTGTATTCGATGTTGTTTCTGCAGGATGAGGAGTAGTTATGTATTCGATGTGTTTCTCCAGAATGATGAGTAGTGCTGTATTGAATGTTTCTCCAGAATGACGAGTAGTGCTGTACTCAATGTGTTTATGCAGAATGACGAGAAGTGCTGTATTCAATGTGTTTCTGCAGAATGATGAGTAGTGCTGTATTCAATGTGTTTCTGCAGAATGATGAGTTGGGCTGTATTCAGTGTGTTTCTGCAGAATGATGAGTTGGGCTGTATTCAGTGTGTTTCCCCCAAATGATGAGTTGGGCTGTATTCAGTGTGTTTCCCCCGAATGATGAGTAGTGCTGTATTCAATGTGTTTCCCCCGAATGATGAGTAGTGCTGTATTCAATGTGTTTCTGCAGAATGACGAGTAGTGCTGTATTTGATGTGTTTCTGCAGAATGACGAGTAGTGCTGTATTCAATGTGTTTCTGCAAAATGACGAGTAATGCTGTACTCAATGTGTTTCTGCAGAATGACTGCCTTGGGTTTGGTCGGGACACTCAAGAATAAACTAACGCCCCAGTTTCTTGAAGCCTGGTCCAACTATATCTATTAAAAGAATGTCTTCGATAAAACAGAAAAAAAATACTTTGCAACAGGGAATGCTTTAAAAACCTAAACCTACTTCAGGCTACAGTATATTGGACTATTCTGTCTTTTAAGAAACCCTTTTTAAGAAACCTTTATTTCTGAGCCACAATTTTACTTTCCAATAAAATCATTGGTCCGTATCGGTCCTCACCGGTATTTATTGGCGCTGAATCTTACTGTAGATGAGCTGCTACCTGAAAAGACTGGAATGTAAACTATGTTACCACTTTATCATTATCTCTCAAGATACTCTTTAGTAAGGGAGCAATATCCTTGTAAAACCAATAAACACACAAATAGTGCTGCAGATTTCTCTTTATTCAGTGCCTCCAGATAAAGCTTTGTCTCCAACACAACGTTAATGGGTATGGGTATTGCTTACAGCTGTCCAATTACAATTTCAATAACAGCTTGTTATGTTACTGAAGTGTGGGCCATTTAGTAAAATAACACGCTCAAAGGGCCTAAGCCTTCAATGTCCACAATAAATTAAATAGTTGAAGGAAAACAAAAATAAGAGAAGACAGCTGAAGGGCAGAATCCCAGACAGAGAGTGGAGGGGACTTGCAATTCACAAGCCAACCTGGCACCCAGCCTGCCCTCTGTGCCAAACAAGGGAACAGAAGCCAGGCAGTCACAACACTGCCAGCACCAAGCAACAAGGCCCCTCTGTCAGCCAGGCACCCTGCATTTATTTCTTCGTATATACGGTTCCAAAAAAAAAAAAAAACAGCTTAAATAAACCTGGACTCTGTGTTTGGATTTGTTTTGCATTTCACAGCAAACTCACCATGATGAAAGCATAGCAAAGCAATGTGAAGAACAGTGAGGTGTGGTAAAATGTATTAATTAACATGGCATTACCATGGAAAAAGCAGGTAAAAGTGCAACAATACTGTGCAAAAATACCACGGTAAACTTGCATAAGGGCATGTGACAGAAAGATGAGTTCTGGTGATGAATCTTCCGCCCGACCTGTGAGGGCGCTAAAGAACGAGAGGAGAAGTATCTGGAAGGGCTGGCCTGACAGTTCGTTTCCGGGTCAGGGAAGTGGGTCAGCCTGGAAAGAAGCGAGACTCTGTTGTAAGACCGTATTGATTTGAAAGGTAAACGAGAGGCAGCTGCAAGTAATAAGGCAGCTGCAACTGTTTACCTAGATATCATGCGGGATTACATATAGGGGCCAGGGTAACGCTGATCTTTTCCTTCGTTTGGGTAAAAGCTCAGCAGAGAGAAGGACCGAGAGAGGAGCTCTCGTGCAGAAAGAGAAGAGCGTATTGTGTTTTGTGTTTTGTCTGTTTTGTAATTGTCCGTGTTTTGCACCACCACAGTTGAAGCACAAATCCGGAGCTGTCGCCGAGGGTCAGCACGATCCGGATCACTACTGCACCGTCACGAAATACCTGTGTTTGCATGACCACCAGCACAATTGCACTCACCCAGGACTGGTGACCGTGTGTTTGTTTTGTTCGGGACTGTGCCCTATTATTGCTACCCCCGCGCTTTACACATTGTGTATAGCCTGGGATTTATTATTTAACGGTCACCAGACCTGGATTATAAATAAAAGCACCTTTTTCACTGGAAACTGTTGTCTGCCTGTCACTCCTGCATCGCATCACCGCTACACCTGTTCCCCTTACCAACCACTTTGCCACAGGGCAATACTGGTATCTACTCGGGATTATTACAGTTTAATTTATTTAGCTTGATGGAACAATGTCAGCGATTATAACTGCCCCACAGCTATATGTGCTATAAGTGTTGAAAAAATATGGTAAGATTACACATATATTATTCATATATTTAACATGTTTCCCATTCATAAAAAAAATATATATATATTAAAAAAAAAAAAAAAATTCTTTCTGATGAGACTATTCCCTGCACACATTACAATGTATCCGTACCATCGAAACATACAAAGAGCAAATAACATGCATGACCTTTCATGTGCATTTATATGTTGTTTTAACCAAAATACATTTATCCACTGATGCACTTTAGTTTACATTTTTCATAGTATGTAAACATTATGTTTTCATATTAATTATATCTTACTTTGGATGAGGTAGAAGTATTTTTTTTTATGGATATTCTAAAAGCTATTGATTTATTCTCTTGATTTAAAACTCTAATTGGTAGCAACACTGACATTTTGTTAAAGTGAACAGAAGCATTTGGTCAACTTAACCTCAGGCTCGACTGTAATGGTCTGTAATGCAGGACGGGCAGTGCCCTCGATTACCCTTTGATGAACACTGAGATATTGTCTCAAGTAGAGACCCACCTAGTCAAGTAGGCAAAGCTTTGTGTCACTTCTGTATCTTCTGTAAATAAAGCATTTGGGTAAAAATAGGAAATTGGTCTTGCTCTAATATATATATATATATATATATATATATATATATATATATATATATATATATATATATACACACACACACACACACACACACACACACACAAACACAAATTATTAATAAATAATAATAATAATAATAATAATAATAATATATTTTTAAAGGTTCAAACTAAATTCATAAATATATATATGCACCAATAACAGTAACAAGTACATTTCCCCCTAAATATCCGATACAATATATCATCACTTTAATAATGCAGAGGGCTCTTACATTACGTTACTAATCATATTCACTGTGTGGATGGACATTGTTTGGGTTCTTGCACATGCACACACTCAAGAGCAACAGAGTCTGCTTCCTGTACAGATATGTGGCTTTATTCAGCACTGGGGTGCACATTCTGTTCAGCTGCACATTATCGCTCAAGGCAACTAACTGGCACTGCCATCTGCCAGCCGCTTCCAAGAGGAGATTGCAAATCTGGACATGTAACCAGTGATTGACAGCACTCCAGCAGCAGTGAGCCTGCCGGGGTGTATCCGGTGTCAGCGTTCTTCAGCACACATGACACTAAACTGCATTAATGGATGTGGGAAGTTTGTCGAAGGATCATACAAATGCCAAACAGAAGCTTCTGCAGATCACAATACAATGGATAACTGCTCTGCCACCAGCAGCTACACTTGTAAGTAGTGTGTAGTCAATAAGGCACTGCCCAGCTCGCCTGGTAAAGACATGCTTGTGATGTGTACAGAGTGAGTGTTGCAGTCAGGGTATGGCAGGTTCACATCCCAGCAGTGCCAAGTTGTTGATCTTGGCTGAGGATCCCACGGGGAGTACTGTATTGGTGTTGGCACATTACACTGACACACACTGGACTTGCCAAGTGCACAGTGAGCTTGAGCAGACACCTGAAAGGCTGGCTTTTGTCATTTGCTGTGGTGCTCCTGGGAATAAGAGGCTGGTTTGGTAGTGGGATCGGAGGACACTGCTGACCTTCACTACTTCTGAGCTGTTGTGGGGAGATACTGCTAAGTTGAGGGGGCATCATTTGACATTCTAAATTGTGCAAAAAAAAATAGAGGGTACAATAATAAAGTATGCTAAAATATGCCAGAACAAAGCCTGGAAAATATCAAGTAAAATCATGCAGGAATGACTGAACATTAGCATTATAATATCACTGTGAGTTTGATGTGAAAACACATTCTCAGAAGATTCAAACTCAGCACCCTGTGATACAAGAATGGTGTTCTTGCACAAAAAGCTTGTTTCCGAAGGTGATCTGCATCCTCTATACAATAATCTACCACCAGCATCCACCAGTGGAATTATCACAGCATGTCTTATAAACAAGGCTTCCGGTTTCAGACTCCACGGTATGTCTCAGTAAAGTCCTCATCTGGAATGTCTTTCAGAAGCGATACAGTTTGATATTCAATTATAAATGTATGCATGCATTGTCCTTTTGTCCCTCTTAAATGACTTGCTAGTTCCACCTTAAACACTAGATCAACGAGTGACGCTGTAATGGCTAGCAGCTCACTACCAGCTTGAGCCACAGCCACCCCATCAACCATTGCATTGGCTGGCAGAACTCATGTGATTGTGGTTTTAAGGACAGCCACAGGCTGCCCATTGTTATAAGACCAGAGGATGTTCATCAGTGGCCTCCATTGATAATGATATTGTTCTAAAGCAGAGTTTAATTTTATAGTGAAATGCCACTCCTGTAATTCACACATCTGTGCGCTGTATTTACATTATCACACAGAAACAGTTCATTGAAACATGCACTGACAGCTTTAAACTTTACCCACATAAAAAATAAAAAAAAAACATTCTGAGAATTTCTAACTTTAATTACATACAAACCACAATGGTTTCATGTGTTGCCTTTACATATAGTACAAAACGTAAACATAATGATGTAGTTTACATTCTGTAACTAGCAAATGCAAACAGGGTTTTTCAATGTAAACTCAAATGACAGCAGTGTGAGATAAAAGGTCTGTTATCCTTAGCTTTGTCAATATTGTTTTAATACGATTTTTCATGGAAGCCTACTTGAATATGGTCGCGCTAAAATAGCTCTGAATAAGTGTAGCAAGCAATTATAATACAATCAGCAATCCATAACCTAATTAGGTAGACTAACTATTGAAAAAGCCCCACAGTTTATACTGTGGAAATAAGTCCTGGGGTAGTTTTGAGCAGAAGGGAAAATAACCAAAGGACCTACAGTAGAAGACTTGAGGCACAGCAAACAGATATCTATCATCTGGTCATTGGAAACAAGTCAATAATAGTAGGCTGATGTTGGAAGTCAACAATACTAGTATTTAAATGGTTTAATCCAGTTGGCAATAGATGCCTTTACTACTGGAACAGTCTCTCTTTATTATTACCTCCAGTGTGTCCCAGCCTGTGCATAATGAATCAGCAATATCAGTGACGCCATTTAACTAATATACAAACAGTGCAGTCCAACTGGGACGATTTGCATGCTGAAGACACTGTGTTGTTACCTGGTTCTGAACATACAAACATGTCAGTTTCTGGAGGTGAAAGCAGTAAATCCCTTTGTTTTCTTTCTCTCCTCCCTGCTAAAGCCAACATTACATTATTATTTGAGGCTTCAAGATTTGCTTTTTTTTTTTTTTTTTTTTCCAAATAGCCAAAATAAATTAGAGGGTGTGGAATCATCTTGTATCAGATAAAAAAAAATAAATATAGTACTATTCTACTTTTAAATTTCAACAATACATGTGCAATTTAAATACCAAATTGCAAAATGACATTTGAGAGGCAACTGGTGAGATGATAATGCACTCACCCTGCATTCACTAGATTTACCATAGTTCAAAGGACACTCAGTCCTACTAGACTGACAACCAAAGGGATTGTACACTTGCCTTGACAAGCTGCATTGTTGCGCTGTCTAGCTTTTTAATCACAGCATAATGTTAATGCTATTAGCGTTTCTGTGCAGAAACAAGGTCAATGATGCTGGAGAAGAAGAGAAAATGGGGGAGAAAGAGAAAGATTAAGTGTGCTAATTACATTTTCTGCAGCTTAGCATGGTGGCCTGACTTGTGCCGCGAGGGACTCCAGCAGTGCTGGTCATGGTCTGAGAAAGCTATGGTAAAACAATTGGAGAAACATTAACCAGGGTCACTCACGTCATCCGACAGCTGCTTCAGAGACAGAGGTTAGGCATTTCAGACACTTACTAAATGAAAAACACACTTGCAAAAATACTGTTGTTACAGAGCTTAGGGGTATACAATTGTATAAAGGTATTTTCTCATGTGGATTCTAATTTGCAGTTTAATGGGCAACTTGACAGATAGAAAATATAAAAATGCACTGATCTCAAGGGCAATGAAAATATTTATTGAAACAGTACTGGAATTATAAAATTGTAATATTACATGCAGCAACACAGCATGTTTAAGATAAAATAAAATAAAGGATGTGTAGACATTAACAGATACAATATATTTTTGTTCTAATTTTTTAATCCTGTTATGTAATCCTGTTTCGTCAAGGGTCTTTAATATCTAAGCATGAAAGATGTACTGTTTCTGTTTTGGCAACAGAAAATTACACAAGCTGCACACTATAATTTTCTTTTGTTGCAAGCTAAACATTTACTCTCGTCAAAAAGTCATTACACAAAATTAAATCTGGAACATCTCAATATTTACTATACATAAATATGTGCTGCTATTGCAGTTATCCCCTAACCACGAAATGAAAATTGCTAATAATGATTGGTTTCAGCAAATGTAATGCTTTTATGTAAATATGTGAACCCTGAATATGACCTGGAAACAAAAGACAGCTTAACAGTAACTATTAAGAAATACATTAGTAGATCAATTAAGCAGAACTCCTCTTTAATAACCATGCGGCAGAGAAGTTGTCATAGCAACGGGATGGGGAACACAGAAAGTAAATGATAAAAGAGACACATAGCAACATATTTGTAAACAAAGCATGCATCTTAACATTAACATAACCAATTGAGCAGCAAGAGACTGTGCTGCCAAGATCTAGCGCAGTGCTGAGGGCTGACAGCAGTCTTAAAAATACCAGACACTATGAATTCAATAGAAAGTGCTATAGTTTAGTGCGAAAATAAGTGTCTTCCTATTTAATTCATTTCATGGATACACTTGAAAATACACTGCAGTTACATATTTGAAATATTATTTAATACACATAAAATCCTCTATCACATAATTGTGTGCTTATTGCATATAATTAATATTAAGCACATAGATTTGCTACATGTATGTTAATGTACCTGCATATAAGTACATATCATTTCATAAGTATAAATGTTATTCAAAAATATTTTTAATGACACCCCATTCTCTCCCTCCTTTGTCAGAATTCCAAAAAACATACTGATCATGAATTTTGCATGCATTCTAAATATATTAATCCATTAAGTGCAATTGTCCTCATTCGCGACCAGACCACCTATGGGACCCGCAATTCTCGGCAGCAAATTTGCATTAAAACCCGCAGATCCGCGACAGTCATTGTACCATCCGCTAAATAAAACATACACCGGTATGTAAGATCACTCTTTGGGTGATGTAAAGTGCCATTATCAACATATTGTGACGGTGGCTTACCGTGGGTTCAGCGGGAACAAAGGAGACACTGCAAAAAAATTATTTTGCACTAATAAAATGGATTATAAAAGTTAGCTCTACTCGCTGCTCTACTCGCTGCCATTCTCTCAGCACATTCTCCCTAAATAGCATGCAGGCTGTACCTCAAAGTCAGAAGACGGGGAAGAGCGGACCTGGTTGGAACCAAGCTGCAGCAGCTGGACAGACAGACGCACAAAACATACTGACAGTGAACACGGCATAAAACTAATACAAATCCCCCCCGCTCCCCCCCCCATTTCAATGAAGCACCAGAACGTCCCACTCTGCAGTGCTGCGTGACCCGACGCTACAATATGATTGTATGTACACTGCATTCATTTATGGGTTCTATCATTTTAAATGAATCAATGTTGCTGTTTTATTTTTCTTTTATTGATTCGAAATGTCATTGTACAAAATCTTCTCCAGTATGGGGGATAGTCCGAACTCTGATAAATAGACTTTATTAAAAACTGCCCAAGTTGGTTCAATAAATATTCATTAAATCACCCTGTCAAACGAGTCGAAATACTTTGAAAAACACGTACCTTGTGTTTTGTGTTGCAGTTCTTTGAATAATTCTTTTAGCTGTCCATACAATAATATGCAGCTGTGAGTCGTACGTCACGCTGTTTATCAAACTGAAACGCACTGCAGTCCACCGTGATTCGAACCACTTTCATCACGCGCTTCATAACATCTAATTAACTAGTGCGTAACACTAGAGTTAATTAATCACCGGGAGATACTGTACCGTTCTTGCTTGCTAAACGTCATTCTAAACAAAACCAATGCTGAATTTCAACATGAATAAAAAGCAACAAAAAGACAGCGACCATTTTTCCATATCTGTTTATTTATTTTTTGCCTGGCAACAAACAAACAAACAAAAACTTTCTAGCTGAATAAAAATAGTTAAAAAATGTAAATAGCACGTTAGCATTGCCAGTTTCGAAACATATCTGATGACTGAGAAAGGAGTTCTGCATTTCTTTCTCAAATTACTGTTAAATTATGCGATTATAGATTGAAATATCATGTCAACCATATATATATATATATATATATATATATATATATATATATATATATATATATATATATATATAATTTATATCCTTTATATACCTGCCTGCTTGAAATCCGCAGGGTGTGAGAATTTCAATTTTCAGTAATCAGTGACATAGAAAGAATAGGCACTTGTGTGAAAATGTTAGACTACTTTGTGCAGTAATTCGACATCTTAAACAACTTTTTAAAAGTCTCATGCATTTCAACATATGCGGCTATGTATTCCTTTTCTCTTGCTGTGGGTATGTTAAATTAATTGCATGTCTGGCCTATTAAAGTCATCAATTAAATTAGACATCATTGAATTTGCCTGTTTTAACAATTCTCCATGATTTTCAGTTCCAGTGGTTTTGATTTCATATACAAAACAAGTGAAAACAACAGAAGCATTATTTGTAGAACCTATTCTGTCAATTATTCTTTTATGTTTACTGTGAACTAAAATATCACAGAAATTAGCTTCTCTTTTGAATACTACAACTGGGGCCTTAGAAATACTTTTTTCAATTTTTCTGAATTATATAGAATCTGCAAGTATTTCCAAACTATCTTAGAAATATGAAGCAAAAGTCTAGAGTAAGTCATTTCTAATGGGACTCTTTTGACGTTTTATTTCTATTTTTATAATCTAGTAGATTATCTATTTTTAGTTTATCCACTTTTCTTAACTCTGTCTCTATAATTCTTTCTGAATTCTCTTTTTTAAAAATTATTTTTAATATATTTCTTTGTTTTACATAGTCAATTTCTTTTGAACATATTCTTCATATTCTTATTCCTAGCCCCTTTTTGGGATTGCCCTTTTAGTGTGTATTGGATGTGCAGAGGACATGTGTAAATACTGGTGCATGTCAGTAGCTTTACAGAAGAGGTCAGTCTCAATTGAACCTTCTTCAAGTTTTACTATGGTATCTAAAAATTCTCTTTCTTTTCTTGTCCATCGAAGGTCCACCTTAATATTACTGTATATTTTATTTGCCATTTTATGAAACTGGAGAAGAGAGTCTTCTCCATGTGTCCAAATCCCAATAATATAATCTACAAACTGAATGTATTCTAAAGGTTCTCTTTCTGATTTTCTAAGTCATTGTTCTTCCCACTTCCCCATGTATGCACTGCAAAATGCATTCCTAATTTAGATCCTTTTGCTGTACCATCGTTTTGTTTGTAATTCTTAACAAATGTAAAATAACTGTTTTCTAAAACTATGTTGACCATGTTCAGCACCTCTGTTGTTGGTATTGATTTATCTAGTCTATTATCTAATGCTTTTTGACAAGCTTCTAAAGTTTCTTTACGAGAGTCACCTGGTATTTTGCAGTGATTTTACATCACTGCAAAATAAAATTGTATTCTCTAGAAGGTTGTGCTTTAGTGATTCAAGTCTTTTTAGAAATTGTGTTTTATCTTTAACATAGCTTGGTAATTTTCTCAACGTGTGACCTAAGTTGTTTTTCTGCTATTTCAGCTATTATGTGTGTTGAATTATCAATCGTGCTGACTATCATTCACATAGGATGATTTTGTATGTGCATTTTAGGATTTCCTCTTGCTAGACGTGTTCTTTGTATTATGTGGCTGCATGTATTTTTTAAAATTATTTTGATATAATGCCTTTATGTATAGTATCTCCACAATTTCCTTAACCACTTTTAATGATTTATTGATCATATTGCTTTTAAATTCTTCATATGTATCTGTATTTTTTAATTCACATTCTACACATTTCATGTAGTCCTCTGTGTTCATTATCACTATTCCTGATCCTTTATCTGCTGGTCTTATACTTATATCATCATCATTCAACAACTCAGTCATAGCTTGTTCTTCAATATTGGTTAAATTAACTTTACATTTTTTCTTTAGTCCTACTATTGTTTCTTATTTAACTACTTCAATATACATATCTAACCATTTATCTCTTCCATCCAGAGGAGTCCAAGTGCTTGTACTATTAACCTTAATCCCATGCTCATAATTACCCTCTGAATCTGAGATATTTTCATTGAAAAAATGTTTTGCTAATCTCATGCGTCTCTCCCACTCCTTTAATTAATTTTTTTACTGTTTTAGATTTATTTTGATTATCTTTCTTAATTATGCCAGTATTCATTGTCTTTAAATGCAAAGGCTCAGGAATGGTTATTGTTGTATAAATGTAACTGGATTGTTCTTATTTGTAATGAGTTCTATTGTGCCTTCATATTTAAAACAATTCTTATTCTTTGAGTCTATGTATACATGTATGCGCCTATTTAGGAGGTCTGCAGCTGCCAGAACTTCTGCCTCTGTAGCCCATGAATCTATACTCCCGTCACTTAATTTCATAAGTATGTAAGGATGACAATAGCTAAATCTGTTTTTACCAATCACAGGTCCGAATATATATAGTGATTGGAAACCCTGGCCTGTGATTTGTTAAAACCTCATCGTAGGAGGAAAAATAGATTGAACTATTTGCCTTAACATCTTTACACCACCTGTCAACAGTCTCGGTCTGTCATGTGATTGGTTCACTTCACTGTCAGTCCCACCCCTCTTCAAAGGAATATCTTTCCCCCTGCGCTCTTCTTCTGTGAGTTGTCAGAAAATTAATTACAAAATATACTACAAAAGAAAGATGCTCCAAACACTAAAGTGGTGATTAAAACATCACTGCACTGTTTTCGGACTTTCTGAAATTCAAACAAATTCAACTCGACAATATAAAAAATATGATGGGCGAGATATAAACTGGATTTTGCAGCAGTTGGCATAGTGGAAAATTAAATGTTCAGCGGGATGACTACTGTTACCTGTGACATTTGGGCATTACTGCCCCCTGTCAGTAACACTATAACAATAGTCTTCCCTCAGGGCAATAATGTTATAGTATAGCCCTCCTCTCCAGTCCATATATTAACAAGCTTTTGCACACATCTGTGCATTTTTGCACTGGTCTTAATTTGCTGTGGTTGGGTGCTGCTGAGCTCTAGGTGTAACAGAAAGAGAGAACATATTTCACTATACAGTAGTTCTGCAGCACTGGCAGTCAGACCTCACATGTATGAACATTTCTGATGAGTGATTTATTACCAACAGTGATGAAAGATGAGTACAAAATTACTTTGTGCCCCTTCTTCACATATAGAAGAACTTGTGGTTTCTCCCTAATGTAGCTACCCCTCCTGCAGGTTGGCCTCTACCATAGCAGCTACCTTCTATTTGTAGGAGAGTTGAATATGGGTTATGTAGGCCAAGCAAATAAGCCTAGAAGGCCACACAGGTGAAACTGATAAAGAGCTCTGTCTGGCCTTGAAACGTGTGTTTGTCCATTGAATAACTCCTGTTTCTTTACGTGCATTTCTAGACTGACTAGCATTCTTAATTTGCTTTTTGTGTGTATATGGGATGCATGAATGCATAACCCAGTGTTTGTAAAAATATGCTTAGGAAATAGGTCTGCTGATTGTTATAGTCTGTTATTTAGAATGCAATACCATGACAGGGTTTCTAGTGATAATAAATATTTTAGTTGTTTCTCTCTAATATAAACTAGCACACACAAGATGTGTTTTTTTTTTTGGTTTTTGTTGTGTTTTTAATGCCGATCATGGCTCAGCATCCAATTGTCAATGTTGAGACATTTCCAAATGTTCTTTATCAGCTATCTGTTGTATATAAACTGTTTATTATGTGTAATGTGTTTAACACAGGCTACCCTTTAACATCAACAACTAAAATATAAATAAATCAATTACAACACCACACAAAACAAATGCTATAAAATATTGTCACATATATGAGTTTTGATAGCTGAGATACTAAAACAATAGGAAATACGTTTAAATATTTTGGCGCTGCAAAGCATGGAAAGCCAATTAGCAGAAATGGCATTTGTATTGGATTTGGATACATTTTAGACAATTAGGCATCATCTGAATGCCATTTCTTTCGAAGTGATGTGTAGAGACACATCCATGTGTATAACTCATTAGGTTATAGCAATACTTGTCAGGGTTGCACGTCAAAGCATTAATCATCATACATTTGGACTGGCTAATGGACTAGGCAGCCCTTTACACCGAAGGCAGAAATCCCTAGGTGAAAAAAAATCAAATAAAAATTGACCATACTAAAGAGGAATAAAATGCAATTACAAAAAGACTATTACATACAAAATAAAAAACCCTCACTCAGCATTTCTATTTTGTGTTGTATGCATGTGTTGTGTATGTCATTATAAACTCTACCACTCTGAATGGTGGGTTCCTGTGTGGGATGTTTATTGTATTTATTTATCAGGGACACATACAGTTGTACACAAGACACAAGATGCATTGCATTTTCAATTTGTCCAGTAGGCTAATTTCCTTGACAGTTCCCAGTTTCCAGTGATCTTTATGTACTTTACTGCTGTGTCACTTGATAGTCTAAATTCGGTCACTATCATTGTATAAAGTATATAATCAAGCATTGAAAGGCCAAATTTCAACACAAACTCCATACTTAGTTATGTGTTCGCTGACACACTGGGGTGTTGTATAATTTGGCTTAATGACTTCAGTAGATTGTTTTCCGACACATTGCACTGATGTGTGTGTGTGTGTGTGTGTGTGTGTGTGTGTGTGTGTGTGTGTGTGTGTGTGTGTGTGTGTGTGTGTGTGTGTGTGTGTGTGTGTGTGTGTGTGTTGAATTTGTGGAAAGGGAGTGTTGAGAAGTAAATGTTTCTAAGAGAAACACAAGTAGATTCCACTTCACGGGTCATTTCAGCTTTTAAAAAATATATATTCAGTATATACACTGAGTGTACAAAACATTAGGAACACCTGCTCTTTCCATTAAATAGACTAATGAGATGAATCCAGGTGAAAGCTAGGATCCCTTATTGATGTATCCTGTTAAATCCACTTCAACCAGTGTAGATGAGGGAAGACAGGTTAAAGAAGGATTTTTACGCCTTGACACAATTGAGACATGGATTGTGTATGTGTGCCATTCAGAGGTTAAATGGGCAAGACAAAAGATTTAAGTGCCTTTGAACGGGGTATGTTGAGTGTGTTAAGAACTGCAATGCTGCAGGGTTTTTCATGCTCAGCAGTTTCCCGTATGTATCAAGGATGGTCCACCACCCAAAGGACATCCAGCCAAGGCAAACCAGTGGTCAAAAATGCTGAATGGCTTTGTAACAGGGAGAGATCTGTGCTGACTCTGCTGGCGTGTTCACAGGCTGCAGGAAGAGGACGGCAGTCGTCCAACAACTGCTTGTGAGTCATGGCAGTGACACGGGGAGGTGGGAAAGTGGGTGTGTGGACTTTCCCCCTCTCTGAATGGCTGAGAGGCACGTCTTGGGAGATTGTTAGCTCTATAAATTAACGCTCTGTTGTTTTCACAGATCCGCCCTGTTAAACATGCCCAGAGTGCGGAAGCGCTGGTCAACGACCGAGAACCAGTGGGAGAGAAATAAACGGAGGTTCAGAGCGAGACATTGAGGGCGGGGAACCCTTGGGCAGACCCCTGATTAGTATATCAGAGCAGGCTAGTGAGCCGGCAGTGTAGGATGGTGATCCGGGTCGCACGGGCAGTGGCGACCGGGATATCGCTGCAAAGTGCAGCACCTTTTCTTTGTAGTTTTTGTTACTGTTTTATTTTCCCTGTTTCTTTGTGCCTTCTGTTTTGAATTATTGCTTCGAAGCACCTGCAAGGGCGCCGGTGTTGTGTATCATCGCTTGGTATGCCTGTGGTTCTGTTTACCATCGTTGGTAAATCAGACCACGGACCCACAGCGCCATCTGCGGGACTAAAGAAAAAACAGCACCCTGAAATAAAACTGGGCACCTGTGTGGTGTTGCCAAATTCACCTGTCTGTCTCCTGTGTCAGTGAATTACCCACCACCCTTCCACAGGCTCATTGATGAAAGAGGCCAAAGGAGGCTGACACAGATTGTGTAGAGCAACAGACAGGCTACAATTAGTCCAGTACAACATTGGTGCCGAAAGATACATAAAAGAATGCACAACTCGCTGTACCTTGACACAGATGAGGTATGACAGCCGACGACCTAACAGAGTTCCACTTCTTTCAGCAAAACAACAGAAAATGCGGTTGCAGTGGGCTAAGGAACGAAAACACTGGACACTGGAGGATTGGAAAAACATTGCCTGATCTGATGAATCTCGGTTCCTGCTGTTTCACGCTGATGAGAGGACTAGGGTATGGAGAAAACCACATGAGTACATGTATCCGTCATGCCGTGTGTCAAATTGCAGGCTGGTGGTGGTAGTGTGATGGTGTGGGGTGTCTTTTCATGGCACACATTGGGACCCTTGATAAAAGTTGAGCAACGTTTGAATGCCTCAGGATATCTGAACATCATTGCCAATCAGGTGCGTCGCTTCATGGCAGCAGTGTATCCATCTGCTAATGGATGTTTTCAGCAGGATAATGCACCATGTCACAAGGCAAGGATTGTCCAGGAATGGTTCCACGAACATGACAGTGAATTCAGCTTACTGCAGTGGCCTGCCCAGTCACCAGAATACAATTGTGTGTGTGTGTGCGTGTGTGTGTGTGTGTGACCACACACACAATGATACATATGACATATATATAATATATATATATATATATAGTATATATATATATATATATATATATATATATATATATATAATATAGTGATGGAAATAGTAAAGGGCCCTTTAATTTATGGCGGCCGCACAGGAAAAACTACACGTCCCAGAATGCTCAGGCTGTAAGTCTGTGTGATGGGATATACTGTGGTAGACAGAAACAAGACACGAATTGAGAACTGTTTATTCCACCATTGTTCTAATTACTGTTTCAAGCCTGTGGATCCTGGGTAGTTGGAGCCTCCGTCCTCCACCTACCAATGTTTCTGGTTCCCCGTAGTGGGACCCACCGTCCGATTCTCTTGGTGTTCTCTGGTGCGAGAATCACCTTCACCCAACTGCGTTCCTTATGCTATCCAGCAGAGGGAGTCCCGACCATCAATTACCTGTGTTCCTGTCGTTCTCCAATAGTGGGAGCCTGACCACCACTTACCAGCACATTTGAAGCACCGATAATTGAAATAATTGGACTCTACCGCTCCCATTCCCCAGTCCGTCCCCAGGGTCCCTTCATGACCCCCCCCCCCCCCCCCAGCATCACAGGTTGCTTACCTGCCTTAGGGGTGATACATGGTTTACATGATTAATGGCTCGGGCTCCTGGGTGCCGGGGTTTGGGCTATCGGGATAGCTTCTCTGTGGCCAGCTGCCACTCGACGAGGTCAACAAACTCATTGACATTCCCTGGATCCCCTTAGGACCTCCATTTTTTCTGCACTATTAACTTCTGGTTTAAGCCACCTCGTGGCTAGATGAAATAAATCAAACATTTGTGACCTGGGCTGTACTCTCGGAACGTACGCCTAAGCATGATCTGGGTCTAGACAGCTGGTGTAATTACGGCCCAGGCTAGATTTTCGGCCTTCAAATGCTGATAGTTGTCGGCAACATCATGTGCGAGGTCGTGATAGGCCTTCTGGGCCTCTTCTAGCAGGAATGGTGCCAAGATCCCCATCCACTTCTCAGTTGGCCAACCCTTCCCGGTGGCGGTCCTCTCAAAGGTGAGAATTAAGGTTTCTACATCGTCCTGTTTCATGATCTTTTGCATGATGTGGGAGGGTCAGATGGAGCTAGCACTAATACTGGAAAGTGCTTGGTTGTCCAAATTCCTGCTGGGCCCTTTCCAGTTGCTGCGTCTGTACCCAGTTGGTCTCTTGCTGGACCCTTGTGGATTCCTGCTGGACTGCCATCGCCGAGACCAGCGCCTTTATTAACGCGTCTAAGTCTGTCATTGAGCCGAGCTATATTGGGTCCGACTGATGCGGATGATCGGTCATCAGATCCCACTACTGACACCAAATGTGAATAAGAGCGGGTGGTGTTGCGCCTCTAGGGCATACCTTTTCCTTGACAGACAATGACGGCTAACTGGATTGCAAGGTGAATAACTTTTATTTACAATATTTACAATTGATTGTCGCTTTTGCGCAACTGACACGCCCTGTGTGGGCAATTGACTAGCTCACTTCTTCCTCCCTAACTAGGCTAACCAAAAAGTAATAGGTGGTCAGGTAAGTCCTGGAAGTGAGTGCCTCCTCCTGGAGGTCGCCCATAACACAGGTATATGAAGGGGGTTCCCGGGAACCAGAAACAGAACACTCACGGTTTTGGTACAGACAATACGGACTCCTTCTAGGTTGTTTTGGATTAACCATATGCAAAGGAACAGATCACTGAAGCTACGCCCCCCTATTTATACCCTCGCCCATGACCCCTAGGTTAACGAGCGCATCCACTCCTCCAATCCTCAGATGCCACGTCGTCTACCGTCCGGGTCAGTGAGCTTGGGTACCGTAGCTCCGTTCCTTTCCTAAATGACCGACTTCCACCTACCCTACGAAATAAATTGTGTTGCCATTTGCTTAAGGTTACTCTGTTCCTTCTTTCTAGTGCCCTCACAGATCGGGAAGGAGATCTAACACCAAGCGTCATTCGATCTCTGTCACAGCCCTCCATACATAATCTATTGAGCTGCCCATCAAGGCTGTATCTTTTACCGTCACTAGAAAAACTGAGAGATTCAAATTATTGAGATTGCCAGGACCAAAACTACTTTAGATAAATTCATGCCAGATTTCTACAAGGTAGGATTTATTGTACTTTCAACAGAATGGGTAAAAAAAAAGAAAAAAAAAACAATCTCAGGATGAAGGCCAAATGGATTTTCAACTAGGCCTAACCCTTTTAAACCTCAGTGATGTTGAATAGCCGTTTAGTGGTTGCCATGCCAACCACTGCCAGAGGAACACTCAGCTGTATGTTCATCCCCGAGAAAGCCTCACCAGATGTCTTCAACAATTTGCTCTGAAAAGACTGCAGCCTGTCATGCTTGTTAGGAGATAACAATCAGAAAGCTGGAGATATGCCTTCTTCCTCTTTAGCTCAAAACAGCCCATAAAACACAGCCCTGCAGACCCAGAGCACACATGTCAGGAGCCAATCCCGCCCCACCATATTTGCCATTGCAGGATTTTTTAAATATTAATGCCTTATTTCTACATGTAGAACAGGACAGTTATACTTTGCAGCTGACGTCCTCTGGCAGTGCAAGCTAAAAGCATGTGGCTGGCAGAGAAGAAAAAAGATCATGTTTATAAATTATTGATTTATATAATTCAACAGTCACATAAGTCTGACAGTTTAAAGTGTTCTGTATTTTTTAGGGTTTTAGAGTTCTGTGTTTTTTAGCTGTGGAGGTTGTGGTAAAAATCCTGATGAAAAATCAGTATAACAACCTCCTTCCATCATAGAAAATATATGTAACTAAAATTTAAAATGTCATATGCTTACAAATGTTAAGAAAGGAGTGTGGTGAGGTACACCCCGCCCTTGTGTGTATTTGGTTTTATTTTGTATTGTCTGCTGTTTTATTATTTAGAATGTATGTATGTATGGTTTCAGGGGTCTGGTGTTATTAGTGTTTAAAATGTATGTTTGGTGTGCCTGGGTGTTTTAGGATGGCAGGGGAGGATTGATTGCATTCCCTGCCAAAGCAGTTCACATGCAGACTGTGCCTGGGCCTGACTGAATGATTTAACAAGCAATCGAGTCCAGGCAGAGATGCATAAAAGAGGCAGAAATCTCTCAATCTGGGTGCGGAGAAAGTGAGAACTGAAAAATACAGAAAGAAACAACTGCTACCAAGCTGATTGCTGTACCACACAGCTTTGGTTGTGATTATTTAATGTTATTTTGGCCATTGTGCTGTTTTGTTTTGTTTTGTTTAATTATTTTATTTAATAAAGAAACAAGTGTATTTGCGTCTCTCCCCGTAGTTGTGCCCATTCTCTTCCTAGTCTGACATCACCACCAAGTCATCCTTACCACAAGGAGTTTTAATAATTTTTTTTATTACAAGAACAGTATATATACATGCCACTGTTGGTTAGAACAAATGTATTATAATTCATTATATTATTGTAGACATACAGCTATGGCCAAACGTTTTGTATCACCCTGTAGAATCAATTAATTTAGCTTCATAAAGTCGAAATGAAACCAGCTAATTAATGTTACATCAACATATTGAATTACATATAGCTTTGTGACATTTCGAAAACTAACATGAAAAATACTGTACTACTATTATGGCTTCCGGTAGACTTTTACAGTATCATTTTGTAGTTTCTTTGGTTACATTATATTAAGTAAAAGATCAAAATGATGTTCATGAAGTTTTTTTTTTTTTTTTTAAATTATGCCTCAATCCTAAAATTCTAGGTGATTCAAAACATTTGGCCATAGCTATACGTACTATATTGAGCATCAAAAGATACTTATCACTTATATTTGATCATCAAAAGAAACTTATCACTTATATTTGGATAAAATTCACTTTTTGTGATCTAAAAATAAGAAAAAAATCTGTTTTAGAGCAGGTGCAGTGACTTTTTATTGTGCTGATTAACAATTGAATCACGAAGATGCTGCAAAATGATCTGTCGAACTTGGGCAGGTGTTGTGGATCTTAATCTCCCAGTTCGTGGACCGTCATTGACAGAGTGTGTCTGGTTATAGCGTCTTGCCATTTTTGAAATTGCTGGCTATGAGCACCCAAGATGGCGAGCCACAGTACACTGCCCCAGTCCAGCCTCCAACATGCCGATTGCACGAAGGTACTGCTCTCTTAACAGGCATGGCATATTGTTTTGTTTTTTCTGTGATTTTCTTTATTGCTTTTATTCAAGCTTGCAATTCAACAGCTGAAATCACTCCATATCCAGTATCCAATCCAGTGTCTCATTCATTAGGTGATTAAGCGCATATGCTTCAGTCTTAGTCACTCAAGCATTTCATGGTCAAAGAAGAATGATCGAGTGACTATAAAGAAATCAAAAGCATTTTATCAATGTCCATCATTTATATAACATATAATAATATATTTACTTTTTTCAAAAATAAATGTGTTGTAATAATGATAAGTTTATTTTGATGCTCAGTATGTTTCAAATTCACTTAAATATGTTCTCAAAAGTAATGGTCAAATTGAATGGGTTTTTGTTTTCCTTCTTTTTTTCCAATTCTAGATCCACAAACTTAATGGATCAGATTTCAATTTGCAAGACAGAGCTGGTATTCCAGTGTGACTCAACACATCATCACTGTGACAGGAACTGCTGTGTACAAATAGAGTGCTGCAGGGTAGTTATAAAGCTAGTTGATCACTCTCAATGCAGAGCAATGGATCAGGGCAGGTAGAAGCACAGAATGATTCTACCACCACTACTACCATCTCTAACCCTAACCCTAACCCTAACCCCTGGCCCGTACCCTAACCCTTAACTTTAACCCTAACCCTTTTCTGTTGCAATTGTATACTTACATATATTGTGCAAAAAGATTTACACACATATTAACCATGCATAATAACATTGTAATTATATATAAGTACACATGCATTTACTAAGTAACTGCTGTGAAAATACACAGTAAGATACTTAATGTAAAGTGTTACCATTGACTTGTATTATATCTCCTGTTATGTACATCTTTACTTAGCTAATTCAGAAAGGAGATATCCACAAGTTTTGAAATTAGCAATTCTTTATTGCATTTGACAAATGGCCATGTCCATAATGAAAAGTAATATAATCTGGCCCATGGCCTTGTTCATTGGAGCGTGATAGCCACCCCAATACACTGGCCGAATTATAATGTAATGTATATTGATTGAATGATAACTAATGCCAGCAGGCAGGACAGTTGGCACTCTGGGTCACCTTTTCCCTAGACAAGGTGCGCCTCAAGGAGGTGTAGACAAGAGGGCTACTGCGAGGTGGAGGAGGACCAAACAAAGAAAGGACAAGGAGGCGTAGACGAGAGGGCTATTGAAAGGAACAGTTTGATTACGTGTGTGGTGGATTCTCCTTTCAGAAACACAACACAGTTTCCATGGTTACTTTAAACTCTACAATGGGGGTTTTGATTGGCGGACGATTAATACATGTCTTTTTTTGGCATATTTAGATGTGTGTTCTGATTGCTGTCAGATTACAATGCATTAACCTCTTTCCAGTATTCTTTTACATCTCAAAATAGTGTCATTTTAAAGTTTAAACAACTACAACATACAATATAAACCATGGTTATAGTAACAGAATTTAAGTAAGGAAATTATTATTATTATTATTATTATTATTATTATTATTATTATTATTATTATTATTATTATTATTAATTATTATTTATTTATGTATTTATTTATTTATTTATTAACAGACACCCTTATCCAGTAAATAATTACATTTAAGAGCGAGTTTGACTAACAGCAGTTAACATATAGTAAAAAATATTTGCTTATATGAGTAATGTCCAGTATGAGCACGTATTCATTTCAAATAAGAGTAATTACAAAAAATCAAGAACCAGACACAGGAAGTATTTATAATTAAGAACAGTAGTAGAATATGGCAAGGTATAGAGCAGTACAGTGCAAGCAGAAGCTGATGCAAGTACTGGTACAATTGGGTGCCATATAGTCCAGTATAGTCATGAGTTGTGAGGTTTACAGATGCTGTCTGAACAGGTGTGTCTTGAGGAGGCAACGGAAGGTGGTCAAGGACCCTTGGTTGTTCCACCACTGAGGGGCAAGGGTTGAGAAGGAGTGGGCTCTGGAAGCGGGGGAACGGAGGGGGGGTACACAGATAATCTGCCCATGGTGGAGGAGCGGAGGAGGTGAATGAAGTGTACAGAAAAATAATAGTCTGGAGATAGGGTAGAGCAGAAAGATCAAGACAGCGATAGGCAAGTGCAAGAGTTTTGACTTGGTGCGAGAAGCAATAGGGAGCCAATGGAGGGAGTGGAGCAGCGGTGCAGCATGGGAGAAATGAGGAAGGGAAAAGACAAGGTGAGCAGCACAGATTTGGATGAGCTGGAGTGGATGAATAGCAGAGGCAGGGAGGCCATTCAGGAGGTAGTAGCAGTAATCAAGGTAGGGCAATACCATGGACTGAACTAGGAGCTGTGTATAGTAGTTGGTAAGGAAGGGACGATTTCAGCTGAGGAAGAAGCGACAGGATCGTGCCAGAGTAGAGATGTGCTGAGAGTAGGAGAGGGAGGGGCCGAGGGTGACACAGAGGTCCTTGTTTTTATGGTAGTGGTTTAACCATCAATCAATCAAATTTATTTTGTAAAGCACCTTTCATGCCAAGGCATCCCAAAGTGCTTCACATTACAAATAAATATACTATGAAATAATGTAATATAATATACAATTATAAAAAAAATCCAAAAACAAACGAGAAATAAAGAAAATAAATAAATAAATAAAATCCGTATTAACAAAATTCTAAAGTAGGCCAGCACAATGTACAAAAAGGCCTCTGCATAAAGATGTGTTTTAAGCTTTGATTTAAATGCATTTCTTGAGTCAGCTTTATGGATTTCAATTGTTTCATAATACAGGTGCATAATGATTAAAGGCTCTTCCACCACAAGAGCTGCGTTTTATTATTGTAGACACCAGAAGCCCAGCATCAGCAGATCTCAGCTGGCATCCAGGGACAGAAGATTAAAGCATATCATTAATGTAAGCAGGGCCATTTCCAGAGACAGTCTTAAATGTCAGTAATAACATTTAAAAAATAACCGTGGACTTCACCATAGGCTACCATGATGAAAACAGATTTGCAAGAGCGATACTTGTCAGGTCTAGTGCCTCCATTAATGGCCTCCTCTCATTTGTAAACTTTCTTATGTTCTTATGTTCTTACATTGGTTGGCTACTTTATGTTTACACTTCAGCAAATAACAACAGACAGAAGGATATCTACATCATCAGATGGTAAACAACACAAATGGATTGAGATGCAGATGGATCACATTAGTTTAACATCTACTCTCATATAATGGAAATCACGAAGATCTGGATACATCCAGTGACTTCTGTGAATAGTGCAGCTGGCAACAAGGGAAAGACCTCGTGACAGCATGGAGAGACAGCTAACGGGAGGAAAGAGACCCCATTGGGGCTGGCAAGGGTTAGCTAGCCTGGTCGGCAGTATGCAGCTCTGCTTTCAAAGGTAAACAGGATGCTGGAGACACCCTCCCAAGGCTTCTGAGAAATTACAGAGAAAAATACCCCTAGAGTCTGCGAGAGAGGGGGTGGAAGATGACTCAACATTGGATAACACAGTTAACGACTTAGGAATGGAAACGGATATGAGAATGGAAAGTACTTCATGAAAGACTAGTTCCAGATTTGCAGTTAGCAAAGACATGGAACTCCAGGTTTGTTTCTGCAGCTGAAGCAAGGCGACAACGGTCGGGTTTGAAGAGTCATCAAGGGAGAATGAAATGCTTGAGGGAGAAGGGACAAGGGACTCGCATTGATCAGTACTTCCTACGAAGTCAGTCTAGTCAGTCGAATGAAATCCAGTTACAGGAAGCAAATCACAGTTCACAGGATATCAGCACCCCTGTCATAGATGTAAGGAGGACTTGCGTGGATACAACTATTGATGAACCTAATGATCGTTGTGAACCCAGTGAGATGAACCAGCGTAAGAGAGAAAAAAACCTCAATGGGCACAAGCTTGGAGTTAAATGGCCAAGAGCTTGTGAGAAAACTGCTTGGGACACGGATCTCTGTTTTACTTTGGAAAGGTTAAATGGAATAGTTGAAAAGAAGCTGGATAAATTTGGTTACATCATCTACGCATATGGAAGTGAGAGGTTTGGAATTGAAAAAAGGAAGGAAAAAGTACAAACTATTCCTGGAAAGTCTAGATGGCAGCAGGAGATTGAACGCTTCGTTAGAGAAAGGAGGCAGTTGAGGAAGCAATGGAGAAAAGCAGAACAAAGTCAGAAGGAGGGACTCAATCTGTTATAAAGGGTCATAAAAGATAAGCTTGCAACATTGCGCAGAGCAATGCTACAAAAAGAAAGAGCATGAGAGAACTAACTGTTATAAAGATCCATTCAAATTTGTAAAGAAGATATTCACCAGTGAGAAAAATGGCATACTTAAATCAACTAAGTTTGAGCTGGAGAGATATTCGGTGGAAGCACATACAGATTCAAAAAGGCAGGAGCCTATGTCAATTCCTTCATCTATCTCATCTATCAATCCACCTGAATACCAAATGGAAGATTGTGCAACTAAATGGAAAGAAGTAGAGCAAGCTGTGAAAAAAGCAAGGGCAGCATCATCTCCAGGGCCTAGTGGAGTTCCATACAGAGTGTACAAGAGTGCTTCTGGAGTTCTTCGAATCCTGTGGAAGTTGATGAAAGTGGCATGAGAAAAACAAGTTGTACCAAGAGCATGGCACCAAGCAGGTGAAGTCTTTATACCAAAAGAAAAAGATTCTACAAGCATTGGTCAGTTTCATCCTATTTCCCTATTAAACATAGAAGGCAAGATTTTCTTCAGCATTATTGCTCAGAGATTGTCAACCTACCTATTTAAGAACTGCTTCAGGTTTCCCAGGATGCTTAGAACACATCAGCGTAATCTGGCAACAAATTCAATCAGCAAAAAAGGAGAAGAAGGAGCTCCATGTGACATTCCTGGATTTGGCTAATGCATATGGTTCAATGCCACATGAACTTCTTTGTGCAGCATTTGATTTTTTCAGCGTACTGATAACAATAACAAATTTAGTGAAAGCCTACTTTGGAGATTTGCAATTTAGTTTTTCAACTTCAGAATTCAGTACTACATGGCAATGCCTAGAAGTTGGAATAATGGCAGGATGTACCATTTCTCCACTGGCTTTTACCATGGCAATGGAAGTAAGTATTAGGGCATCAAAATGAGTAGTGGGAGGAAAGCGCTTGGCTTCTGGAATGCGACTACCACCAACTCAAGCATACACGGATTACATGACAACAATGACTACAACAGTAGCCTGCACTAATCGGTTATAGGGCAAATTAACCAATAACATTGAATGGGCATGAATGCAATTCAAGCCCACTAAATCAAGGAACATCTCTATAATTAAAGGTAAAGTAGTAGATAAAAGGTTCTACATTAATGGTGAGGCATACCAACAGTGTCCGAGAAGCCAGTGAAAAGTCTAAGGAGATGTTACGAAAAGGATCTAAAGGACACAGTTCGTGAGGGAGAAGTTAAACAACAAGCAGTGGCAGGGTTGAAGAGCATAGACAGCAGCGCTTTACCAGGCAAACTGAAACTCTGGTTCTTTCAGTTTGGTCTACTGCCAAGACTGTTGGAGCCACTGACTGTGCACAAGGTTTCCTTCACAACAGTTGAGAAGCTGGAAGCTTTAATCAGTTCATATGTCAGGAAATGTTTGGGAGTTCCATGCTGCCTCAGAAGAGTGGGACTTTATGGTAAAGGAATACTGCAGCTACCAATCTCTGCTCTAACTGAGGAGTTTAAGTGCGCCAAAGTCCGACTGGAAATGACATTAGTAGATTCACGTGACAAATACGTAAGGGAGGCAGCACCTGTGTTGAAAACTGGAAGAAAATGGGTGGCAGAAAGCTATGGAAGATGCTAAGGCTGCCCTTCAAATCGGAGATATTATGGGGCAGGTTCAGCATGGAAAAGGAGGTTTTGGTCTCAGTTCAGCTCCTCCTACATGAACCTAAACCTCTGGGTGGGTGAGGATCCCTCATGTCCTTTGTGTCCATCACCTGCAACATTAAGACACATTTTGACAGGATGTAAGGTGGGTCTTATCCAAGGATGGTTTACTTGGTGCCATGACCAGGTGCTGCGATGTTTGGCCTTAGCATTGGAAGACAAGCGTAACCTGACCAATAAGTTGCCACCAGTTCCATCAAAGCATTACACACAAAAGACAATATTCCTCCGTCCAGGAGAGCAACCACCAAGAAAAGGTGTTAAAACCAAGCCTCGCCCAGGACAACTGGAAACTGCAGATGTTGGTCAATGGCTTATTTTTCCACCTGAGATTGCCACCACTAACCTTTGACCAGACATTGTCTTGTGGTCTGGATCAGCATGCCTTGTTCATCTGGTAGAGTTAACAGTGCCACGGGAAGATACTGTGGATGAGGCGTATGAGAGGAAGAAACTTTGGTACGCTCAACCAGCTGCTGAAGTGGAACAGTGAGGATGGAGAGTCTGAGTTTACCCAGTGGAGGTGGGTTGTCAAGGATTTGTGGCACACTCTACAACCCGGTTTCTCAGAGATGTGGGGTTCAGTGGCCAAGAGTTGCATCACACAGTGAAGCAGCAGAAAGAAGTAGCAACTGGCTGTGGTTGAGACGGAAAGATTCTGGATGGGGATCTCAGGCACAATAGAAAGAATGCAATGCTGATGTACAGGTAAGTAAGTTGGGCTGAGTTGAGTGGGGGATGGAGGGGGTGATACTGGAATGCCAGAATCACTGTTGAGCCCTCTTGAGGTGTCTTGGGCTAGTTGACGAAACACACAGGATGGAAGTTGCCCACTTGAAGACCCCAGAGATGTACCCTACCTAGCTCAATCCAGGCGGTTGTCTTGTTGATGAGCTGGGGAGACCGCACTGGGTTGATCCCAGGAGACAGCATTGCAGCCATTGTGTGTGCTGATGCCCTGGGAAGTTAAAATGAGCTGATCCCTGGAGCCAACATTACACTTCAGCAATAAACACCAGACAGAAGGATATCTACATCATCAGATGGAAAACAACACAAATGGATGGAGATGCAGATGGATCACATTAGTTTACTACAAAGCTATGTCTTAGTTGGTGCTTATCATGGCGAAAGCTCAGTTCAAATCAGCATGAAGTTTAACATCTATTCTCATGTAATGGAAATCAAATCATGGGCAGGTAAACAGGTGAGGTAAAAAGCCGGATATTTGTAGTAGTGGTTATGTGGCTTCATATTGTCATCAGGTGTGTTTTATATATGACAGTATATTGCTTTAATTAGATTAGGACACTTCCATTAATTAAGGTGCCATAGCTATACATGTGGAACAAGTGTTTTGTTATAGCCTTATGTTCAGTAATCTTCCAATGGAAGGGGCAATGCTAATTCAGTCTTTACTGGTAATAGTTAAGGACAAAAAAAATGATAATGACAATGCTAATAATAATAAGTAAACAATATAATAGTTTAATGATCGTGTTTGTAAAAACAGTATTCATGCAGGTTAAACAAATATTTAACTCACACACACACATACACACACACACACAAACATGCTAGCGCACACACACACTGTCAAACTCACACATACCCCAACACACACACATGCACATGTACATTGTTTACTATTCAATAATGAATAAGTGAAGAGACAAATAACTATAATAATATAATAATACTAATCTGAGTGATACTAATTAAACTATGACAAACAACATTGTGAAAGTACAAATACAAATCCACTCAAAGTAACATTGTGTCACGTGTGTTTTTAAACTTCCCAAGCTACCTTTCTGCACTGCCCCATCTCTCTTGTATGTCATTCAAATGGCAGCCAGTAACACAACAATAGCACCTAAAACCTCATCTTTCAAAACAATCACTTTGTGTTGTTGAAATGCCAGCCCCTTGTCAGAGTTTAACAATAAAGATCCTCTATGCCAAGTTGTACTCAGAAAAGTGATACACAGAAAACAGACAGCTAGCTGTTCAATGAGCCACCATCATAATTTACCCTTCATAGTGTTGTATACATACATAATTTAGTAACATTGTGCACACAGTCTCTAATTACTGTGTATTTACATAGTAGCTACTTCATAAATCCTGTGTATTACAATGTTATTATGCATTGTTACAATGCAATAGGATTCCACGGGAAGGAAGCAGTGTCTTTGTAAGTTGTCTCACTCAGACCTTATCCTTTGATACAGTACACTGGAACAATCTTTTGTTTTTTTCAGTTTAAGGTTGCTAACCTTTGGCTCATTGGAAGACATGTAATAAGCAGAGGGCTCTCATAATGGATACTGAACAGATTAAAGATCATCAACAAGATATGTTCTACCATTAAAAGAGCATGTGGCCTTAAAGTCTAGAGGCAGTTATGCCTGCTATTACCCCGCCATTACCCAAAACAAAGTCTAAATAGCTAACCATGCTCTTTTCTATTTTCAGGCTACTAAAAAAAAAAAAAAAAAAAAAAAAAAAAAAAAAAAAACTAAATGCTGCTATGTATCTGCAGGGCACATTATATTCAGTCACTTCACACATCTCTTCATTTGACTAACATCAACTCTGCTCCTCAAGGGCCATTAGTGGTCCAAGGTTTTGTTCCAGCCAGACCCTACAAAAATAATGCCACTTTTGAAAGGTGTTTTGTTGCCTGACATGCGGAGAGTGAGCGCCACATCCTGCCTCAAGTCTCAGGGGTTGTTGTGAGCACTGTTCTTTATGTGCAAAATTCAAAGGAATGTTGAGGTCCAGCCACATGTAGGGTCTTCTTACACCCTATAAACACTACTTAAATAATCCACAATGAAACCAAAGTGTTGTCATCACACCTTCTTATGTTTTTTAAAGAGTCTGACATTTAAGTTTTCAATGGTTTTAATAAATGTGTGCAACTGCCACCTACACCCTCAATCTGGAGAATTGGAGCATATTTTTATGGTTCTAAAACAGCACTACAAATGAAAAAAAGTCTCAATTTAAGTTGCAATTGAAATTGTAACTGTACCAAAAACACAGATTTAAACATTCAGGAAAATATGGGTTAATGTAGCACTTGTTTTTATTTTATGTCAAACAAAATACATTCAGGCATCTGTCAATTAGCCTCCTTTGGTTTAAAAAAAAAAAAAAAAAAAAAAAACCTGTGGTTTGTTTTAAACAAAATGATCCTAGTAAAATTGCCGTACTTGCTTTGAAATGTGCCTCACCTCTGGACACATTTGTTGGCGCAGTCATTTTGACTTCTTCATGACCAGCACACCGCTTACAGGTGTGTCTATCTGGTTGCATTGCTTGCATGGTTGAGTGCCTACACACTTCCAGCTCAAAGCAGGGCATTCAGAAGTCAGTTGATAAGTTGAGTGTTCGGAACTCAGAGGTTCTAGTGAATTTGTCATTTCAATATTGGCTGTATTTAAAGCTGCGGTGACTGAGATCAATTGAAAGCTACAATAGTGCAGTAGTGTTCTGTATTCAGTGAGCACAGATGAATAAAACAGCTGTAGGTATTACAGGTTCCTGTAATTGCTGGAAGTTGAAAATACATACTCGAGGAGAAGACAGTGCTGTAGATTTAGTGCACATGATACTGTCAGCTGATTCAAATGGCCAGGTAACACCTGCGAGGACCAATTAAGTTAACCCATTTACAAATTACTCATGAAAATGGATGTTTATAATAACGTTCAACATGTCTGATGATATAATGATCCTGAGTGTAATTATCCTCCATCATTCTACCCAATAAGTGGAGGGCTTTTTGTGCTTATGATTTCTAGGAAACAAACGTGATCCAGCCTGCCCCAGCTGACTGTTATAATACAGAAGCTATTTTCATGTTGTTACAGAAAGACAAGAAAACAAACCCCTTGGTTAAAACAGCCATTCTCATTAAACTGGTGCCAGCAATGAAGGCAGGTAGGTTTGTGATAAGCAGTCACTATAATTATATGACAACAGCATTCTGAAGAACACATAACCTGAATATTAATTCTGCAGGATCTCAATTCTCTGGACTCTGACACGCCATTGGTTCTGGATATAAAAGACTGCACTTTTATTTATTTATTCTATCCAGTGTATAAGTAAGTATGTTTATTTATTCATATAGAGCCTTTACAAGTCAATAAAAACAGAAATTACAATAAAATGAATTAAAACAATAAAAAAAAAATATGAGCATGAACAAGTTATAGTAAGATAAATCAAAACACTAAAAAAACATCAATATAAGAGAACACTTACCATTTTGTATAAAATGTTCGTCTAAAAAAGTGAGTTTTTAATCTTGATTTAAAAATATGAAGTGACTTTGCATCTCTGATATCAGATTATTCTATAAGGTGGGAGCTTGTAACTGAAAGCTCTTTCTCCTTTCCTTTTTGTCTTAATCTTTGGGAGGGACAGAAGACCAAAATCAGCTGACCTTAAAGCACTTCTAGGTACATACAGGGACAACAGCTCTTTAGATAATCTGTTGCCAGGCCATGACATATTTATAAGTCAAAAGTATGATCTTATAATGAACTCTGTATCTTACTGGAAGCCAGTGTATAGAAGCCAGCACGGGGGTTATGTGGTCACTTTTCTTTTCTAAGCACTCATACTGCTGCATTTTGAACAAGCTGTATAGAGTATTCCAGTCTAGATGAGATAAAAGCATGAATTAGCTTCTCAGAATCAGGCAGGGAAAGACAACACCTAATCTTAGAGGTGTTTCGTAGATGATGAAAAGATACTTTGATGACATTACGAATATGAGCCTCAAAACATCAATCATTATGTCTTAATCACGGCACTTTCTAGCTAGCGTGAAGTGAATCCAAATAGATCTTGTGTGTTCTAAATGCACATAATCCTCAGTTGACATTATGACATGCCTATGCTTACATGACTACTATTGTTATTCAGAATATAAGCTGAGGTCATTGCTTGTGAATGGAGTGCTACCGGACAAGTTGCCAACATATCCGGTGGTAATTAGGTCACCCTGGCTTATTCTCCACAAGGCCTGGTATCTTCAATCTGCAGTGTGATCAAACGTGGCTCCTTTGTTATGACTTGTGACAGACAGTAAAAGAATGATGAGATTCCTGAATGGGATAATGTATGGAAGAGCATTTTCACAGCTTACAAAATTACAGCAAACCAATTAAGGGCACACATGCTAGTTTTAATCAAACTGACGCCCAGTCCCTGGCCTCCTATATCTCAGCAGAACTCCAACAAGCCAAAATAACAGCTGCAAAATCTTGTAAATAAACCTGAGCGCTTGTGTGTTTTTTCAGCTGCATCCCGCTGTCTCTGTCTCAAAACGCTTGTGTGTTGTTTCAGCTGCATCCCTCTGTCTCTCTCTCACAGCGCTTGTGTGTTGTTTCAGCTGCATCCCTCTGTCTCTCTCTCACAGTGCTTCTGTGTCATTTCAGCTGCATCCCTCTACTCACTCTCAAAGTGCTTGTGTGTCATTTCAGCTGCATCCCTCTGTCTCTCTCTCACAGTGCTTCTGTGTCATTTCAGCTGCATCCCTCTACTCACTCTCAAAGTGCTTGTGTGTCATTTCAGCTGCATCCCTCTGTCTCTCTCTCAAAGCGCTTGAGTGTTGCTTCAGCTGGCTCCCTCTGTCTCCCTCTCAAAGCACTTGTGTGTTGTTTCAGCTGCATCCATCTGTCTCTATCTCAAAGTGCTTGTGTGTTGTTTCAGCTGCATCCATCTGTCTCTATCTCAAAGTGCTTGTGTGTCGTTTCAGCGGCATCCCTCTGTCTCTCATTCCTCTGTCTCTCTCTCAAAGCACTTGTGTGTCGTTTCAGCTGCATCCCTCTGTCTCTCTCTCACAGCGCTTGTGTATCATTTCAGCTGCATCCCTCTGCTCTCTCAAAGTGCTTGTGTGTCGTTTCAGCTGGTTCCCTCTGTCTCCCTCTCAAAGCACTTGTGTGTCATTTCAGCTGCACCCCTCTGTCTCTCTCTCAAAGCAAGTGTTTATCGTTTCAGCTGCATCCCTCTGTCTCTCTCTCAATCTCACAGAGGATTCCCACACCCCTATCACAGTATGTAATTGTAATGATCAAAACAAGTAAAACATTAAAGGTGTAACCTATGTCTGCCTTTTTTCTAATTGAGCTTTGACCATAATACTTTCTTTGTCAGTTAAATAACAACAAATGTCTATTTGCCCAAGCAATGTATCTTTCACTTCACCGTTTAAAGACCTTGGATGGCCCTGGATATCTTGCGACCCCAGAATGCTGTGTGTTTACCTTTTTAAAACTCAAGACAACACCACAGTCCAGACTTTAATGATCTAAATTCCAGGTGGAAATAAGGCTTCCATTCATAGACTCTGTATATCAGATATGCATGTTCAAATTTCCCATACGAATGTGTGCACTCAGCTGAAACAATTGCGTGAGAATGTTCTCAAAATTTTCTAGTGTCAAGCACTGGTACTGCAAAAGAAGTTACATTCTGTCTTTCTTTTGCCAGTGGATCTGCTGCTACTGCTTTATATTTCTATCATATGTAAAAAGCCTATTCACACCCTTGACATTCTTATATAAATATATGCTTTGTGTTGTTTTCAGTTTTACCATCTTTACGAACAAGGCAGCTTATGTTGGGTTAATGCACCATGTACAGTGGCTATAGAAAGCCTACACCCCCACAAAATGTTCACCTTTTGTTGCCTTATAGACTTGGAATTAAAATGCATTTTTTTTCATTTGTCTACACATCCTACCCCAGAACTTCCAAGTGAAAAATATATTCTAGAAATTTGTAGAAAATTAATTAAAACTAAAAACTGCAATAGCTTGGTTGGTTAAGTGTCCACCCTCGTAATAGCAATCCTAAAGTAGCTCAGGTGTAACCAATTGTCTTCAAAATCACACACCAAGTTAAGTGGCATCCACCTGTGTTAAATTGTAGTTATTCACATGATTTCAGGATCAATTCAGCAGCTCCTGTAGGTTCCCTCTGCTGGGTAGTGCATTTCAAATCAAAGACTCAACCATGAGCACCAAGATGCTTTCAAAAGGACTCCGGGACAAAGTTGTTGAAAGGCACAGATCAGGGGACGGGAATAGAAAATATCAAACGCCTTGAATATCCTTTGGAGCATGATCAATATGATTATTAAGATGTGGAAGATGAATGGCACCACCAAGAACCTGCCTAGATCAAGCCATCCCTCCAAACTGGATGATCGAGCAAGAAGGAGACTGATCAAAGAGGCTATGAAGAGGCCATTGGCAACTTTGCAAGAGCTACAGGCTATTATGGCCAAAACTTGTCAAAGTGTGCATGTGACAACAATATTGCAAGCACTCCACAAATCTGGCCTGTATGGTATGGCTGGCAAGAAGGAAGCCATTACTCAAGAAAGCCCGTTTGAAATATGCAAAAAAACACTCAGGAGATTCGGTAGCCATGTGCCAAAAAGTTTTGTGGTCTGATGAAACTGAAATGGAACTTTTTGGCCTAAATGGAAAGTGTTATGTTTGGCGCAAACCCAACACAGCGCCTCACCCAAAGAAGCATGGTTGTGGCAGCATCGTGTTATGGGGATGTTTCTCATCGGCAGGGACTGGGGCACTTGTCAGGATAGAAGGGAGAATGAATGGAGCAAAGTACCGAGAAGTCCTTCAGGAAAACCTGCTGCCCTCTGCAAGAAAGCTGAAACTGGGATGGAAGTTCATCTTTCAGCATGACAACAACCCAAAGCACACAGCCAAAGCTACATTGGAGTGGCTAAGGAACAAAAAGGTAAATGTCCTTGAGTGGCCCAGTCAGAGCCCCGACCTAAATCCAATCGAACATTTGTGGCATGACTTGAAGAATGCTGTCCATCAACGATACCCAAGGAACTTGACAGAGATTGAACAGTTTTGTAAAGAAGAATGGTCAAATATTGTCAAATCTAGGTGTGCAAAGTTGGTAGAAACCTATCCCAACAGACTCACAGCTGTAATTGCTGCCAAAGGGGCTTCCACCAAGTATTAACTCAGGGGGTGGAGACTTATGCAATTATGATCTTTCAGTTTTTTATTTTTAATATATAATTTTTTTCTCAATAAAAACTTTTTTCCCCTTAACAGTGTGGAGTATATTGTGTAGATAAGTGGAAAAAGATCCACATTTAAATGCATGAAACTCTGAGGCACTAACACAACAAAATATGAAAAAAGTTAAAGGGAGTGTAGACTTTCTATAGGCACTGTGTATTGTGCCAGCACAAATGTACATTCCACATATAAACATTTTAAAACACTGAGATTTATTTTGTACCAATTACTTCACATTCAACATGAGAATGATAAATTGGGATTGATTTATGCATGCAACAATTCTAAATATCTGTTTGTGGGCACAAATAAAGTAATTGTTTACTTGAACCAATTAAACATCTATCCAGACCCTAAAGCAGTTATCATTTAATTGAATCTATTAAAGCTGGAGTGGAATGGCCCTCCAGGACTGTGATTACCACTGATCTAAATTAAACTCGAAGTGTTACAGCATCCAACACATTGAATAACCCTGTGAATGAGGGTAATGAGATATAAGCAAAGACAAAAATAAACATGCCTACCATCATTTAGTGCCGTGTGTTTAAAGCATTACACTATTGCCCATAGAAGCTGAGTGGCTTGTGATTTCTGAGCCAGTGCCATTCTCTGTCCGTGCTCAGTTATCTGGGTACAGTAACAAGGTGAATACAGAAGTGAAATGCATAGTGTTATCTGGGCACAGTAACAAGGTGAATACAGAAGTGAAATGCACAGTGTTATCTGGGTACAGTAACATGGTGAATACAGAAGTGAAATGCACAGTGTTATCTGGGTACAGTAACATGGTGAATACAGAAGTGAAATGCACAGTGTTATTTGGGTGCAGTAACAAGGTGAATACAGAAGTGAAATGCTCAGTGTTGTCTGGGTGCAGTAACAGGGTGAATACAGAAGTGTCTAAACTGGGACTGAAAAAGATTCAAAATGTCCAATCTTCAAATCTGAAGACATCCCCACTGAAATCTGGATAATCTTGATTTTAAGGGCACGCACACTGCTACGATTCATCCAGACTGTGTATGGCCAGTTGATATGGCCTGAGTCAGGCGGGTTTAACGAGATTTACTGATTAAAATCGAAAAGTAGAAAGCCTAATCATTACTGAGAAAAGTAAATAAATATATCATTTAATAAATAATGTAAATTCCCCAGACCCTTGTGATAAGGATAACGTCACAGCCCAGGCTAGTGAATGTCAGGAAGGAGACCCAGAGACAGGAGCTGCAAGTTTAAGCACTTTTGCACATTTTTTAATAATAAATAATAATAATAATAATAATAATAATAATAATAATAATAATAAAACAACAACAAACAAAGCACAGGAACAAAACAACAGAGGCATGATGGCCAAAATAAACAGTTAAACTCTCCCGTGGCTTCAGGCAGAGCCACTGCTCTCAAGGAAACGTGGCACCACCCTCCCCTGAACAGCAACAGCACAACACAAAGCCCGTCCCTTCACCTTCACAAACACAACATTGATTCTAACATTAACACCCGTGAGCAGCATTTTAAACGCTGTGACTGGAGCCTAATTAATCACCCATTACTCAGTGTACGTCTCCAGCCACATTCCCACATGTATCTGCAGGGAGGAATTGAACCCCTCGCTGCCGACCCAGCTTCACCACACACACCCACACCTGTAATCCGGCACGGCTTAGCATAGCATATAAACCAGGTGGAGTGGAGCCAGGCTCAGAACAGAGGGTAGGACTGAGACACTTCCTCACACAGAGAGTGCTGAGGAGATGGAATAGGGATGGCACGCTATAACGGCCTCACACTATGCATTTCCACGGTTGTGACAACATGATTGTTTCTCCATACCACAGTTATCCAATTCATGGTTTAACATACTTTTTTTTTTTTGCCTTGACTGGCTCATAGCTCTATTTTCTTTTTCTTTTTAGAAAAAAATAGCAAAGTTTGCCCTGTAATGGAAGCATATTAAAAATATGTACTTTTGTACAGGATGTTCATTGTATTTTTGTAGTTGTTGAGAGAATGGGAAAATATGCTGACAATATTCAATATAAAGCTGTTTAAAGTTACATGCAGTTTTTTTTTTTAATTATTATTATTTTAAACATGACCTCTGTGTAGTTCTTCAAATAACTACTGTAAAAAAAAAAAGGCTTTTATACTAGTTTTAAAAGTGGTATAATAAAAATACATTATACATGGTTTTATGATAACCGTGGTATATTTTTTGAAAGTTATCATAACATCAGTATTTAATATTGTGACATCGCTCGTATGGAATGAGTTACCTAGTCATGTTGTTGATGCTGAATCAGATATTTCATCTTCATTTAAATAAATAAAATGTTCTTATTTGTTGCTCAGGAATATACTTTATCGTAACCTATCCAGATATTCACAGAATTTGTTTTTTGTGAAAGTATTTGAGGTCAGCTCCACCAAAGGAAGAGGGAGATTAGTGGGAGCTTTCAAGTGCTCTCTGTTTTATAGGTGTTGCTGGGAATGGTCAAACTAATAAAGCACTTCCACTTTAGTTTTAACAGAGCTTCTATAGGAGGGAGCGCTTCCCAGTTCATTGATGACAAAGCCTTGCACTGAGGAATGATGCAAGTGATAGCTGTCATTGCACTTTGATCCTGCCTGCTGAATTCAACAGGCAAGCAGCAATCAGGCTGTCCTCAGACTGCACACTTTTTTTTGGGTGCCAGTCTTTACTGTGGGAAACAAAGAGGCCCTAAAGATACAAATAGGGGAAGTGGCTAGGTGATCTGTTCCTTTGTTTACGGTTAAGAGAATGCAAAAGGACGAACAGAACATAAAGGTGAATGATTAGTGTTTGTTTGTTTTTGTCGAGAGTAATTGTACTGTTTGTTATTTATTAGATGGCTAACACAATCTGGAGCTGTCGATTAAAGCCAGCACAAACCCTAACAACACTGCACCATTATTCACGGATTCATTGTATATTCACCACTTGCATGTTAGCACTCACTGTGGAATTGTGATCGTGTGTATGTCTTGTGTGTGTTTAATAGCTGTGTTTATTATTTCATTGCTGTGTATTGCCTGGGATTATTATTTGAGGTCACAAAAGACCTGGAATTACAAACCTCCACTCCAAATAAAACATTGTTGGATATTGAAATCACTTGTGTGTCCTTGCTTGTGCACCGCATCACCTCTACACCTGCACACTGCAAATCACCTTGCCACACATGTTATTGGTGATTTTACTACTGAATGAAGCAAGGCTGCTGGGCTGTTCATTTAATCAAAACAATGTTTAAAGACTACATACTATAGCTCCATTTTTTTCATCCCCTTACCTTTTATGATGCTTGCAATTATATGGAGTGAATTTTATGACTGAAGTTCTCGTATTCTGGTGGTTTCACCTTAGTTCTCAAGCTTCAGTTCAAGTTGTCTACAGCAGATATATGTAATGTAGGCTAGATATGTGTCTTTATATTAACTGCATCATTAAATGATGTGGGAACAGTAAATCGAATAAATGCAAAATGATAATAATTTTGAAATGTATTTTAAGACCTGTAAATAATGACTTATGAATTTTAAACACCGTCAATCAGTGGTGTAGTTGAGTCGGAACTCACAAAATAGGCAAGCTAAGTCACATGACACACATCTCCCAGACAACTGTCTGATTGAGTCAATAGTGCTCTTGATGCAAGGAGCGTTGAGAACTTCTTCTATTGCAAACTACTTGTTTAAGAATGATAAAAATGCTGACAAAGACGACAGCAACTGTGCATCAATTACGACTGTGAAACCAAACACAAATGAAGCCACTGACACACACGGACACATGAATAAAGCAAAGCATTCTGACAAGATGGAGGAAGACTCTTTGTGGAAATACTTGTAGAAATTAGATAAATGCATTACCTATTACCAGATGCTCAGTATACAAATAAAATGGGAATTCATATAATAATTCTTGTTTCAATTCTCTATTCTAGTGACACTCCAGTACCTTCAGATTTAGGACTACACCACTGCTTACAGTAGATCTATATGTATTGGTGACAAAGCCTGCTTTAATACATGTAGAGTACATTCGAAATAATCAATCTCCGTAGGTTAGTACCTGGTATCTTCAGCAAGGTAAAAACAGAAGTGTGGGCAGGGGTGACATGCAGCCAATTTTCTTGGAGGGGGGCACAGTAAACAAATAATTACTTTTGTTATCAATGATGGGTATTTAGTGCACTTAACTATGTTTGTAGGGTATGTAAAGTTATTTTAAAACAAATGGTTTAATTCACTGCTCTACAGACATTCTTAATAATATTTGCTCCTTACCAGGGGCGGGCCGGCTGGGTCACAACAAAATTATAATATTCCACATATTTTGTAGTTGTCAGCTACAATTATAAACCATTAGCCCAAACAATTGTGTATTCTTGACTTGGAGTTGTACAGCAAATATTATAAGGTATTGCCAATGGTTGTGGGAAAAAAGTAAAACCAAACTCACCCTATATAAATATATTTTTTCCTGAAGTTAGAGATTTTTTTGGCCGTCACCAATAAAATTAGAATAAAAATATGTTATATACACTGAGATAATAATAAAGTACTGTACTAACTTCACTGACTGCTGTTCTTGACTGGGGACAATGCTGCTACTCTTGACTGCGGGCTGTGCTGCTGTGCTGCTCTTGACTGGGGGACTGTGCTACTGCTCTTGACTGGGGGTTGTGCTGCTCTTGACTGGGATCTGTGCTGCTGCTCTTGATTGGGGTCTGTGTTGCTCTTGACTGGGGACTGTGCTGCTCCTCTTGACTGTGGGACTGTGCTACTATTCTTGACTGATGACTATGCTGCTACTCTTGACTGGGGGACTGTGCTACTGCTCTTGACTGGGGGTTGTGCTGCTCTTGACTGGGGACTGTGCTGCTGCTCTTGACTGGGAGACTGTGCTACTATTCTTGACTGATAACTATGCTGCTACTCTTGACTGGGGGCTGTGCAGCTGCTTTTGACTGGGGGACTATGCTACTGCTCTTGACTGGGGGCTGCTCTTGACTGGGTTCTGTACTGCTATGCTGTTCTAGCATCCTAAGCATCTCCTGCTAGCATCTTTCTGTTAAGTTCCAGAATGCATCCCTGACACGCTCCAGGTCTCCTGAACAAGTTCTCTCTGCTTCTACAGCAATTATCACGAGATCATTCAAGCAGTCTTGATTCATGGTGGTTCTAAAATAGCTTTTTACAAACTTTAGAGCTGAGAAGCTTATCTCATTACTGCAGGATGTCACTGGAATTGCCAGAACTAGCTGATATAATTTAGCAATTTCACTGCCATCTGTGGATTAACATCTCCTGTATACTATGTTGTAAGCTGCCTTGGTATACCGATTTTGTCCACTGAAGGAGGTGTTAAGGTACGAATGTGTTTTAGCAGTGGAAATGCTTCAGTGGTCTCAGTGATGCTTTCAATGCATATATCCAGGGTTGCATAATAGAATTTGATACAAATGCATGCTTTGAACTCAGAGCAGTTTCATTTTGCTCATGGGATCCAGTCTTTGAACTCAGAGCTGTTTCATTTTGCTCATGGGATCCAGTCTTTGAACTCAGAGCAGTTTCATTTTGCTCATGGGATCCAGTCTTTGAACTCAGAGCAGTTTCATTTTGCTCATGGGATCCAATCTTCTGGACACTTTTCTTGCTTTGCGTTCCTCCTGAATCTCTACTTCTGTTTTTGAAGCAAACTATTCAGTTTCAACCCACAACTCCTGAAATGTTTCACCTGATCTCAGGGTTTTTAACTCAGATCTACAGTCCTCAATCATTTCTGCTGCTACACCGATGTCCATGTCACTGGTCTGAAGATATTTAGAGACTACACCTGTCAGTGAAAGAATTCTGCTGAATGTTACCAGATAAAAACAAAAATCAAAATCAGCAGCTTTGCTGAGTGCCAGTGCTATACCAGATGCCTCCTTGTCAAATGCACTGCCTATCTGAATTTGATGTAGTGTCTCTACAACTGACTCCATTGTGGAAAGCAAAGCTTTGCAATTGTTAATTCTGCCTGACCATCTTGTTACACTCATTGATTTCAGGGCTTTGGTAGAGGAGGAGTCCCTGTCTTTAAGAAATTTTTCCTGTACTGCAAGAAACAGGCCATATCTCTTGGTAGAGTTTTCCCTAAATGTGTACAGCTGTTCAACGATTCCAAAAAAGTTGCAACTCAAAGTATTCTTACAGGGCATGTCAACAACAAGAAGATTTAATCTATGTGCATAGCATTGCAATGCTTTATCACAAATCTTCCGGATTATTGCTTGAACACCTTTATATGCGTCTGGCATAGCTGCACAACCATCATATCCTTGACCCTTACATTGCAGATGCTAAGTCCATGATGCTCCAGCATCTCACAAAGATAATTAGCCAAATCAGCAGTTGTGTTTTTTGCGTAAACTACATGAATCAGGGACTCCTGTATTTCTGTGTCTTTGTTAACATACCGTATTATAACTGAAAACTGATCTTGCCTGGCAGAATCAGGAGTTGTATCTAAGCAAACAGAAAAATATACAGCCTGTTTCACTTCCTCAGTGATTTTACTTCTCACCTCACCAGCAAAACACATGATCAGCTCATTCTGACTTTGCGCTGAGAGATAGTTTGGACTACCCTTGGGGGTCTTCTTTGCTGATTCTAGATGCTCCTTAAGTACCGGGTCATAACGTGTTACTAATGTGGCTATCTCTCTAAATACGCCTTTATTGCTTGAATCATTGGCTTCATTGTGGCCTGGAAATGGTAGTCTTAAATGGGCAAGCGTAACTGCAATGGCTGCTAGTCTGAATTATGCCTGTTCTCCTTTTCGTTTGTTCTTAATTGTAGTTCCTGAGCCCAGTGTGCCAACAGCTGTTGATCTACAGGCATTGATGCAGTCAAAAACAGTTGCCATATTTGAACATTTTCTGTATGCTGTTGGCTTGTGTTATGCTTTGCAAGTCCCCTTCCTGAATCCAATACCACTTTCCTGTCCTTAAATCCATCTGAAGCAAAAGCTTTGTCCTTTGCTGTAGAAGATCCAAATATTCTACATGGAAAGCAACAAGCAGCATCTGCAATTTTGTTGTACTCTAGCCATTGGTATTTCTGATACCAATTACTGTTAAAACATCTTCACTTGGTTCCAAACAATGTGTAAGGGTAGGCATCTAACATTGTTTGAGTGGGACCCCCTCTTATATACTTATTTCTTGCAAGTCAATCTTTTGGCACAATAAAAGCTGTGTCTATTTCTGATGGGAAAACATTAACAAAAACCTGCTTAATTATGTGCATTGTCCATAATACAAGAACAATTAACAATTAAGTATTTTTGCAAGCAAAGCTTGAACGTATTGGTTTTGTGCTGCGGACAGGTATACATTAAAATTTATTTTAACTGTGCTGCCCTAATTCGTAATCACTGCAGGTGGATAACACCTCCACCTACCTGTACTTTTTTTGAATAGTGTTGCTAGTACAATTAGTGTTGCTACAGCTTTCTTCAGCAGGGGTACTTCACTCCTCTCAGGGGCAGTTCTGAAAAACTTGAATATGCTACTCTGCATCTTTCCATACAGTAAGCACTTCTTAAGAGGTCTAAAACAAACATAATAAAGACAGTCATATCTAAATTTCTTTCTGCATCTCCATGCACACATAAATGATTTAAATATGAATTTTTATTTGACATCGAAAGAGTACAAATTAATTAAGCAGTTTTTAGAAATATTAGCATGGAATTTATAATCAAAATCACTATATAACCTATGCTAGACAGATCTATGCTTCACGCAACTTTATTTAAATAAATAAATAAATAAAACTGGGTTACATGACTTGATGATTATGGTGATGCTAACGCTGCTCCATTGAATGCTGGTAAAACAGTAGGGTCTCTCTGGGCCAGCGATCATACCACAAAAATACTAAAACAAAATTAACCCTCCAACTGTCATTCACTCAGACTCACGTCAGGCTTTTTCTCCTTCTCCAATTCGTTTGCTCTCTCCTGATCAACCAGATCTGACCAACCAGATCCCTCTCTCTTCCCCAGTGCCCATTTGATGTAATATTTAATCAAATATTATTGATTTGTTAAACAAATCTTTTGAACATATTTATTCAAATATTAATTTATACATGGATTTCTGATTGTTTAAAAAAATGAAAAATTGAAAAAATACTTGGGGTGCATATGGGCATGATGCCACTGAGTGTGGGGATGTGCATACATAGAAGAGAATGTCTGGCTTTGAGATTTTTATTAGGATTGGCATTGTGGGCAGGACTGCTCTCATGAAATCTATCTCGGTTAAACCTTTTATTCAATACCACAGTGTATTTAAAGAAAGACGCTGCTCAGTGCTGACCCTGCAATCTCACTCTTCTAATTGGATTTGGCTTGAAAGAAAATCTTTTCAGACCAGACAAAAGCATTTTATTTAAGAATGCATTATTGAGTCCAAGAAGTAAGAACTTTGTTGCTGAAAAAGGAATGTATTTCATTTTTGTATTTCTTTTCTTAAATTGTCTGTCTGTCAGTGAAGTCATGTTATTACTGTGAATGTTGCCATTGTGGTTTAGTTAAAAGCACTTATCTGCCCAGGGTGATTTTTAATTTTATTTATTTATTTATTTATTTTGACTTACAATTGTGTTGAAATATTTAATTCAATTATCCACTAGGAAGACAGACAAACGGCAAATTTAACAGGAGAAGCTTCACTGTTGTAAATTAAAACAGTCAAGATGTTAAAAAAAAACAAACAAAAAAAAAAAAAAAAATCTCACGATCCCTCCATTCTCTTTGGACTGAATATGAATGACATGTGTATAGTATCTGTTTAGTAAGGGCCATTTTAGACTTCAATAGCTGCCACAGGCACCTTTAAATTGAGATAGCAAGTTCTAATAAACTGTTTGTCATCCCTCAGCCCATTTATGCGTAAGTCAAGAATCAGAAAAGCTTCCAGCAAACATAGAGGTCATAAACATAAGCCAAAGAAAGAGTGTTAAATAAACGTGTCCACAGCTAGTATCCAGCATAGCCAATCTAACATGCACAATTTATGCAGCCAAAAACAGTTGCCATGTTTGAACATTTTCTGTATGCTGTTGGCTAGTGTTATGCTTTGCATGTCCCCTTCCTGAATCCAATACCACTTTCTAGTCCTTAAACCCATCTGAAGCAAAAGCTTTGTCCTTTGCTGTAGAAGATCCAAATATTCTACATGGAAAGCAAAAAGCAGCATCTGCAATTTTGTTGTACTCTAGCCACTGGTATTTCTGATAGCAATTACTGTTAAAACATCTTCACTTGGTTCCAAACAATGTGTAAGAGCATAGCCAATCTAACATGCACAGGGTTATGCATTATATTGAACATACGGCTTCCAGTTTCTTCACAGTTCCTTCACAGTTCTCTGTGCAATATTAATACATACAGTATGAGAGACTGTTTCCCAATAAACAGATTTAACAGTAATCGTAATCTGGGTGAAGCGTGTGAGCAGTTATGTACAGCAGACTCTATTCATTTGGAAATAGAGAGGACCCATTGTTAATCATTTAAAAGGCATCAGGTTTTAAATCACTTGTTGAACAGCCTGTGAAATAATTAAACAATACTTTAGCTAACTGATGAAATATCCTTACATGATCTATTTGAAATGAATTATGTTTTTGGAGGGCACTGGTTCATTTGCCCTGACTCCAGTCGTTCCTCAAGAAGGTGAGGCCCGGTGTCAGACAACATTTGTTCCTCTAGGAGTGAATATGCATTCCCCTTAGGAACCAATATTTGGGAATATAGGTTCCTCTTACAAATATTTGTGCGCCCGTATTTTTTTGTAACAAAGTAATCTTTCTTTGCATATAAGTCTATATCCATGCACTTTCAATGAAAACCTTCATTTTTAGACCACCTTCCTTAATCCTAACCCTAACCGTGTATCATCCTCTGACAGGTCCAGTCACACCTCCAATAGCACATGATAACAGCCTGCAAACATTGTTCCCTTTCACTAGCATTGCACCTGCAGAATGCACATACAAACAAACATCCATGTAGGGGGAACACATGTTGGCTGGTGGGAACAGATATTCATTCTCTTGAGGGTCCAAATATTGGCAGAATATCCGTTTACAGCGGCAGTGTGAGGCACCGTGGAGTGTAGCGACCCTCCCCTACCTCAGAGAGAGATGCAGTTGAAGGAGTGGTAAAGGGGAGGACTGGAGTGACATAACTACTGGGGTTTTAAATAGCAAGCTGGTTGAAGATTGAAAGGGGGGGAGCCCTTGTGATTAATTATGTGTCAACTCAGGAGAAAGTGGTGTTATCACAGAAGTTTAGGAATGAATGCCTATATATCTAAAGAATACCATAACAAACTTTACCACTACACCCTTGTCTGGGGACAAAGGAAAGCTGTTTCATATAGGAAAAAGAACGAGAAGATTGGACCAAAAGAAAAAATAAAAACAGCAATCAATGTATCTCTGTTGTTTCATATTGTGAAACGTATTTCCTTTTATAATTGTATTCAGAAATAGATTGAGGAATACTGAAAGGGAAACCAGAATGTAAACACCAAATGCTTACCAAGCTGAGATACAGAAAACTGGAACCTGACAGAGCTGCAAAGCGTTATTAGATACATGAATGCACCTGGAATAGACTGACACTCAGATGCTGGGATTCTGTGGCTTTTCAGAAACAACAGATCGTTTGTGAACATGGAGGTTGAAAGACGTCTTGTGGCTGTTTTTATCTTCGTTGTCCACACTATAATTAACAATTTCATAAAGAGTGATTTTACAGTCAATAACAAGAAGCGGAAAGCAACTGGCAGCAAAAACAATGAAGAAAAAGATGATGACCTGGTAAGTATTTTTTTGTAAAGCTCGCATGGTAAGTATTTATTTGTTGTGTTGGTGGTCACTAAAAATGAAAACAAAGCTGTACACAGGACGAGATGTAAAACATCGTAATTTAATAATTTAACTAGTATTTATGTTTGTGTCACTTTTTACGTTGGGTTTGCTAGTTAAAAGCAAATATTGTAGTGTTGGAAAACACAGTAGTTTTGCAGTGGCCACAGAGTATATTTTACTGTATTCTATATGATACTGTAATGCTAATACGAGTGATGAAATCATGTTATTGGCAGGTCTTTTTTTTTTTTTTTTTTTTAGCTTACTTCACCTTTGTAAGTACTCCTAAGAAAAAACTATGTATTTCTGCATTTCTGCAAAAAACCCAAAAAAACCATTAACACCATTAACAAACATTTGCAGCCAAGACATCTCTGAAGATCTAATCATGATGAGTTTGTTGAAATAGGGAACTATTTTAAAGACTGATGTGGTTTTCCACAGTGTGTGGGAGCAATTGATGGGTCACAAATTCCTGTCATTGCCCCTGTGATGAGTCAAAGGGATTTCGGTCTGTGATTCAGCCTCCCGACAGTAGATGGCATCAAACCAACTCGGGACTTCCCTTACCAAGATCTCGTGACCATGGCAAAAGTCATCTTTTTGAGGGGCGGCACCTTGGTGAGGGGCGGAAGTACGAGTATGTAAATTCCAGCCACTGGAGTCAAGTGAAGGATAAGGACACTTGTCAATTGGGGCTTGGTGTTCCACTGACTACAGAGGCGGGAAATTACATACTAAAGGGAACGTACTACTGTGTTCGGGGTTGGTCCGAAAGTAAAATAGACGGAGTAACGGATGGAGGGAGAGACTAGTTTGGTGCAGTGGGATTTTTGAAAATACTAACATTTCTTTTGTCTTTTTTTTGTTTATGTATGGTTCGCCACGAAGACGATTAAAGACGAGTTATCACGGTCTGTTTTGGATTTCACCCCTGCGCTCCCTCCCTCATGCCGTTTTGTTTTCTTTTGTTATTTAATAATTTTGTTGTGTATAGATAATAAAAATAAATTATTTTATTTCTGTATACATAAATTACTGTCTGGACATTCCATTTAATACACTCTCACCTCACACGTGGTGTCAGAGTGAAAATGGATCCAGCTACAGTTTTGGCCATGTTTAGGGAGCAGGAGGAGAAGCGAGAGGAGAGAGAGACACGGTGCCAGGAACAGCTCACCCAGTTCTTTGGACAGCTGGTGGAAAAACTATCAATATCAACATCAGAGAGAGCGGTTGCCCGGATGTTTGCAGCTCAGCCAAAGCTTCAGAAGATGACCTCGGAAGATGATCCCGAGGCTTTCTTGATTACTTTTGAGAGAGTGGCAGAGGCTGCAGAGTGGTCTAGGGAACACTGGGCCATGAAATTGGCACCCTGTCTGACAGGGGAAGCTCAGGCAGCATATCGAGCCCTGACGGCCACGGATGCAGGGGACTATGTTAAAGTAAAAGAAGCCATTCTCTCACGCCTCGGGATCACGGAGGAAACATACCGGCGCCGTTTTCGGGAATACCAGCTGTCCAAGGGGATGCGGCCCCAGGTTGCGGGACAATATCTTTTAGATCAGTGCACCCGGTGGCTGCGGCCAGAAGAACATACACCCCAAGAACTGGTGCAGAAAATAGTTATAGAACAGTTTGCCTCTATACTACCGCCAGGGAATCGAGAGTGGATTAAGCGGAATCGACCTACCACTCTCGAGGATGCCATCCTCCTGGTGGAGGCCTACGAAGACGCGAACGAAGGCGCCGGGTCAGACCCCACTCCTGCCCCTAAACTAACTCGGACCAACCAACCAATGAAGCCCAGAGGGGGTAACCAGACCTTCAGACCATGGAGGTCGAGGTTAGCCCCATCCTGGGCGAGAGACAATCCCCCTAACCTGCCTGTCGCGGACTCGCAGGACAGATCAACTCCGTTGATGCCTCCTAACCAAGTGTGCTACCGATGTAATGAGCCTGGACACATTGCCAGGAATTGTCCAGTAATGGAGGTGGACCTTTCGACAAGATCCTGGTCAGCAGTAACAGGTAGGAACACGGGAATGTCGGGAGGGCCCTTATCAGTTAAGAGTACAGGTCGGGGGAAAGAGTACTTACGCATTTGCGGACTCTGGGTGTGCACAAACATTGATTCGGCAAGCTCTCTTGGATGGAGTAGCCTGGGAGCCACAGGGTAAAGTGGCTATCTCCTGTATTCATGGAAAAACTCGGGTTTATCCCACCACTAAAGTTAGACTTATTGTAGGTGATTATTCAGCTTACGTTAAAGTGGCTGTAGTGCAATGTTTACCATACCCTATTCTCCTGGGAAGAGACTGGCTGTTTTTTGATCATATTTTAGGTCAGGAAATGGTCTTAGTTTCTACCAGGGGACAATTAAAGTAACAGGAGAAAACAATTGGCGAGATTTTTCTGTTTAACCCTAAAATCCACCCAAGAAAAACAAGAAGAGAGCGTCGGGTGGAAAAATATGAGGGAACTCTGAGACGACAAGGGGAGTGGTCTGACACAAAAGTAAACCAATCGCTTAAACGGCAAGGAAAGGGAGTAGGTATTCAGTGTACGGGGCTGCGAGGTTACTGAGGTGGAGGGTCATGTAATAAAAGACACTCCTCTCTGTGTACCTAACCATTGGGACTGAGATATTGACTTGGGATATGAACAGCAAAATGATCCCATGTTACAGTATGCTTGGAAACAGGTTAGATATATCAAGGGGAAGGATATGCAGGAAGGACAACCGCTGGTATTTCCACATTTTTCTGTATCTGGGCACTTATTATATAGAATAACCCGGGCTCCCAGGACGGGACAGCTTGTAAAACAGTTATTGGTTCCTAGGCCTTTTCAATCAGAAGTCATGAGATTGGCGCATGACATTCCATTTTCAGGTCATTTGGGAACTGAAAAGACTCAGGAACGAATTCTGGCCGTTTTTTTTGGCCTGGGGTTTATGGTCTTGTGCAGAAGTATGTATCGGAGTGTCCTGAATGTCAATTAGCTGCCCCTAAGTCAGTTCGCCCCGCACCTCTGGTTTCACTTCCAATTATTGGGGTACCGTTTGAAAGGATTGGTGTAGATTTAGTAGGCCCTCTGGAAGGAACAGAGTCAGGATATCGGTATATTTTAGTGGTAGTGGACTACGCAACGAGATATCCAGAAGCTGTTCCCTTACACTCTATGAATGCAGTAGCTGTAGCGAATGAATTGGTAAAAATATTCTCTAGGGTGGGAATCCCGAAAGAAATTCTCACTGATCAGGGCACTAATTTTATGTCAGACTGTATTCAGCAACTATATAAATTTTTGAAAATCTGTTCAATTAGAACCTCAGTTTTTCATCCTCAAACGGATGGGCTTGTTGAACGATTTAATCAGACTTTGAAAAATATGTTGCGCCACTTTGTAGATCAAGAAAAATGCAATTGGGCTAAACTGCTTCCCTACTTGCTCTTTGCAGTTCGCGAGGTACCACAATCCTCAACGGGGTTTTCCCCGTTTGAGCTCTTGTACGGTCGGCAGCCGCGGGGTATCTTGGATCTCATAAGAGAAGGCTGGGAAGAACAGTCAAAGGAGTCTAAAAATGTAGTAAAATATGTGTTGCAGTTAAGCAATCACTTAGAGTTAGTCGGTCGATTGGCACATGACAATCTCAAAGCGGCACAGCAGAAGCAGCAACAAAGCTACAATAAAAATGCAAGAATTAGGAACTTTCGACCTGGAGATAAAGTGTTGTTATTGTTGCCCTCATCGGAATCTAAGTTGTTTGCTAAATGGCAGGGTCCCTTTCAGGTTATTCGAGCAATTGGTAAAGTCAATTATGAGATCCGACAGCCTGGGCGTCGGAAAGAAAGTCAAATTTATCATGTTAATCTCCTGAAACCGTGGAAAGAACGGGAAGTCCATTTTATATCTCCTGTACAGGAGGGAGAGGATTTTGGACCCTCAACTGAGCAAGAATCAGAAATTGAGGTCCCGATGGGGAAACAATTAACTCCTGATCAGCGTGAAGAGGTAAGCAATCTAATTAATATGTTCAGTGATGTGTTTTCTAACGTGCCTGGAAGAACGCATTTGATTGAACATGCTATTATCACTCCGCCAGGTCTAAGAGTTAGACAGAGACCGTATCGCATTCCAGAGAGTCGGAGAGATTCTGTTCGAAGGGAGGTGGAGTGTATGTTGAAACTTGGGGTAATTGAACCTTCCCGAAGCGAGTGGTGTAGCCCAATAGTACCAATAGACAAGCCAGATGGGTCACTACGATTATGTATCGATTTTAGGAGGGTGAATGCTATCTCCAAGTTTGATGCATATCCCATGCCTTGAGTAGATGAACTCTTAGACAAGCTCGGTTTATTTCAACTCTGGATCTGACGAAAGGATATTGGCAAATTCCATTAACGAAAGCCTCTCGTGAGAAAACGGCATTTTCAACCCCAGAGGGTCTTTTTCAATTTTGTACTATGCCGTTCGGACTTCATGGAGCGCCTGCTACTTTTCAGAGACTAATGGACAGGGTTTTACAACCTCATCGAGAGTATGCAGCTGCGTATATCGATGATGTAGTCATTTATAGTTCTTCCTGGAGAGAACATTTGACTAGATTAGAAGCCGTCTTACAGTCTCTGAGGAGGGCGGGGCTCACAGCGAACATGGCAAAGTGCGCTATTGGAAAAGAAGAAACTAAATATTTAGGTTTCATAATGGGTAAGGGTAGAGTGAAACCGTTGGTTTCAAAAGTCCAGGCTTTGTTGGATTCACCGGTACCTACCACGAAAACCCAGGTGAGATCACTGTTAGGGTTGGCTGGTTATTACCGCCGCTTTATTCCACACTTTTCCACTATAGCCGCCCCTCTCACTGATCTCACTAAAAAGAACGCTCCAAATAAAATTAAGTGGAGTGCAGAGTGTCAGACAGCCTTTGAATCTATTAAAACTAATTTGAGTCAGACCCCAGCATTAAGAAGCCCGGATTTCAGCCGAGAGTTCGTCCTGCAGACAGATGCATCGCAGACTGGTCTGGGGGCGGTTCTGTCCCAGGAGAGAGATGGTATAGAACACCCGATACTATACATCAGTCGGAAGTTACTGCCCAGAGAACAGAGGTATTCGGTAGTGGAGAAAGAATGCCTGGCAGTGAAATGGGCGGTGGAATCTTTAAAATACTATCTTCTGGGATGACCTTTTGTACTCATCACAGATCACGCTTCTTTAAAGTGGTTAGACACGATGAAGGATTCAAACACTAGGATTACACGGTGGTACCTGGCGCTCCAACCCTTCACCTTTCAAATAAGGTATCGTGTGGGTAAGTTACATCAAAATGCTGATTTTTTTTCCCGGGAGGGAGGGAAAAGGGAAGGGTTAGAGGTTTCCGAGTGTTCCTTCGGCTCCACTTTGAGGGGTAGGATATGTGATGAGTCAAAGGGATTTTGGTCTGTGATTCAGCCTCCCGACAGTAGATGGCATCAAACCAACTCGGGACTTCCCTTACCAAGATCTCGTGACCATGGCAAAAGTCATCTTTTTGAGGGGCAGCACCTTGGTGAGGGGCGGAAGTACGAGTATGTAAATTCCAGCCACTGGAGTCAAGTGAAGGATAAGGGATAAATTTAATAAAAATAAATTATTTTATTTCTGTACACATAAATTACTGTCTGGACATTCCATTTAATACACTCTCTCCTCACAGCCCCTGAAAAGTTTCACCATGACTGCTTCAACGGGAAAGGGTGGCATGCAATTATTCTTCAAGGATAGTCGATGGACAAGGGAGATTCTGGAATGTTTGTGTTGGATTTCCAGAAGTGGTCATGATGCCTGTATTTTACGACAGTCTAGTCTGTGGAGATTGGCCAGCCAAGGAAAACTCTTGCCAAACATGCCTTCCAATATTGGTGGCACAGACCTTACCTTACATATTATTTTTGATCCAGCTTAAACCTCAGCATCCATGGATGCTTAAACCTTATGCAGACATGGGGAGATTAACTGACCCTCAGAAGACATTTAATTATTGGTTAAGTCGGGCTCGTTCAGCGATGGAAAATGCTTTTGGGTGGCTTAAGGGCAGATGAAGGTGCCTGCTAGAAAGAAATGACAGTAAACTGAACTTAGTAACACAAATGGTAATAAGCTATTGCACACTGAATAACATTTATGAGCAGGAAGGGGAAAGGTGCTTTGAGGACTGGTCAAGCTTAACCCACTTTGAGCAGCTGCAGCAATCAATGTATGTAATGCCTAAAACCCAGACACCTCTGAAGTGGACAGAATGTTCTGGCATTACACTTTGCAGTGTATATAGTAACAGAAACCCCAGACACCTCTGATGTGGACAGCATGTTTTGGAGCTATACTTTACAAGTCATTAGTTGTGCATGTACTTCAATGTTTGTAATTATTCTGTTTTAATGCTAGTGTTTTTATAGTACATTGTAATTTTCCATGTTATTTTCAAGTCTTTAAATAAATATACATCACTACCAGAATGAATACTGAAGATTATTATTATTATTTGTTTATTTAGCAAACACCTTTATCCAAGGCAACTTACAGAGACTAGGGTGTGTGAGCTATACATCAGCTGCAGAGTCACTTACAACAACCTCTCACCCGAAAGATGGAGCACAAAGAGGTTAAGGGCCTTGCTCAGGGTCACACAGTGAGTCAGTGGCTGAGCTGGTATTTGAACCAGGGACCTGCTGGTTAGAAGCACTTTTATTATTTAAAAAAAATTAAAATGGTATATACATATATTAGCATATTAAACATTTTAAGTAAACAACCACATTTAAGAACAAGGAACTGTGGCAAAGTGGTAAGTGATACGTGCAGGTTTAGTGCAGTAATCCAACAAGAAACGACAGACAAGAAAAGTACAGGTGAAAAGGTTTCTGTTTATTTTAATCCAGGGGTATGATGACCAAACAGAGACAAACAATGGTGGCTGGCAATACATAACGATGTGTAAATGATGTGTATTGCATAGTAAATGATGATGGGTTGCAGTCCTGTTGACAATAAACCAGTAACCCACAAGAACAATAATCCTAATGCAAATACCTAAACAAACACAGTCACCTCTCCCAGTGAGTGCTGTAGTGCTGGTCGTGAATTTATAATGTTATTTTAGTGAACAGTCAGTGCGTTGTTGTCTGGGTTTTGTGCTGGCCGTGGGTGACAGCTCCGGATCGTATTTAGCCGTCTAGTCTAAATAAACAAAACAAAAAACATGATATAGACAGACTGATAAAAACAAACAAAACACTTTTAACACTGAATACCGGCCCTTTCGGTTCATTTGCATAACCAAAACAAAGGAACAGATTACATCTCTTCGACCCCTACTTATACCATCACTCACGACCCCTTGGTAAATGATTGCAGCCGCTCCTCAAATCCACGGCTGCCACATCATTTCCATTCCGGGTCAATGAGTTAGTGTACCGAACCGCCGCCCTTTTTCTAAATGACCAACTTCCTTTTAACCCTAGGAATCAAGTGTCAGGCCAAACAGTCGATGGTACACTGTTCCCGTTACTTAGTGCCCTCACAGGTCGGAAGGGAGATTTACCACCAACAATCTTTCTGTCACAGGAACACAGGGAAGTGCAAAATGTGAACATGAACATGAGATGAGAGGAAGTTAAAGCACTTTGGAATGAATGTCGAAAAGTATGGCAAGCTGTTTCAACACTTAATATTGAATTTGTGATATCAGAAATTCAATAGTTGATTCAAACAGAATTTGATCAACAGTTGTAATTGCTGATATCACAAATTCTATCCCTGATATTAACAATTCTAATTCTGATATCAACAATTGTATTTTTCATAGCAAACATGTGAGAAATACAGATATCAAACATGGAATTTCTGATATCAGAAAAAAAAAAATCAAGAAATACACCAGAAATTCAGGAATAAATGTTAAAATATCTTGCCATGGGAAAGATGTATTTACAGTATAATCGTAAATCTCGAAAAACTACTCACTTCTAAATCTTTTGTAGTCATTTTTGTATTACTTTAGTATAAACACATGTTAATTTAGATTCATATGTTGTTTTTTTCTGACTTTATGTGAACGAAAAGATACACATTTGCCCGTTTTCCCATTGGAAATAGTGATATTTTGAAATATTACTGTCCTGGTCACAAAAGCAAAGTCTGTGGGGAATAATAGCCATTTTCTCAATCATTTGCTTTTGGTCTTCCAGTTCTTGCCTTCTGCACTCCACATCATGCCTTCTGTTCTCCTGTTCAAATGTAAAGTTCTCTCTCTCTTTAATTGGAGGTAGCTGGCATCAAAGTCTGCAAATCCAGATACGATGGCACTGACAGAATCTGGACTTGTTTTTTTTGTTTTTTTCCTGCCTGTAGAGAAAAACAAAGCAAAAATAAATATCAGACACGTGCAAAAATAGTTAAACGTATTTGCAGGGGCTGCTTTATGGCAACAATAAGATTGAAAAACAAAATATAATATAGCACTATAGTACTACTTTGTGCAACAGTACATTGCTATAACTGTACAATTACCTCTGGGATGTAATGCAGGTCCTGGGGAAGTCATGCAGATCGAAGATCCTGGTGAAGGTGATCTGTTAGTGGAATCACTGGCTGTTGGTGATTTCACATATTTTAGAAATGCCAACAAACTGCATGCAATTGAAAAAAAGAATAACTGTCAAATTCAGCAAATTCTGGTTAAAAAAAGCCCTTGTGATTCACAATCATCTCTACTGGAGTGGTTCGCAGGTGCATTGCTGATCAGTGTTTCTAATGGAATAAAATACTATTTTAGAAATAGATTTAAAAAAAAACTTATTTTATGCTAGCATTTGTTTTTCATTCATTTTTCAAACAATTCAACAAAGCTTAACTTAAAACAGATGTCCCGATACCTTCCAAACAAGGGCTTGAATCAACCACTGCACTGGTACAAACAACACCTTCGAGGCTGTGTACTGGACAGCATCCCAATGAGATGTCCATTACCTCAAAGTATTTGAACATTTTTCTGCTGTTGCCACTTTTGTTGTTGGAGTCCTTCACTTTTTCGTATTCTATGTTAAATTTATTTTTATTTTGTCATGACACTGGATTGCTACTTTCAGTTGCCTGCTGCGTTTTCAAAATTTTGTCAAAAACTTTAAGATATCGCATTGCACCCAATAACTGCTCCTCGATTGAACTTTGTGACCGAATAGACAAAAGTGCTTTAATTTCCTCCTCTTCCCAAGGTAAGCAAACACTTTCTTTTCTTGGCTCGCTAGAGACCACCATTACTGCAGCGAAATCCAAAAACACATTGACGCTGCGTTTCATGCTATGTAATGACACTTCCGTCTGGACCAGTTGGGAGTGATTGAGTATGAGTAGGGGTCTACCTAAATTGAGATTTTTGCCAAAAATCTGGAAATTGAGGGGTCAGCGTGAAATTTTTAGGGGCCAATGCATACCGGACAAGTATGGAGAGAAAAAAAAAAAAAAACCTTGTTTAAATGAACTACTGCACAACGCAAGCAACACAAACTACGTATCTTCTGGCTTTTTTTTTAATTCCTTCGCCATCCTGTGAGCATTGTACTTAGGCAAAAAAACCAAAAAATGTCCTTAGACAAATAACATAAAATAAACAGCTTTCAGAAAACAAACTGGAAAGTCAGCGCAGACAAAAAATATTCCTGTCGGTTGTATCCAAGTTAAATCAGTACTACAGTAGCACAGTCACCTTGCTTCAAACAATCTGCTGCTTACTTTTTAAATGCACCTGAATAGGCATGTTCTCTGAAAGTGAAAATCGCCATCAACTAATGGGTATTGCCGTCAGGTGATAGGATTATGCTGAGCTTAATATAAAAGCTGCTTTTAGGCCTCCGTAGCTCTGACGTCAGCGCCCCGCTCCTCGGGTGCTGAATGACTATGCCAGCCTCTTTTGCTTCAGGCCGCAAGGGATAATGAAGCATCCTCGCTGCATGATGGCTATTTTCTCTTTCAGAGAACCGGGGTTGCATCTGCAACCTTACATCTTCTTTCAATTCAAAAATATCCATCAACTAATGGGTACTGTATACCAAAGCAGTCACGAGGGAGACCATACGGCAGTAGGACAGGATCGGTCTACATGTAAAAAATATACACGGAATAGCGCCTCAGCGTGTGGTTTGAAAGACATATGTCCTAACACTGTTCTATGAATAGAGGGTCTTTAACGGTATGATATCGTACCGGGATACTCTTACCACATCGATAACGCTGGAGAGCATACTTAAAGAGTACAGCAGCCTAATCCAGACTAACACTAAGTGGTCTCTTCCACTTGGGTAATAGAGTCCAAGACCGAAACTCCAAAAAGTGTAGCAGAGGAATCCAGCACATTCAGTCTGTAGAACCTCATGAAAGTGTGTGGCGTAGCCCAGCTAGCCATAGCACATATTTGAGACACTGTGACACCTGGAAAGAGGGCCCAGGACGTCGCCATACTCCTGATAGAATATACCTTCAGTTGCCCCAGAGGGGAAAGACCAGCAGATTCATAAGTCAGAGCAATGGTGTCCACTATCCAATGGGACAGGCACTGTTTAGACAATGCCTGACCCAGCATCCTAGAACCACAGGACACAAACAACTGTTCAGTGTGTCTGACACCCCTTGTACGGTCAATATAACACCTCAATGCCTACACCGGGCACAGCATGTGGAACCGTTGGTTCTCCAGAGAAGAGGGAAGAGGATGGAATGCCATCAACTCCACAGATTGGTTCACGTGGAATGGAGATATTATTTTCGGCAAAAATGCAGAGTTTGGTTGCATGGAGACTCCAGACTCGTCTCCAGCAAAGCCAGTGCAAGAATGGTGCATTGAAAGTGCATGTAGCTCACTCATCCATTTTGCTCAAGCAATAGCCAGCAAAAACTCAGTCTTTAAAGACATGAGCTTCAGATTCACAGTGTGGAGTGGCTCAAATGGGGCTTTTGTAAAAGCTTCCAGCACCACATCAAGATGCCACGAGGGGAGGCTAGAAGTTCTGGGAGGACGCAGCCTCCTCGCACCCTTAAGAAATTGGTTTCCAGGCAATAACCCATCTATGTGCGTGTGACAAGCAGATATGGCTGCCAGGTACACCTTCAATGTGGAAGGGGAAGTACCGTCATCTAATAATTTCTGCAGAAACTGTAAGATAACTGCCATGGGGCAGGTAACTGGATCCTGTCCCTGGGTCAGACACCAGTCCCGAAATAACTGCCACTTATACGCGTATTGCGACCTGGTAGAGGGAGCTCTCACGCTCTGAATAGTGGCAATAACTGCCGATGACAGCCCTAGAGCTGACAGGCATGCCCGTTCAGGGGCCAGACCCATAGCTGCATCAGCTGGGGGTTCGGGTGCCACAGATTGCCCTGGGCCTGAGAGAGGAGATCCACCCACAGGGGGATCTGCCTCGGCTAGCTGTGCAGGAGTTGCGCCAGGGTCAAAAACCAGGTCCTTCGGGGCCACCGAGGAGCTACCAGAAGCACTGTAGCTTTCTCTACCCTGACCTTCTCTAGGAAGGCGGGGAGAAGTGGTATCGGTGGGAAGGCATATAGGAGACAAGCGGGCCACTCGTGGGCCAGGGCATTGACTCTTAAGGGACTGTCAAGGTCTCTCGTTGAGAACCAAAGAGGGCAGTGAGTAGATTCCCGTGAGGTGAAGAGATCAACGTCTGCTTTGCCGAACCATTCCCAGATGCGTTCCACCACTCTGGGGTGGAGACGCCATTCCGAGGCCAGGGAACCTCCTCTGGAGAAAAGATCCACAGCGTGGTTGAGTCGGCCCGGTAAGTGGACTGCTCAAAGAGAAGCCCGCCAGAGCTGCGACCACAATAACAGATGAACTGCCATGCGGTGAAGACTCGGAGATCTCAGGCCGCCCTGGCGGTTGATATATGTCATGACCGTGGTGTTGTCTGACTGCACCAGCACGTGTTTGTTCCGGACCACTGGAAGAAAGTACTGTAGGGCGAGATCTACTGCCCTGAGTTCCAGGTCACTGATGTGGGCTGAGGCCTAAGGTCCCGTCCACACTCTCCGAGTCCCCACACCATTCCAGACTGCACCCCAGCCGCAGTTGGAGGCATCTGTGGTGATTACTTCCCGCCGTAAGATGGGACCCAGGGCTCTCCAGCAGGACTGGATATCACCAGCCTGCGATGTCTGTCTCGTTACAGGTGAAGAGCAAACAAGTTGAACCAGGTCTGGAAAAGGCCCAAAGGAAGGGCCTGCAAGGCTGACACAGCACCATGCTTACTGTCTCTCTCAACCTGAATAGGGAGAGGCAAGACTCTCTTGAAGTAACTCTCTGACTTGTTAATGTGGCCTTCAAAGACACATAGGGACATCCAGGAGAGAGGACTTGTCCTGCTCCTGAACTCTAGCCTGGGAAAGCCAGAGTTGCCGTCTGGTGACCACCAGTGCCACAAGGCATCGGCCCTCCGCTCTGGCCGTGAGTTGGGTCAGTCTGGTGACTGCTTCAGAGATCTGGTTCAGCTCTTGTCTGTGAGCCGCCATGACCATATCAGGGAGCTCCTTAATAAGGATGGCCTGATAGTCAGAGAGCATGCTTGACACATTGTAAAGCCGGGCAGCTTGGGAGCAAGTGGCATACGCCTTCTTGAGGTGCATCTCTGGTGTCTGACACTGTCTGCTAGGACATTGTAGGTCCTTGGCCAGTCCAATACGCGGTGCCCGTACAAGGGCTGCAACGGTAAAGTCCACCCGGGGGGAAGGCTGCCAAGCCGGCACCCTCCGCTCCCTGCATGGAAGAAAAAACCCAAGCTCCAGCCACCGTACTAGGTGCTGATGCTGGGTTGGATCAGGAAGACTGGATCTCCTTGATAAAGTTGGGGAAAATGGGGCAGTGTCCTGTCCTGTACTCGCTTACCCGAGGAGAACCAGAAGCCCTGGGGATCCTTCTCTTTGGGCCATTCCACCTGTAGAGCCACTCGCTCAACCAAAGCCTCAAATGCTGGCCAAGGAGATACCTCCGGCTCCTGTTGCAGCTTGTCCACCGAGTTGCAAGAAGGTCCCTCCTACACAAGCTTGTCGACACCAGACACCTGCAGAGAGAGGATGTTCTCTTCATAGTCTGAGATGGCCTCAGGCTCAAGCTTAGGCTCAGGCTCAGGCTTAACCATTGGAATGGGTGGCCGGGAAACCGGCGCAGCCATGGTGCCAGGGGTCGACAACATACTCACCATGAGTGACTGTTGTCCCATCACCACCTCCATAAATGACCGATCTGGTCCTTGAGGGCCAAGATCCAGCTAGGCTGTTTGTCCCTAGGGGACCTGGGGCCTGCCCCACGCTCCTGGTAGGTAAGCGAGAGCATCGCCCAAGAGATGGGGAAGGTGACCTGGACAGCTGCAGCTATCCAGCCTCAATACCCTGTTGGCTTTAGCCTTTAGGACCCCCCTCTGGAACTTTCCGCAGATAGCGCAGAATGCTCTGTCGGACAGAGCCGAAGCATCATTTTCTGGACCCAGGCATGAAACACAGAATTCACGAGGGTCCTCTGCGGGCTTTTTTTTGCTACATTCTTGGAAAATTTTCGGCTGCATTCATGGAAACCCAGCATTGAGCACAGCACTTGCCCAGGTTGTACGTGGGTACAAATGTGCACAGGGCACAGGAGCGGGTATGTGCACGGGGTGCACGATAAGTGCACAGGCACAGAACGGATGTGCACTGATGAGTGCACAGGGTGCTATGATACATGGGCACGGTGCATGGATGTGCACGGGAACAGGTGTGCACAGGACACGGTAGTGCATGGGGCACGGGCGTGCACGGGTGTGCACGGGTGCGCATGTGTCACTGCAAGGGTGTGGTGAGACACACTTGGGGAATAAACCCTCAGAAAACCCAATTAAAATTTAGATCGGGAGATCTAAGCCAACACATAGCTGTGTGCAGCTAATGTCTGCAGCAGGCTATGGTCTAATAAAGACCGCTGCTGAGAGTCTAGCAGGCTATGATCTAAAAAGATCGCTGCTGTAGTGTTCTGTCTGGCCAACACACACACACACACCTTGAAGAAAGAAAGTTAAACAAATGTTAGCGAACGTAACTAGATTTTCAGGGAGGTAAATCTGGGGAAGGGGCAGCCGCCAGCTTCCCATGCACAATTAAGGCAACAGAGGGTACAAACACTGAATTTTATTTTTTATTTTTTAACAATCAGAGTATTGTAGAACAACAAATAGATTATGCTCAATCCTGATCAGCAGCTGAAAGCAAAAGAGGCTGGGCTTCCTACGCACTGACCCTGAGGGGCAGGGCGCTGATGTCAGAGATAGGGAGGCCTAAAGGCAGCTATTATATTAAGCTCAGCATAATCCTATCACCTGAGGGTGATACCCATTAGTTGATGGCTGTTTTCAAATTGAAAGAGAACTCTACCACATCAAATCGCTTTGGGACACATTGAGGTTCACCTCAGCGTAAGTGGAAACGCCATGAACTCAGATGGATCAGCTGAGGTGTACCTAAACGTGGCTAGTGGAAATGGGTATTATTTTCAGGGGTAATCTTAGGATAAGCACAGACTGGTAGTTTATATATAAAATGCTTTTAAAATAAAATAGCTTTCCCGGCTATACTTCCCCACTGTTCTCCAATTTATCAACATGTACATGGTAATGAGAACAAAACCAAGGGAACCGAAAACCAGTTTCTGAGCATGATCATTAGGACTTAAAAACACTGCTTTCGGAAATGATGTGGAAGCACAGCCAGAGTAAAATTGAGCCAAATATATTTTTGCGCTCTTTATAAATTAAGAGCTGAAGATGAATGATACATCAAAACAATATCACAACAAAGACAGGAATGTAAATAACAGATGTCTCACAGGTTGATCCTTATAATAACTTTAAAGGACATATTTACAAAACAGTTTCCAAGTGCGTGAGTTATCTAAACAGTTCTCAGTACTCCTCAAATGGTCCTCAAAACGAATTCAACCTCATGCACAGGCAAAAATGAACAGGAAACACTGTGATAAATACATGCTTGGAACATCAGTACATTTCCTGATGTATGCTTTTAAACAAACAGAAATGAGAGGATTCATTAACTCATTTGTGAAACACTGAACAACATAACAATACAGACCTTAAGAGTATGGTAAGATATTACAGCTTTAAAATGTGAAATTAAGCATTGTGTATTTACAGTATATAGTGAAACCACCATTCAATCAGGCCAGCACTTGATATAATACAACAACCAAGTTAATAACCCATTCCAGTACAACTCTTTAGAATTATTGTATTTTGTCTTACACAGCACAGCAATGTGTTGTAAAGCATAGTGAAAGCATAATAAAGGGTTATACATCTATTATATTTTCTTAGAGCTCATTTTAAACAAAGCTACGCTTTATTGTTTTGGTATTCAGAACAGAACAGTGCCAAGGAGAATCCTACAAGCTTGAAGTAGTAGATCAAGTGGCCCTCCTTATACCTAATACAATAAAGAAACTGTAAGCTTTATAATGAATAAAACAGCATGAATGTTGACCAAAAAAACTGTCAAAAGCATTCTGATGTGGAAAAGTTGGTTGCTTTTGAGGAGTCACTTGTACAAATGATTTGACTTGAGGGTTTCAAGTAACCTGGAAAGAGCCTTGTTTGCTGAGCTTGTGCTGAAACCCAATGTCTTGATGATGCTCAGACAGAAGAAGGTTGATTTTACTGTTTTTCTTGTTGCTGTTTCCTTGTGTTGCCCATTTTTAGAAAGCTAACATGTATGGTTAAAAAACCCACTGTTTTGTCACATAGAACATTCTGTCAAATATTTCTAATGGTATATCTCTGATTCATTTGTGCTGGTAAATGAAATTAGCTTTAAGTGATCTAAACTCACCACTTTCTCTTTGGTTTATTGTGGTTTCCATGGAAATTATAACCTTCTCTGGCTGAAGCATGAGATTGTTTTGATAACATATCTTCAGGAAATTCCCCTTGTGCTTGCTATGTTTACCTTACCTTGTTTTAAAACAGTGGATTCTAATTATCCTTTGTTCGGTCTAAAAATAAAATAAAAATAAGTGAACTCCTGGTGTTTATTTGCTTGCATGCCTTATCATGTGTGTTTGTCAACACATCATTAGTGAGACTGAGAAACTAATTAGTTGTTTTTGCAGTAGGTTGATTAGATGCCAATGCTCATTGTGTTTGAAAACGTGATAAAGCTGAAGACATTGAAACTTCACTCATGACTGTGTGCCTCATTTCCCTTTCATTACATGTGAGAAGCACAAACACAGGAAACCAATCATCTGAATGAAACAGGAGCGTCAGGGAGCATAATGATTGCATCAGTGGAAACGTGCATCAGGCTTTGACACTGCTCAGAGTCTATTTCAGGAGACATAAAATGGGATTAGGTTTCTGAGTTTTTAACAGCTTGGTAAAAATATGACAGAAACAAATAACTATAACAAGCTGCTAATGAATCCTTCCCAGTTTCCCATGTGTTACCTCACATCCTTATGCATGTTTCTATCACCAACACTCCCAATCTTCTTGTTGATGAATATCAATCAATAAATAACACGCTAATATTAATGTATATTACTGGCTGCAATCTTTTGGGAAGCCGAGTGCAGCTGGAGTTTACACAGTATTAGCGTGTAAACATTGTGAAGGGTCTACTATTTAAATAAAGAGGATTACAAGTACTTAGCAAGATCGAAATATTATTGTGTTTTTACACATCTTTTTTTCACTGCAAAGTCACATTCATTTTACATCCATCACCTGCACACACACAGTGTGCACAGAAACAGGGAGGAGCGTCAGCACATTTAAGCAGAGAGACAGGGAAGAACGTCAGCAGCATAGAGACAGAGGGAAGGGTGTCAGCAGGATTGAGACAGAGGGAAGAGCGTCGGTAGCGTGTGAGCATAGAAACAGGGGGAGGAGCGTCAGCAGCTTGGAAGCATACAGAGGGAAGAGCATCAGCAGCTTGGAAAGTAAATCAAGAATGCCTGCGCTTGTCAAGTTCTAAAACTAAAATTGTTTGTTGTTTTTAAAATCCAAATACCACTTGCGAATCCAAACTCAAACAAAAAATGTTTTGCACACAAAATTTAACATAATGATGTACTGTAAAATAAATAAACACACAAAAAAAACCCTCTGGAGCTTTAATAATTGTATTTATTATTATTTTACGTTCCCTGAGCCTCCTATAACCACTAGCAGCACACAGTACAGATGATCAATGAAGCTGTTGCACAGTCACCTTTGATTTCCAGAATTCCCGAATTGAGATAATCAGCTCTAGACGTGTCTGATTAATTTAATATATCAGGACTTGAATGCTGGATAGATATTTTAGAGTTAATTTGGTTAAAAACATTTAGCTTTTTTAAGGAACAAATTCAAATTTAAAAATGGACAGGCTAGACCGCAACAGCATGATTTTGGGAACAGGAACAATCAACATTGCCTGACGAAAGGAGGTTGAGGATGGAACTGCATTTCTCCAATGAATTTTTAAGAAGTGATCTGTGGATGTTGTCATAGCGGGTGAACAGATCAATTATTACACCGGTAAAAAACATCAACTGCATTGATGATTTTATTTAGACAAACCACTGGGACTTTATTGAGATAAGTATCTGTGATTAAAGAGTTTATGGTGCGATGTGTTTTGTGTGAAATATTTTTGCTATTTTTTTAATAGTGAATTTTTTAAAAAATGTATAAGTTTATGTATTATGTTTATGTATTATGCATTTCTCTGTATTTAAATTATTATGGATTTTCTTCTTGTTACTGCATCTTGTAAAGTGCTTTGTGATTGTGGTCCACTATGAAAGGCGCTATATAAAATAAAGATTGATTGATTGATTGATTGATTGATTGAACAACCCTTTATATATATATATATATATATATATATATATATATATATATATATATATATATATAATCATCTTTAATTGCTTTTGTGCTTTTATGATGAGGGTAATGCCATCTGAAACTCCCTACGAACCCAACACACACTTCCTCTTGTTCTGTCTGGCCAACACACACACACACACACCTCGTGTTTCTCTAGGAAAGAAAGTTAAACAAATGTTAGACCCAAAACCTTTCCACTGTTGCTCATACAGAGACTGAACATAATTCTAGAGCACATAGTTGCAGAATTTCTTTCTTTACACTGCAGACACATGTTATAACGTAATCTTTTTTCAAATACTGTACTAAATAAGAGACGCCATGACATTCCTGAGGTCCTGGCTTCAGAAGTCATTGACTATTTAACTTGAATTACATAACAAAACATGTCTGTCTAATTTCCCCTTGCTTAACCAGGAAACCTTTGAGACGGATACCTTTCCATAAATCATTTTTAGCTTCTTTGATCTTTGAAGAAGTCTGCCCTCCCTGCCTGGATCCAAGCTTTCATTGATTTGTTCTTATGCTAAACAAATCAGGTCTCTCTTTTACGAGGCAGACCTGCAAAAAGAGTTCAGGTGCCTCTGAGATGCAGGTTAGAGCCAGGAACAGAGAAAGCAAGAGAAAAGATTTTATTACACCTCCCAAACTTGAAACGTAACCACAGTAGAATAAAACCATTGTGTGCCTTTTGCTGTCTATATTTATTTGTACAATGTCAGGCAGGTGTCTCCCTAATCTAGTAGTTAAAGTGATCCACTTGAATGTGCAGTGTGTTTTCATTTACTGCAGAAATCCATCTATGAGGAACGAGCCATGAAGGCTAATCAGCATTTTCCATCTCTATAAGTAAACAAATGGGAGTCATTTCTGGAAAGAGAAACTGTATTTTTTTTTTTTTTCCTGAATAAAAATTTTGGCAAATATTAAGTAATCGCAGTAGGTTTGACACCAGCTTTTGAGTATCTCATTATGTTTAAATGAAGCTCTATAAAGCTGGTTAAGAATTCCCTTTTTGTTCTTGGTAAGAAGACAATTTATCCCTAAAACATAATTATTTTTATGGTAAAACAACAATAAAAAAGTAAAATGAGGTTGACCAACTTTGCTCAACTGCAGTACCATTCTTTTACAAGAGCCATGTTTGTATTGGCTTGGCTCCTACTCAAGGCTGCAAAGACATGGAAGGGTCAACAAGAAGTCATATAACCACAAATCATTCGCTTCAAAGGAATGGAACATTTTCAAAATGGCAAGATCTGGAACATGAGAATGCTATAAACCTGATGCTACAAAAAGGAAGATCACTTTATGGGAGTAGACCAGTTAACCTAGTACTGATTTTAATCTGCAGTTGTAATAATTTAGTTTAAGAGGAAGTTTAATAGCTCTATAACTGCTTGTGCAAGTCCAGCCCTTTCATACAGTGCTACAGTGCTTTCTTGAGGTGTTGCTATAGCAGGGAAATCAAACTTTTAAAACAAATAACATGGTTCGATACAAGTTTAATTGTCATCTAATTCCTAGATGTGTGTGTTTGTCTCTGTATTTGTAGTAGAGTTCACAATTACTGGAGTATTTTAACAGTATTTTGCTTTAATCTAGCAGGTTGGGCATTGTGTGGTCTAGATTGTGGTTGTGGATTGAAATGGACTTGAATTATTATTATCTGTATTTTTTCTTAGGTTTTTAATGAACTGAAGCGGAAAACACCACAGTAATGGTAATAAATGAGAAACAACCATTAACCATTCATTGTGTGAATTGAACTACTTTGTTAATTTCTATTTTTATTTTTTTTTAACTGCACAACATTCTTACATATGCAATAAACCTTCAAGTAAATGTAAAATTATATATTGATTAAAAATAAACCTTTATTAATTAATTCTTCCAGTAAGATGATTGTTAAATTTGTTTGAACGCTATGATAATAATTAAGTTTAAGTACATAAATAATTTCTTTCCATTGCTTTGTTAGTGCAAGTGAAACAAACTCTCAAAGATGTAATGAATCAAACCTCATTAATTGTGTTTCAAACTCTATCAACAGATTAGGCAGTGGTAAAGTAAAGCAGCAGAGAGAGAGAGAGAGAGAGACAGTCAGTAATAAGTTACTAGGGTACCTGGTCAGGAGCTAGCGCTGGTCTATAGATAACTAGTATATAAATCATAAAAGTAACTGTTTCATTCCATATAAGAGTGCAATCTTGCTGTAGCGCAATCTGTCCAGAGCTGTAAATAAAGGAATATTGGCCACACACTGCATAGCTAAGAATCAGGAGAAATGACACTTTAAATTAAGAAAACCTGACTGATGCTTTCATTGTTTAGTAGTGCAGTGTTTCCAGTTGCTGGCCTCCAATTTAATAAATAGGTATGTGTGGCAAGAAGTAAGTCAAGCACTATAATTTAATTTCGAGATTTGTTCAGCTCGTTCAAGTGGATCACAGCCTCTGTTCATCCTCTCCAATCTAATCTACCGTTAAGCAGTAACCCACTCTATTGCTGAGGATTTCAACAGCCAGGTTCTAAAAGGTTACGAGTTGACCATGCTAAAAACAAATCAAACAGGTCCCAGTACTGTCAAACAATGGGAGCATTCCAAAAGAGGTCTCCCTCTGCATTGTATGAGCTGGACAAGTGCCATGAACTGAGACATTCCAGCTTTAAAGCTTATACATATATAATTACTCTGCTGTTTAAATTTACAAATGCATGATATATATATATATATATATATATATATATATATATATATATATATATATATATATATATATATATATATATTGTAAGGTGGCAGGGGGAGGGTCAGATTTCTCCCTGCCTTAAAAAATTATGTGAAAATGCACATTTTGTTTAATTGAATTGCTTTTGGTTCACTTCATTTTATTTGTGTTAATTGTTTTATTGTTAATTATCCCCTGCACCTGTCTATCATTGTAGATTAAAGCCAGGTGCAGGGTATTTAAGGAAAGCAGCCAGTTTGCTTTGGATGGTGTGGCTGTAGAGTGAGGAGCTCGAGGTGTAATGGTGAGGTAAAAAAACCTGTGTTTGGTTTTTATAAAAATCTGTTAGTGTTTATTTTCATGTTATATGTCAGGTAAACGGCTTAGCTGTCCTGCGAGTAAATCAGGGACCTGCGTATATTTAGCGAGTGCTGTGAGGGAGCTAGGTGTTTGTTTGTTTGTGTTTGTTTGACTTATTTTTTGAATAAAAGTGTGTAAAAGCGTAATACAAATCATGTTTTTATTTCTGGGTCACATTCTTAAAGGGGCACGAACCTGAATAACGGGCAATCTGTTTACTATATATATATATATATATATATATATATATATATATATATATCTGACTGTGTACCTTGACACGAATGGGGTATGGCAGCCGATGACCTAACAGAGTTCCACTTCTTTCGGCAAAACACAAGAAACTGTGGTTGCAGTGGCCTAAGGAATGAAAACACTGGACACTGGAGGATTGGAAAAACATTGCCTGGTCTGATGAATCCTGGTTCCTGCTGTTTCACGCTAATGGGAGAACCAGGGTATGGAGAAAACCACATGAGTACATGCATCCATCATCATGCTGCGTGTCAACATTGCTGGTTGGTGATGATGGTGTGGGGTGTGTTTTCATGACACACGTTGGGCCCCTTGATAAAAGTGGAGCAACGTTTGAATGCCACAGGATATCTGAACATCATTGCCAATCAGGTGCATCCCTTCGTGGCAGCAGTGTATCCATCTGCTAATGGATTTTTTTAGCAGGATAATGCCCCATGCCACAAGGCTAGGATTGCCCAGGAATGGTTCCATGAACATAACAGTGAATTTAGCTTACTGCAGTGGCCTGCCCAGTCACCACATCTCAATCCAATTGATCATCTGTGGGATGAGATGGAACGAGCTATTCGGAGTAGAGATCCACTACTAACCAATTTGACACTGTGGGAAGCATTGGAGTCAACATGGGCCAGCATCCCTGTGGAACGCTTTCGAAACCTTATAGAGTCCATGCCCTGACGAATTGAGGCTGTTCTGAGGGCAAAAGGGGGTGCAACTCAATATTAGGAAGGTGTTCCTAATGTTTTGTACGCTCAATGTGTGTGTGTGTGTGTGTATATGTATATATATATATGTATGTATATATATAATATGTGTGTGTGTGTATATATATATATATATATATATATATATATATATATATATATATATATATATATATTGTGAGGCGAGAGTGTATTAAATGGAATGTCCAGACAGTAATTTATGTGTACAGAAATAAAATAATTTATTTTTATTATCTATACACAACAAAATAATTAAATAACAAAAGAAAACAAAACGGCGTGAGGGAGGGAGTGCAGGGGTGAAATCCAAAACAGATCGTGAGAACTCGTCTTTAATCGTCTTCGTGGCGAAACATACATAAACAAAAAAAAGACAAAAGAAATGTTAGTATTTTCAAAAATCCCGCTGCACCAAACTAGTCTCTCCCTCCACCCGTTACTCCGCCTATTTTACTTTCGGACCAACCCCGAACACAGTAGTACGTTCCCTTTAGTATGTAATGTCCCGCCTCTGTAGTCAGTGGAACACCAATCTCCAACTGACAAGTGTCCTTATCCTTCACTTGACTCCAGTGGCTGGAATTTACATACTCGTACTTCCACCCCTCACCAAGGTGCCGCCCCTCAAAAAGATGACTTTTGCCATGGTCACGAGATTTTGGTAAGGAAAGTCCCAAGTTGGTTTGATGCCATCTACTGTCGGGAGACTGAATCACAGACCGAAATCCCTTTGACTCATATATATATATATATATATATATATATATATATATATATATATATATATATATATATATATATACATACATTAGTTCAGTTCCTGCTTTCCAAAATGCTGCATTTTTTTATTAACAGCAGTATAAATGAGTCAGAGTTGATTGCGTGGCTGCATACTGTATTGTTGGCTCACGACATGTTCTCGCATGATGCATTTAACAAGTCAGTGTATTACAGGCATCTAATATGTAAGGTTAAGAGGCCTTGCATTTCCATTAAATGCTCCATTCATGATATATTGTTAAATAGGACTAGAGCAAAGCCAATTACTTGTGTTGTACTGTACACTATGTTGGGATAAATAGCATGTTCATCAGTTACAAATCCATACTATTATAAGGCTTGCATGCAAGCTAGTTGCTGCACAGTATAGTCAGATATACAGTACAGTAGCACAATCCAGCTTACAGGACAATGCCATGTGTATGTTAACAGCTGTCTTTTGTGTTTATATTACAATGTGTTGCTACACTAGACTGCATTATTAATGAACACTAGCACTGTATTTTGAGCTCCACATTTTTATTTTGCCAGGTTATTGTTGAGCTCCTCATAACAGCTCTGCTTATTGGCCCTATTATTAATGCTTCTTTCTATGATATTTTAAAAGGGTTTGACGGTAACTGGTGCGGTATAATAAACACATGGAAGACATATCCTCAGGCTTCCACCAAGTACACTAACAACACACTTCACACTTTTGATATGTGCTGCTTATCTCAACATAATCAGAAATACTGACATTATTACAGGCTAAAAATATAAAATCTAGCAATATATACATTGAGACCCAGGCAGTACTAGTTGTGTAATCTGATTCCAGCTTTCTCAGACCGTTCTATGCATCAACAGGTACTGTTTGACTCCAAAGGAACGGCAATGGAAAGTCAGACACTTGCACCAATAATTAAGCCACAGAAGTATCTGACACAGCTCCTATAATGTACTGTACATGTATGTACTTAATATACTGCAGTGCTCACATGCACTACATTTACATATTAATTGTGCAGGCAAGTACATCTGTTTCTCTGCAGTATGTGGATTATGAATTCTTAATATTTCATGAGATTATAAATACATATGTGTGCTTTGGCTGGCTCAGGTGGTAGCTGCTATAAATGCAAACATGTTTTAAAGTGTAATCTGCAAGCTTCTGTCTGCCTGTGTTCACAGGAATTCCACCAAGGCCCTTGTCTCCAGAGGAAGTCTCCATCAGCTTCAACAGCCTTGTTCCTTCCTCATATTGCAATCAAATGTTTAAGTTGAGAACTCCAGCATATCCCTTTCTTTATTCTACGTCTCATTGGCGCTAACCTTTGGAAGAAATGAGTGGCACTCCTGGGAATGTATACAGCGTCTTTCGAACAGGCATTCACAGGGACTGATATAATTGTAAAATATATACAGTACGATGTAGTGAATCATTAACACTAAGCTGTCATGAGGTGGAAACAGTTGCATCCTAAAAATAACAATAATAAAATCATCCTTTATGGCAATATGAGATCAGGTTGTATGCTATTAATATAGTTGCTATAGTTTTTGCAAGTGAGACCAGGTTGCGTGCAATTAAGATGGTCTTGTAGTTTGTGATAGTGAGATCAGGATGCATGCTATTAAGTAGTTACCAGCTAGCTTATCACAGTGTTTATGTAACTGTTAAAACAAACAAATATCATGCAACCTGATCTGCCATATAAAAACTACAGCAATAATCTTAATGGCATGCAACTTGATCACTCATTTGCATACTAACAACTTGCCTTGACAATATAGAGGCTTGGATGTCAAAAATGGTTTGTAGTTAAATGCAAATAAAACTGAATTTCTTTTAATTGGCTCAAAAACAGCATTAAATAAAATCCCACAAGCACTGACCTTTGGCAGCCCCCGCATTACCTCTTTGCAAGCTGTGAAAAGTCTTGGAGTCTTATTTGATTCTACTCTTAGTTTTCAGCATCACATTTCAACTGTAGTGAAGTCTGCTTATTATCATTTGTGGAATATATCTCAAGTCCGTTTGTATCTTGCAGAATCTGATGTAGAAAACAGTTAATGCGTTTGTTGCATCCCGTCTGGATTACTGTAATGCCCTATTGGCTGGTCTGCCTTGTAAACTTAGTCACTTACAGCAGGTTCAGAATACAGCTGCATGAATTCTGACAGGTACAAAAAGATTTGAACATATTACACCTGTTCTTGCCCGCTTGGATTGGCTTCCGATGAAGTACGGAGTTATTTTTAAAATGTTATTACTGACATTTAAGGCTGTCTCTGGAAATGGCCCTGCTTACATCAATGATATGCTTTAATCTTCTGTCCCTGGACACCAGCTGAGATCTGCTGATGCTGGGCTTCTGGTGACTACAATGATAAAACGCAGCTCTTGTGGTGGAAGAGCCTTTAATCATTATGCACCTGTATTATGGAACAGTATTCCAATTGAAATCCATAAAGCTAACTCAAGAAATGCATTTAAATCAAAGCTTAAAACACATATTTATGCATTTATTTCAATACATTTAAAGTACTTGCTTTACACACATATTGCTAAATATTCTCAATTCAATGTAAGTAAGGAATAGAGCAGTATGGGCATGATGTTCTTTATGCATATTCCTTTTTTTTATTTCATTTATAACTTAAGAAAACACATTTCAATACTGATATCAACTTTACCCTAGGTAGCCTGTTTTTCTGGTGACATGGTAACCTATAACATGTACATTTTAATGAACGTATTGAAATTATATACTGACAAATGAGGGTGGAATGGAGGACAGTAAATGGGAGGGTGCAGAAATTGATTAATTGGGCACATAAAATATAATCGTTCTAGTAAATATTGATGATTACACCATGCATCCTTTCAGTGCATTCCTCTCCCTGTGACCTTATTATGTTAATATCATTGCAGTTCAATAAAAGTTTGTGCACAACAATTGAATGCAAGGGTTAATTCCGCCTTGGTAGCGTCGGGGGGGGGGGCTTTCGCAACAAGCCTACCTAGTTTAACATACTACAGGAGTGTTACTAAAATATTTATTCCAAACAGATTACAGTACTTTGGAATGTAAGCTATATAAACTAGACACAAGTTTTTTTTTGTTTTTTTAATTCAGCGCCAGCTGCAGCATCATGCATTGCATCTTAATAATACTGAACCTAACCTTCACTATCTGTGAAACACAATGTGGAAATCCCAGCCTAAAACATAATAATAATATCAATAATAAATTGATTCACTTACCTCAAATTGCATACCCGCTAGCTTTCTCCAAAATTGCATTTAACATCATTGATCGTTTATTTATTTATTTTTAACTTTAATGAATATTGTTAAATATTCATTATATAACAGTTCATTTTGAAACTCCAAAGCAGCGTAAACTATATACAGTATTTTTTTTTCAATGTGCACACTTTATTTACAGGCTGTTTGCCCAGAAAACAAGCCTTTCATCCTGCTTTGGATCTCGTAATTTATGATGTCACAGAAACATGATTTTCCTGTAACTTACTGAAGCCCATCTATTATGAATGCATACTTGAAAATACTTAATAAAAATAACTAAATACCTTGTAAAGAGAAATCGACTCTCAGAGATGTTATACTCGTTATATGTTATTATCTGAGAACCACAAAAGTCGTCTCAATGAAAGTGCAAGTATTTGTTTGTAAGAACATTTATTTTTTGTAATAAAAATCAACCCTACTGTTAAAATTTATATAATTAATATATATATATATATATATATATATATATATATATATATATATATATATATATATATATATAGTGCCTATAGAAAGTCTACACCCTCTTTCAAAATTTTCACCTTTTGTTGCCTTATAGCCTGGAATTAAAATGCATTAAAATAGTTTTTTTTTTTTTTTTTTTTTTCATTTATCTGCACATCCTACACCACAACTTCTAAGTGAAAAAAAAAATATTCTAGAAATTTCAGAACATTTATTAAAAATAAAAACTGCAATAGTTTGGTTGGATAAGTGTCCACCCCCCTTAGCGATCTTAAATTAGCTCAGGTGTAACCAATCGACTTCAAAATCACACACCAAGTTAAGTGGCCTCCACCTGTGTTAAATTGTAGTGATTCACATGATTTCAGGATAAATTCAACAGTTCTTGTAGGTTCCCTCTGCTGGGTGGTGCATTTTAAAGCAAAGACTCAACCATGAGCACCAAGCATCAGAGAGGTTACCAAGAGGCAAATGGCAACTTTGGCCAAGACTGGTTAAAGTGTACATGTGACAACAATATCCCAAGCACTCCACAAATCTGTCCTGTATGGCAGAGTGGCAAGAAGGAAGCCATTACTCAAGAAAGCCCACCTTGAATCCCATTTGAAGTATGCAAAAACACTCAGGAGATTCTGTAGACATGTAGCAAAAGGTTTTATGGTCTGATGAAACTAAAATGGAACTTTTTGGCCTAAATGCAAAGCATTATGTTTGGCACAAACCCAACACAGCACATCACCCAAAGAACACCATCCCTACTGTGAAGCACGGCAGTGGCAGCATCATGTTATGGGAATGTTTCTCATCGGCAGGGACTGGGGCACTTGTCAGGATTGAAGGGAAAATTAATGGAGCAAAGTACAGAGAAGTCCTTCAGGAAAACCTGCTGCCCCCCAAAGCTGAAACTTTGACAAAAATTCACCTTTCAGCATGACAACAACCCAAAGCACACAGCCAAAGCTACACTGGAGTGGATAAGGAACAAAAAGGTAAATGTCCTTGAGTGGCCCAGTCAGAGCTCTGACCTAAATCCAATCAAATTTGTGGCATGACTTGAAGATTGCTGTAAATCAACGCTCCCCGAGGACCTTGACAGAGCTTGAACAGTTTTATAAAGAAGAATAGTCAAATATTGCCAAATCTAGGTGTGCAAAGTTGGTAGAGACCTATCCCAACAGACTCACAGCTGTAATTGCTGCCAAAGGTGCACCCACCAAGTATTAACTCAGGGGGGGTGGAGACTTATCCAATTATGATCTTTCAGTTTTGTATTTTTAATATATCATTTTATTCTCAATAAAAACTTTTTTTTTTCCGTTAACAGTGTGGAGTATGTTGTGTAGATAAGTGGAAAAAAAAATGTGTGTGTGTGTATATATATATAATCACACAAAAGAAAAACAATATTTTCATGTACTAAACCATATATTTAATATCTTTAAATAATCTTCTTCATATTCCTCGTTTTACAGATTTAAAAAGAAAAATTCATTCAATAATATATTTCTTTCTGCTGTTGATTTTTTGTATTTTTATTTGCAAAAAAACAAAAAAAAAAACAAAAAAAAAACTTTTTGAGCAGCTTCAGGCATCTTTAAATATTTATAGGTTACAATTTCAAAGAACATTTTAACCCTGTTACCTGGCCTTTCATTTTCTTAAGGACTGACCAGTTCCTGACCAACCTGCCCTTTTGTGTAACTCTAAGGGACATACCAAAAAAGCAAGCCTGTTGTTTATGGTTTGCGCTAGACAGAACACAAGTCTTAGTAGGTATTTGGATCAGTCCCAGTGATCACTAGACTTCACACAGGTCCTGAGTACCTCCTCAACTTGCTGACCTGCTATGTCCCTGCCCGCAAGCTGAGGTTCTCCGACTCTGGTCTGCTTGTTATCCCCAAGCAAAAGTGCACCACACTTGGTGAACTCTTGTTCAGCTTCATGGCTCTGACTCTTTGGAACTCTCTCCCAGCTTTGGTGTGTGATGCTCCCACCGTCGCTTGCTTTAAATCAACTCTCAAGACCCACCTGTTCTCTCTTGTTTTCCATGCACTTTAAGCCTGATATCTGCTATTAGCTGCTGTGTTGTTGCTACTATTTCATGTATTATGCTACTATCATGTATTATGCATTTTTCTCTGTATTTAATGTATTATGCATTTTTTGTGTTTTTTTTTTAACTGTGTCATGTATTATGCATTTCTCTGTATTTAGTATTATGGATTTTCTTGTAACTGTATCTTGTAAAGTGCTTTGTGATGGTGGTCCACTATGAAAAGTGCTATATAAAATAAAGATTGATTGATTGATTGACTTAAAGCCAGCACTGAAATCATCTTGGCTTCAACTAGCACTAACATGCCCTCTTGATTAACATTGCAGTGCCCCATACTGGCAGCAATCAGTACTGATGCTGAGGCTCAGCAGTGAAAATGGCTTCCTTATCATCCTCACGGTGGAGAGCTGCTCTTCAGGGATTTTCTCAGACACATGGATGGAGTCTGAAGTGCTCTTGCATGTGCTGCTAAGGGCACCAGAGGACTGTCAGCCAGCTGAGGAAAGTGTGTCAATCTGCATGCAACTGTTCAAGACTGTAAAGAAACCAACATCCTAACAGTTTTATAAATATAACACTATATTATATCCATTACAAAAATTAAGTTTTTTGATTTGGGTTAGATACAAATTCCACATTGGAGTAAAAACTTTGACAGTCTATTCTTAGTTACTTGGTGGTCTGTCAATTATACGTTATGGATGGATAGACAAAGAGACGTTTGTTGGTTGATTGACTTGTAAATTTAATGAGCAATTCAAACAGCATGCGTGCAATACAAACTGGCATGTTACAGGATCTGGGGAGCTCTCTACACAAGCCCACAGTAGTGTTTCCTGACAGAGAGTGAACTCAAGGCACACATGAAGACGGCATGGAGGCTGCTGCCCCAGGCACATAACCGTGCATCTGTCCAATGATGTAGAAAATGCCAGAGGCTCAGTGCTGAACAGGAGGGAGGGCTTTTCAGTGTATGTTACAGTTACCTGAAGATTACAAAGCTGACAACGAACCTGAAAACTCTAACAAATAATAGATTTCTTACTACTGTACTTGCACATCAACATTTAAAACCCAATGAGTACACGTCACATTAATTAAAAAAATAAAATCAAATAAAAAACGATACAGGTTCATAAAGAATTAAAGAGCGTTGAAAGGCAGAAGAGTGTCTGAAGAAGTATAAATGCACATACAGCCTGTAGTGAGTAAAGTCACTGCTGCTGTTGCACGTCACACTTTCTAAATGCTAGGGGCAATCTTTCCCTGTAGACAGTGGCTCATTATTTCTGTGCCTCTCCAAACCCTGGGAGACTGCCTGAACAACTTTATATTGACAGATCTGAGTGCAAACAACTCAAAATGTTACCTTGACTTGGCATCTCAGTGTGCTCATGCTTCCAGGAGCCTTTTGGGCAGTTCCTGTAAGTTGAAAATGTGTGTTGCTAGCCTAGAGGCTGATACTGTGGACAGAATAAGACAGAAACTCAAGCTGTAGGATATGTAAAACCTTTGTCAGACCAAACAATAGACAAACCCAACATTGCCTGGAAGGGGAAATTTGAGTCTGTAATCTGTTAGACTTTCTGCACTGATAAGAGATGGGATCCTGCACTGCTTTTCTGAGGAGAGTACAGTAAACACAAAATCCAGTTAGAACAGGTAATTTAAAGTAGTGTTCCTCTTCCCCACTAACCCCCGCCGCCTTGGGCCTAACATGACATTTAAGTGCTGCTACAAGTAAAAAGAAAAGGCAATTCTGCACACCATACAAACTGCCTCTTTTCCAAGCTTCTGAGCTAAAATGTCAGAAGAGGTTCTTTAGAAATAAAAATACATCTATAGTGCTTTGTTGCATTTTCATTACAAGTACTTTTGTGAATGTACAGGGAGTAATCGCAGGGCTAAATAGGCATGAACAGGACTATTTTCTAAACCTGTAACTTAAAACTTCTTCCTCTAAACAAACAAAGCTGTGTATTCCACACGGCAAGCCTCGTTGTACCAAATCAAGGCAGCTTCTGTAAACGTGCACTTATTAACTGAAAGACACACATCTCAACAGCAGGGAGGCAATAACAACAAAGACATTTATACCTACAGCTTTCACAGTCATTCATATTCATTAACGCATGTTATATTTTTTAGGGCTAGTTTTCTCCTTCCTTTGGACAGGCCCAACATGCTTTCAGTGAAACACTTAAGGCATATATTGTGCTATTGTGTGATAATATAGTTAACCAAAAGGTTACCTGATATATTCTGTTTATTAAATTAGATAAAAAGCTGAAATTATTAAAATGATTTCTTTCTTTTACGATGCTTGTAGTTGCAATGATAAAATGGCCACCATTTGTTTACAATATATGTGCATCAAACTAGTTACAATTACCTGTATAGAAAAAAATTCGGTAATGGTTTGTTTTAAATACAAGCAGATGTCGGTGAGCGTCAGAACGCTGGACGTTATATATATAATACCAGAATATATGTACATATTAATGTATCAACATGAAGATTACAAAGTTATATTTGTTTTTTCAATAGCATTCTATATCCTTGTAAGAGAATATAATAATTATCACTATTTTTAAAAAAGAGCAATACCTTTATGTAAACACCAATGAACATCTGCCATGGCTTTTCATTTTGATAAAACTGTCATTGAGCACCGACGGTTTCTACCTCCTGGCCGGCTGGTGCCAGCTGTGTTTTCACAATAACTGAAGCTGGGAAATTACATTGTATGTATCTAATCAATTCATAATGCAAAATAATATTGTAGAAACAATGCACTATACTGCACTGCTAAATAGGTATAAAAGACTGCAAAATTAAACTCAGTTGGAGCTATATAGACATGTGCTATGCTTTAGTGAACTTCTATGCTGTAATCTGTAAAATATCGCTGGAATTATGAAAACACATGAATTTATTTCCAAAACTGTGAACTGTTTCCAGTGATATGAAAATTAAAAAAAAAATGCAATTACTTAAAAGACCAGCTTATAAAAATGCAACACATTACTCAATAAAAGTGAAAAAAAAAAAGATTATGCAAATGAGTGGGTTCTCCAAGGGGAAAATTCTACATTTATGTCGTAAAACTGAAAAACTAAAAAAAAAACCTTGAGATTGCTTTAGAGTCCAAAACATGTACCATGGAGTTGCTTGGTTGCTTTTCTTCTTTCCAAACAATTCTGTGGGAATTAATCGCTCAAAGTAAATTATTTGGACTGCATGGAAATACTGACCATGCTTCCTTAGTATGGAGGATGCTGCCTTATCCCTGCCTCACCCAATACTCACCATGCTTCTGCAGTAAGGAGGATGCTGCCAAATAGCAATGTTGTTTATGGAATAGCCTGTGAAAAATGATGAGAGACTAGAACAACTTCATATAAAATAATTCAGAACACCTTTCATTAATGCTGTCACATTATCTGGATAAAAACCCCACTGTTGAAGGATCATTGGTAAGGCTGTGAATCTGAAGGAAAATGAAGACCAAAGAGCATTCTACAGAAGTTAGAGATAAAGTAATACAAATGCATAGATTAGGGAAAGGGTACAAAATAATATCCAAGTGTTTGGATATCCCAGTGAGCACAGTTGGATCAATAATCAGGAAGTGGAAGCTGCATCACACCACCCAGATACTGCCCAGAAAAGGCCGTCCCTCAAAACACAGCACTCAAACAAGAAGGAGACTTGTGAGAGAAGCCACAGAGAGGCCAACAATCACTTTGAAGGAGCTACAGAGTTCAGTGGCTGGGAGTGGAGTAATGGTGCACCAGCCAACCATATCAAGAGCTCTCCATAACATTGGCCTGTATGGGAGGGTGGCAAGAAAGAAGCCGTTACTCAAAAAGTACCATCTGAAAGCACGTCTGGAGTTTGCCAGAAAGCATGAGAGTGACCCAGCTGCGATGTGGGAAAAGGTTTTGTGGTCAGATGAGACCAAGATAGAGCTTTCTGGCCAAAACTCAAAGCACTATGTGTGGCTCAAACCTAACACTGTCCATGCCTCAAGACACACCATCCCTACAGTGAAATATGGTGGTGGCAGCATCATGCTGCGGGGATGCTTCTCATCAGCAGGGACTGGGCATCTTGTTACAATTGAAGGAAGAATGGATGGAGCAAAATACAGGAAAATACTGCAAGAGAATCTGCTTCAGTCTGTTAAAAAACTGAAGCTTGGGAGGAAATTCACCTTTCTCCAGGACAATGATCCAAAGCACAAGGCCAAAGCAACATTGGAGTGGCTCAAGAACAAAAAAGTGAATGTCCTACTGTGGCCCAGTCAAAGTCCTGATCTCAATCCCATTGAGAATTTGTGGCACTATTTGAAAATTGCGGTCCACAAGTGTCGTACAACCAACCTGAATAACCTGGAGAAAATCTTCCAAGAAGAATGGGCCAAAATCACTCCAACACTGAGTGCAAAGCTGGTACATACTTACCCCAAAAGACTTAAAGCTGTTATTGCAGTAAAAGGTGGCTCTACCAAATATGAATGTGTGGGGGTTGAATACTTATGCAAGCAAGATATTTCAGTTTTTTATTTTTCTTAAAAATATTTCCCAACATAAAACCAATGTCACCTTACAATAATTGATTTTGAGTTTAAGTGTTTTAAAATAAAATATTGAACAGAACGAAATTTCAATATACCATTTGTAATTCAGTAATATGAGAGAATTGGTCAGGGGTCTGAATACTTTTGCAAGGCACTGTGTATATATATTCAAGGTATATTGTATGCACTTTGACTATTGTTGGTTTGATTGCTGTCATGACCACAGTTTTATATGGCATATGATTCACAGCACAATCAGCTTTGCTTTTACATTGTCTTTCCCTAAATCAAGTCCCTGTAATCCTCACAGATAACACATTACAGACAAAAGGCAATCTGCCTATCCTTGTTGGCTACTGGAGAATAATCTGCAAGCAAATGAGCTGAACCAAGGTCCAGTGGCTGGAAATGGTTCCACTAATATATCATGACATATTTAGTATGTATCCTTTTAGCTCACTGCAGGGAATTCCTCACATGTACGCTCTTATTCTCATGTGCTGGAAAAATCTAAAACTAGTATACTGCATAACATTGCAATAAAAGACTGGTCTCGTTGACTCCTATTGCAAATTTATTGTTTTTAAATCTTTGATTAAAAAAAAGTAAATAAATATGTGATGACCATTTTGACAATGTTTTCATTCTCCACTATGAATAAAGTTAATGGTGACTTTCTTTGACAGAGTTTGTGCCTTAGGGTTTCTTCTTTTAGACTTTAATTATTTTAATTAATACATTTTATAAATAAGAGCAACAAACAAATACACAGGAGAAATCTACCACATTTTCACAAAACCCATTTAACCACAGTCCTTTAAACTATTAGACATATTGCAACAGGAATAAGAAGCTACTGCATGCATTTTTATTTTGTTAAAAAAGTAACATGCCTCTATATACCGTACAGTAGGAGTTCATGATATGTACACTAATGATTTATTTGAACACGATAATACTTGCAATAAAAAAAACAAAGAAACCATATCTTATGTTATGAAGTTCCCTGTGAAAACCTGAATCATCCATATTATAGAATCACAGACTACTTAAAAGGTGATGAAAATGGCAGCACTTCATGTCTTAAACACTCTCCTGTCTTTCTTGAGAGTTCTGCTTGTTATACAAGAGTATGGAAAACGCCTACTTGTGTCCTCTGTGGATGTGATCTGCCTCAATAAACAAACCCAGCAGGTTGCCATGATAGGACGCAGAATGCTGGCACTTGACCTTATCATTTTCACTACTGTCATAATGACTTTATTTTTTTATTTTTTTTTTATAATTTCATTCCTAATGTGGCGAGAATGTTAGGCAGTTAATGCATATATATATAATATATATATATATATATATATATATATATATATATATATATATATATATATATATAGTGGTTTTACCATTGTGCTTTCATCGTTGGGATCAATATGGAATAAGCTACATTTGAACACCATGTGGAGCTTACCCTTCAAGTCCTTCTTTCCTCTATGTGGGGAACGATACAGCACATGACACCTATTATTCAAAGACAAGGTGTTAGCAACACAGAGAATAGAAGCGACAGGTTTGAAAGATGTATGTTGGGGGTGCTTTATAGCTGATATAGTTCAGTTCTGGGGTTTACATCACTCTCTGTCATGAAAATAAACGCTGTAGTCTGTCCAACGAGCACATTTATATCTAGTACCAATGTTATCTCCAAACTATGTTTGCTATTATTTACTGAATCCAGTACCGTCATGTGCACTTGTTATGCTCAGCAGCTTAAAGGTTTCCAATGCATGCCTTACTTCCCATGCTATAAGAACAGTACACTTCATGTTAATGTAGTGATACTAAAATAAACTCATACAATCCAGTCTCAGATATTTTGACTGGAAATCAGTTGAAGGCAGTTTTTTTAAAGAGCATATGAAATTATGGAAACTGAAATTTCACCATTTTACAGGGTGGTCTCTCCTGTGCAGTATTGGGGGACATTTAACACATGCTGTTACTCAAGACATGGGCATACGTATACAATCTACCAACAGCCCCGTTATGAAAAGAGAAGCTTATATCAAGGTTTATACAGTCAAATGGCATGAAGTACAAGACTTTGTCATTAACCCACTGTACTTTGGCTGAATTCAATATCATTAGTGCCATGAGTGCTGGTGATTTGCTGATGTGAATGTGGTCATATTAGAAAGTGCCCAGAGACCATATGAAAGACTGACTTAAGCCTTAATTGGCCAGTGTAAACCTGGGTCATGTCATATTTTCTATACTGAAAGAAAGGATAGACATTCAGATAAAGACCAACTGATCCGCACTGTCACCGCAGAGCTTTTAGTTGTGCTCTCCTTAATTATGAACATTATCATTTAAAAGGTTTTTTTTTTTCTCTCACTTCATTCAAACACGTCCTCTTATAATTTACAGTATTGCCATGTTTCTGCTCAAATAAAGCATTTTAGAGTGACTATTTTCTTTTCCTGTTTTATAAGCAGTCAGGACAGAAAGGTTTTTGATTGTTTGTTTTAGGATCATTACTATGCTTTTTTTCACGAAACAATTTTTTAAAATTTTTAATTTTTTTTTTTTAATGAAGACAAAACACTTATACATGCATTCTAATATGTATTTCTAATTCTAGATCAATGAAGCCTATCTAGATATGCCCTGAAATATGAAGTCCATTAAAGAAATTGGTCCTGTTGTTCATACTGCTCTTCCATAAATTAATTCTTACTGTACGTGCATTAAACACCAATAATGAAAGTGGGCATTCTATACATGACATACTGTAACGATCACCACTCTGGCTGTGTGTTAAATCTGAACCGGCAGCTCTCTCAGTGAGATCACAGGCTGCATTGCTGTCGACATGCTGTGAAAACACTTTTAAAGGCTGAATTCCTGTTTTATTATTTTACACTTTGTCATTTAAACTTGGAGGGATGATTAAATTTAAAGCTAAGGTAGGCGTGCTTTCTGAGAAGCTGTTTTCCAGTTTGTGGTTTCTCTCATGCAGCATCTCATCCAACAATTGCTGAAATGTAAGGCTCTGCACAATGGGAGGACAGATCTAGCGCATGAGGTGTTTATCTTCTGGAGAGGGAACTGCAATTACAATTTCCATGAATCAGACCAGCTTCTACTGAAATAAAACAGTGTCTGAAAGTACACAAACACTGGCACTAGGAGCGTGATAATAATTAAAAGGAAGAAAGCATGAATGTGCTCATTTATGACTTCAAGCACTGCATCCAGATATTGATGTATGTAATGCATATTGCAGAATGCAAGCCCTTTGTGTTGTTGTGGGTGGGCTGCAGGTGAGTTTGTGTTTACATTTTAGAATATGAATAGGCATCCTCAAATTAAGTTAGATCTTAATATGATTTATTTATTTTTTTTGTTATTATTTTTTCGAAGTATTACATGGTTTTAATAAAATATTGTGTGTGTTTGAAAAGAAATGGCATTATGGGCCTGCAGCAGCATTTCCAGTGAATTAATTCTGTTAAATGTTAGGCTACAGTATGTTTATGTTGTTGACCCTGGAATGTGTAAAGGTATTACATGCAGCTAGGGGTAACAGACAATGTACAAAAAAGCCCAGTTTCCATTGAAAAGTATCTAACACGTTCTACTTGTGTTTGAATTGTGTTAGCTGTAGCTGTCCTTCCTTACAATACTGAGGTAGTGCAACAATGCTTTGTGATACTTTTCTATGAAAAGTGCTATATAAATGTAATAAATAAATAAATAAATAAATACATAAATTACAAAGAAATTTTTTTTTTTTAAAAAAAAAAAATTTTTATTGTAATACATTGATGAACTACTTGTAGATCTAGATAATATATATATCTATATATATATAATCTAATATATACACACACACACACACACACACACACACACACACACACACACACACACACATATATATATATATATATATATATTTAAAAATCATTTCTCGTTAGGTAACTTTGTTCTGGTCAGTTAATTTGTATTTTCCTTTCTGAATATCATGCAACAGATCATTTAGAGTACAGGGCTTTGAGAATCTAATGCAGAGTGTAGGCAACATTCATTGACGTTCAAAGTGTTTTATTTTGTGACCGGTTGAAAAGCAGTTCTAGCACCAGTTCTCACCACAGCTATGAAATCCCCATATGATATAATCCTACAGTAATTCCTGATTGACCCTGTAACTACAGATAGAACCAGCTTATTCTCCAGCACCATGATATTCAAAATGCTTGAGACTGCTCTAGACTATTGTTGGCTTCTTTAAGCACATTTAACAAATGCAGTTTCAAGGGACATACTCTTTATTATTTATTTATTTATTTATTTTTAACTGTAATATGCCCCAGATATTGGCCTCTAACTCTTGCACTGCAACACCTTACCATAGTTACCAGAAGCCAACTTATGGGGCACATTACAAGAATCAAATCAAATAAAAAATAAAATGCATACATTCTAGGATATTTTGTTTATAAATATAAGTAACAAAAGCATTAAACAAAGATTAGAGGCGTGCTTTTATTATAGTACAGGTGACAAACAGTACTCCTGTCATTTATTTGAGCAGGGTCTGAAGTGATTCAACATAATGAGAGTCTCCTGTAATGAAGGCAAGTATTGGAAACATAGCTTCAACAGTAGTCTAGGACAGTCTTATGGATATCAAACTTTATTAATAAAAAACAGACCTCGAATACAGACCTTTCAATAGGTCATAAGTTGGAGATTTGTAAATTTGACTTTTAAAACAAGCTTCATCAATTAATGATGCAATAGCAGCTAAAAAGTACTGTAGAATGTAGAATCGTATTGTTTTTTTGTTTTTTTTAATTATTTAAAATCTGCCCTTTTGTTAAATACATGCTTTGCCGAATATTGGTTTCCGAATAATGACTGCAGGAATGAACATTACAGTATGACAAGAAAACTATTCCAAAATGTGCCTTATGCCTTAATAGTGGTTTTCAAGCATCACCTCCAGTATATGAATGGTTTCACAGAGAGAGAGGAAAAGCAAATTTGAAAATGAACAACATGACAAAAAATAGAAAATTACAAGCAGTACACAATTCCTTCAGATGGGCAGCTTCTTGATAAAATATATAAAATTAGGCAAAAGGTAGAATTATGAAATTCCCACCTGGACAACAATGGGGGATATTCTATTCAATTATTTGCCATGGTAACCGGTAAAACACAAAAGGCCTGGAATGGATGCAGCGAGTGCTGCCTCTGTAACCACTGCACTGTATCCTTCAACTGTTCAATACACAGAACCACTTTCCACACATACTTCAGGGCCATAAGCCTACACAGTAATTATATGCTTTGGAACACTCCACTTAAGTGCACCAATAATATAGTGAGTGCATATGCTCTCTAATTTGGTACCTGCAATCTAAAATAAGATGTAGGGTAAAAACCCTGTTCCATCAAAATCCATGTTCCCGCTAATTTCATTTTTGCTGCAAGCTCCAGAAATTGGCCCTCTGTCATGGAAAAGATTAATAATGCAAGGAAATCCATTAAGGTAATAACCCAATTAAGTACACTGTACTCTGCTAACTAGTGGGGAAAACATCAGATCCACTGTACTGTGTGCCCATAAATTCACACTCAGAGACAGTAATAGCTGATATTAGAATTAGATACTGCTCATTTATGCCAGATCACTTAATTTGCTTACCTTGGTGATCTTAATGATGATCTAAGCAATAATAAGCACCTCGGCTGGTATCACAAGCAGTGATCATAATAAATCAGTAACACAGGCCCTATCTCTCGGTGTCATCTAGTGGCTGTACTGTCATACTGCAAACAGCAGAGCAGCTTTCTTCTCTTCATGCTTGATGTGTAAAAGAGAAAATACACCATGTTCTACTTGCCTCTGACTGAATGGAGGAGAGGAGATTGTGGCAGAAACGAGAGCAGAGGCCAGGTCAGTAACAAACAGGCGCTCCCCTTGCCCTTCAACCTAACCCTTTTGATATGCCCTCTTAATAGGTCAGGGCATGTCAATGAAGAGCTCAGCTAATGTGCTCTGGTGTGAAGGCATTGTCAGCTGCCCCATTTAGACTGGGTGTTGTTAAGGGACAGTCACTGCCAATACACAAGGTACTTCCTCATGGCTGGCTGAGCAGCGCTCAGAGGACTCTAACACATTGAGTTGACATGCTAACAATCTGATTGCAGCTGGCACTGGAAGGGGACTGGTGGAGGAGAGAAGAGTCCCCTGACCCTGCTTTCATCTCTCATTCATCAAACAGCTACAGGCGGGGACAGTGGCTGAGCTTGACACAAGGTAGCACAGCATGAATCTCCTACAGTTGATTTGTATCAATAAGCCATCTACCATAGAAAATGTAATTGTACCATACAGTCTGTGGGAATGTACTATGAGTATATTTGTGGAGTCATACTGCATGTGTACTACAGTAGAACCTCAGAGCAGTGAACACCAAAGTTACGAAATGACCGCTCTGCCGAACATCCAGAAGTATGCAATCCCTCAACCACGTGTTCAATGTATCCAGACACAGTGTGAAATTGGAAAGTCACACTCAGCAGGGCTCACCAGCAACAGACCTCAGGGGGTGCTCAGCAAGAAGCTGTTTCAACTTCAGAGTGATGGTTGAAAAAAGTAATCCTCAGCAACTGGTACTAGAAAAGATTACACGTCACGAGAAGTGTCTGTAATTCAAGTAGGGTTACGAATAAATGAGCACAGGATTTACTATTGAATTAAAAGGAAAAAAAAAAACAATCTTTATTTATAACCCTAATACAGTCACCTTATAAATTGATCATATTGGAAGTGAGTCTTTCATTGGCCTTGCTATCATTTTCTTTGCTTTCTGTAAGCTAGATGTAAAACACACTGCGTGTCACCGTATTATTTCTCCTAAAGAGCCATGATCCAGTGGTTTCAGTTATCACCCTTGGGTATGAATAGCCTGCCCCCTAAGTCCTAAGGCCTATCTTTATCATGTAGACTGCATTTACCTTGACAGTCATTGCTGGCCTAACTTTGGGATAACACAGCCTCAACATTCTATTATATAGCAAGTCATCAAACCCCTGTATCCTTCTCCTTGTATCTCCCACCTCGGTCGTCTGTTCCCCCGCTCAAGCAATTTTTAATTTGATATCCCTGTTTTCTTCACTAAGTGTCCCGCTCTCTGAAGATAAAACCATCGGCCCATCAACCCTACTAGAATTCCTCTGAATCACCCTGAACACTGTCAAATTCGAAACCAGCCTAACATAAGACAAACAGGAACGCATTCTTCAACTCATTAACAGTTTCCAAGTATCAAAATAAATTTCCAAATGCAACCTATTATCTCTCCTCGGCCACTTCAATTTCACAATTCACATTATTCCCCAAAGCAAAATATTCATATCTCACCTTCTCACTCTCACCTCAACTGCAAGAAACCTGGATTCTCATGTAAAAATCTCCTCAGAAGCAAGAAAAGACATCAGGATGTGATCCACCTTGCTGCAACACTGGAACAGCCTCTCATTATTTTACAATGATTTCATCTCAGCCCCTTATGATCTATATTTACCGATGCTTCCTCCTTAGGATTCGGGGGTTTTCTAATCAACGTGTGGCTCTAGGGCACTTGACCCCCTGAAATTCAAAATTTATCTCCCCATCTCAAGTTCTCGGCTCTGTTCAAATTTTATCCCATCATTGCAGCAGCTTATCTCTGGGGGGACTCTTGATCCAGAAAATCAATATTATTTTTCAGCGACAACCAGTCAACTGTCCACATCATCAATAAAGGCAGATTCTTCCCTCTTATCATGCAACTATTTCATTGTTAATCTGGATATCATTTTCCCATAATTTCGCTATCCAAGCTTGCCATCTTCCAGGCATCTTTAATAACACAGCTGATTATTTATCTTGTCTACAGGTAGCCAAGTTCCACAGCTTGGTTGAAGCAACAGTTCCACCCAACCTCAAAGTCCTGTTGTTCCAGCAGCTCATCTTCAATTAAACACAACCCTCTCCAGCCTTCTTCTATCAGCAAGAACCCATATGTTAACAGCCCTCTCTCCATCCACCCGCTCCTCTTATGCAACAGACTGGGCAACCTTCTCTACTTTTTGTGCTCAGAACAGGATATCCCACACACCCTTAAATGAAAACTGGATCATAGCTTTCATCGTTCATGCTCTGGACACACTACATTTATCTCCAGCCTCTATAAAAAACTACATTTAAGGGATTCAATTCCACTTCCATAGCATGTCGCCCCTTCCCAGCAGTAGGCCTGACACTCAGAGGAATCACCAAGAGCCTCCCTCCTGCATCTCCTTCCAGACTTCCTTTAACCACTGATATCCTCAATACCCTGATATCAATTCTCAGGTCAGGATATTTAAATCCATTCAAGGACATCGTCATGAAAGTAATGTGCCTAACCATCTTCTGTTGGTCCATTTTTTGGAAGGATAGTGACTCTCACTTCCCCAACTTGGAGTTCCAGTAACTCTGCAGGTTCTTCGTGTGGTCAGAGGGGACCACCGGCCACACTATTCTTTTCGCAGCTCATGCGCTATATTTTGCCTCACAAAAGAAGGCTCTGTCTTACTTCCTCCTTTACCCTCCTGGGATGTGGCCGTTTTAAACTTAGTGCTCGAGTTCCATAACTAACAATTATTCGTGTTCTTTCAGATTCTTACGTCAAGGCTTCGTATGAGCCGTTCCATCCTCTAAGGGTCGACCCCGGTCACTAACTGGGACCTAGTCGCGAGGCCGAGCCTATAACGACTCTCTGAGAAGTCAGAGGACTCTGTATTTTCAGAGGCCTGGAGGCCATTAGGGAGAAGTCTCTCCCCTGCTCTTGAGGCCGAGCTTCGAATCTCAAGTTGCAAAGCACTCCCTTCCTCTCACAGCCCTGGTTTCCGCCTCGTGAAAATGGGGTTATGTTGGATGTTTTGGCCAGGTTACAGTATTTGCGCTCCATAGGGAAGTCTCTCCCCTGCTCTTGAGGCCGAGCTTCGAATCTCAAGTTGCAAAGCACTCCCTTCCTCTCACAGCCCTGGTTTCCGCCTCGTGAAAATGGGGTTATGTTGGATGTTTTGGCCAGGTTACAGTATTTGCGCTGTTTAGATTATTTTATTAATGTTATTACTTAATACAGCAAAAATGATTCGCTGTATTGTACTGTGCAGCTATGCTACTGCAGCTTTAACTGGAAGACCTTAGGCACTGTGACGTTACTGCTAAACAGTTTTGGAGTTTCTAACTCAACACAGACCTCTGGTTCCCTGGAGACCAGTAAGAGAGATCATTACCACATGAAACACAGACCTGTGCCAAGGAAATAAAGAAAATTGAATGGAGAAATCTTGTTTAGACATTGTTTATACACCTCATGAACCTGGACGGCTCCTCTGAAGAGAACACATAAACTTTACCAGACTGCATTGGTATTACCTGAAAAGATCACTAAGAGATCTACATTCACAAAAGCGCTTTGATAGAGGGGACATGTGGTCGTTGTATTACATGCTGCTCATTTTCACTGTCTGAAAATGTATAATATGCTCACTACTGAGTAAATACCTTAGGCCACATCTATGCTATTGTACCAGGAACTGAAGTTTTATTTACTGTATTTATTGTATTGATTTAGGCTTCACTTGCTGATGAACTCCTTTTCTTTGTTTTACTCGTCAACCTAATCATGATGCCACTGTGTAGAACTGTAGGAAACACTATTACACAGAAGAAGCTCACCTTGAACAGATGCCAGACTGTATCAATAAGAAGGTGCTTAATGCATGCAACCACTGATACAAATGCATGCAATTTTAATGGCAGGGTATGCATGGCAAACCATCACTCATTTTTTAAATATTTACTTTCTCGGTTGGATGTGACGAAGTGCAGTATTTCAATGTTAACAAAAAGCATATACTTTCTGAATATTAGGCAGACAAAGACAATGCTGCTGGGTCTTTTATCCTCGATTCATTTATAACAGAATCAGTGTCAAAAGCATATTTTATTACTTTTTTGTCTCTCACAGATGCAGCTCTGAATGATAATAAAAGATAAAACATTCTCTAGATCTTTTAGCATATAATAGACAATAGATTATTGAAAGCACCACGTACAGTGACAGCAATCTTTTTTTTTTTTATGAATAGAGCAATAATAATACTTCTGGTTGAATATATTTTTTGTTCATGCTATTGTTGCATACTTATGCATTTAACTTTGTTTTTTGTTTTTTTTTACCAAAAAACAATAGTTGCAATATAAGAGATAAGGTGTTGTATATTGTGGTGGTTGTAATGTTTTACTGCATTGGTGCTGAACACACTAATAAAGCTGTAAAACACAGACACAACACAGAAGTGTAATTCGGTGCTATAGCCTTGCTCATGTAAGGCTTGCAGGTGCTCAAAGCCTATAACGGCATCAATTAAAGGAGTAGGCTGTTATGTTTTATCAAGACCCATAATCACACACCAGTTTCCATTAATTCCATGTTAGAGTTACATGGTCAGCTGAAGCTGAATGTTAGGCTTGTGATTAGTCTACCATTGGCTTTACTGGCTAAATAATGAATCATACAACTGGTTTCTGATTTTAGGCTTAACATAGATTTAAAAAAAATAAACCAGGACTAGTTCTATAATCAGCAAACAAGCACGGGAAACTCCTTACTACTTCTTCTTTTGTGATCACGGTCCATCTATATTTTGTTGTAACAGTGGTGTACAGTGTGCAGTGAAATGCCTTCTGGTGCTGTTATTTTATTTGAGCAATTCTCTGGATGTCTCAGCACAACAAAACTGCATTACGTTTTGGCAATGCCAAAAAAGAAACCATCAACTCACATATGCATGGTATAAACTGAACCAGAAGTCTTAATAATACCTAACGCAGGCTCGACTACATGTCAGGAGATGCCTCTTGTGAAGTGTACCCTTGGGAATATGACATTTTTCAGTATGAAATATGTAATATTTTTCCTACTAGAATCAGAATGATTGAAACTAAACCCCAATCACTGCAAGAGATTCAGCATTCTAAGATTAGTGGGTATGCACCAGTGTGACAATGACCACTGAACTCTCAGTCTGATTGATGAGACTTGGACCTGCATAATGGTAGGTAGCAAATCATATTCCTGGTTATACTAATAACCCCAAATTATTCAATCGGTGAGCTGCACAGTGAAGGTATTCGGTGATTGTTATTGGCTTGTCAAACTGATACTGTGGAGCAAATGCTTATCCACCCATTCAAGATCAGTAAATATTGTTAGTTTTTTCATAGTCAGCTGGAATAATTTTATTATTTGAAATCAATAGCGCACAGCAGAAACATTTAGAATTTGAGGAGAGCTGCAGCTCGGTATCCAAATCCATCAGCAGCTCCAGCTACATCTTATTAGCACACTTTGGGGGGTGTTGGGGGGTGACCTGCTGTCACAGTGACCCTGCTTAACCTCTTTATTTTCTGGGTTCAAGTCCAATTAACCTCTGGGAAGATGCAACGTTGTTCCAGCCAGTCCAGTCGATATAGCCCTATAGTAATCCTTTAATGTTCTGGTTCATCAAAGGGCAGCAGCCCCACCTCACCAGTTTCACACAAAGATGCCCATTTATCAATGCTCAGATATATAAAGAGCCGGACATATACTGGCACTGTTAAAGGGATGGAAATCCAATGTTCTGTGGCCTATTGCCATCTGTGCTGAAAAGGCAACTGGATCAAATCCAGATTATTTAGTGTCATCCTGCACAGCGCCTTGAAGATGTGTTACTGTAATGCTGCAGCTCTCTGAAGAGACTTTCATGTCGTTCTGTAGCTCCGTCCACCCCTTAACTTCACTGCTTAGTCTTATAGGTCAACTGCAAACTGTGGTATTGCTGCAAGTAAGTCTCTTGCGTGTGAAGGTGGTTCATGAAATGTTAGAATGCACAGTATAGTATGCAGCAGCAACTTCTACTAAAACAAGATATTACCAAATTCATAGAAACACATTTAAAGATAATGATGACTGCAGTGTAACTTCACACTTGATGGTTATGAAGGGGGTATGTGCACAGTACCATGTGCTATAGTGTTGTCAGACTTGGATCCCTGTGTTTGCGAATAGGAAGACCCCACAATAATGCAATAGGACACTTTGATGAATGGATAATTGACCTTGAGGTCACTGCAAATAAAACAAAGTGGCTGGATCTCATTAGGACAGCATGGTTATAAAGCAAACAGGGGAGCGATGTTATTTAAAGGATGAGAATGAAGGACTATAACTAAAAGAACAGATAACCACGACAAATAGTGACATTAATGTACAACTTGTGGTGCTGCAGTCAGTGCTAAAAACATAACAGGGTAGCAGCCTGGAACTCTGACAACAATGACATCATCAATTGCACTGCCCTTACAGCAGTACACAACAATACATAGTCAGATTACTCTTTTATTTTACACCTCAAGTACCTGCAGTCTTTGCCAAGGAACTTAAGGGGCCATATTATAAAAGTATTTACTCCAGTAATAAAATCACTTCTATTATTTCTTTGGTGTACATAACTGAGTAACAACTTAAGATCAGTTCTTAAGAGACCTTGGATTTCATTACTTGATTGTTTGGTTCTAGTCTTGCAAAATGAGCAAAAAAAAAGACGGGATGAAATGTGTGCCTCCAATGCACCGGTTTGCATTTCGACAGGATAAAGACACACTAATACATACTGGCAGTAAAAGAAACGAGTCCCATGTTAGAAATCCTTATCAGGGTGTCTGTTTCTCTGAAGAGAAGCAAAATGAAATGCTTATATACATCTCTGTTAAAGGGTCAGGGGTCATGACATTTGACCTGTGAAAAAGATGATAAGTCCCATATTGGGGAACTAAAAAAAAAAACCTGCTCAACAAGTGTGAAAATCATTTTAAAAATGGAGGCACTTTAAAATTTTTATTATTACATTTTGGTTCAAATATTCCATGACAATAAAGTGTCTAATCTGTGATCAGACACGTTTAATCCTGTGAAATATTTAGCCTTGAATACAATTTGACTAAAATGTGCCCATCTGCTCTGCATTACAGGGGGCTTGGGCTTAAGCATGCCTGCTTGCTTATCACTGAAAGTAGGAGACGCAAATTGGATGTCGCTGGACTTCCTCTTGTAGGGATCAGGGCATCAAGTCAAACCCTTGCTGTGAACAAACAAAGCACCACTGGGAGGTAGAGTAAAGTGAGCTGTTTCCTTTTCTACTGCCACATGGCTTGTGCCTGAATATGGGTCATGAGGGAACGTTAATCCTATTGTCCCTGACAAGATGACATGCGCTCCTACCATATGAACCTTGTTCACCATGTCAATTGATGATCTTTTTCTCCAGGCTCCCCAGTGACAGATGCACTTTTATTTGCTGGCTTCAGCCAGGTCCCAAATCACATTAGGCTTTATTTGAAAATTCAAAATGCTCTTTAGATGTTTTATGAAATAAAAAGCAGGAAGGGGTTGGGGGTGGGGGGAGAATCTGTGAAAGTACAGTGCTTATTTATCCGCTGGTTTGTTTACAGAATTTACAACTTTTACTGAACAGATGACTTATCATTAAAACATGACATATTATAAAATAATAATGCTATTACTGATTGCCCTTGATGTAAAGAATTGTATCATAGATTCACTCTGTGTAAGGAATGCAGTATTTGTATGACAGTTTAATTTATAAAGAATTCACTGAATGTACAAACAGTGCCAATATATTATTATTATTACAAAAAAGTACATTCTGTTAAGAAATAATATAACTGTTTATAAGTTTAATAGTTTAAGATAGAGACACACACACACACACACACACACATATATATATATATATATATATATATATATATATATATAAAACATCATGTAATCAGAGAAACTACAACATGTATATTTCAAAATTCTACTGGAAGTCATAATAGTAGTACAGTATTTCGTGTTAGATTTTGAAATGTCACATTTTCCAATATGTAATTCATTATGTTACCGTAAGATTATTCAACCGGTTTCATGAAACAAAATTAGATCGGGTGATGCAAAACTTTTGGCCATAACTATAAATATTGTCTAAAAATCACTTTTTTTGCACATGTATAGATATATATTTCTGCAATGAAAAATAAACTAAGACTAGACTAGCTAAAATTCTTCCTACTCTTAAGTCAAGCAGATCTATTATTTGTTTTGCTGTATTTTGTAAGTTTTTTTCAGCAGCAATCTGCAGCTATATTCTTGCTTCTAGTGCTACATGTGATTAATTCAACACGCACCTGTGCACAGAGAAGGGCTTTGCTTTCATGTTCAGCACCTGGTGCACGATGGGTCTGGAAATGCCAGAGAATTGAAAAGGATGCTGATAGAAAATTGTACAACAATTCAGGTCAGCTTTAGTTTTTATTGTTTTATTGTCTTGTAGCCAAGTAGACCCTTGTCTAAATACAACTTGAAACCTTTGTTTTGAAAATGTAGGTAAATTAAAGTGCCACTGAGCATGTTGTAATTATTAAAACACATATCCATTGGTCAATTATATTTCCTGTCTGTAGATCATTATTTGAGACTCTGTTTTGATTAGAATGGCTTCCCAGGTGCACATGCTGAGGCTGACAACCCATTCATTAGGAGCTCTTTTTATAGCCAGCTTCCACAGTGATACAGGAAGCGGTTTCCTTGCAACATTCTATTAAATGATATGCAACAGATTCTACTCTACAAGTTGCATGGTGCCTTTCTTTAAATATATTATATATATATATATATATATATATATATATATATATATATATATATATATATATATATATATATATATATATATATAATAAAGCCATTCACAGTCAAATAAAATGACAGATATTTGCTTTTATAAAAAATACATTTAAAATAATACATTCTAAAAAAGCAATTTTGGATAAAAAATACATCTTTTTGACATTCCCAGATATTTATTTAACAAATTGTACAAAAAACAAAATATTACTGTATTGTTTTATGCACAACTGGCCTTTAAAATGTAAATACAAATGTGTGCTCAGAGCTGTGCATCATTTCAATTCTGGCTTTGAAAACACTTCAGCCTCCCTGCACAGTTTAAAGGCAGGGTATTCCTATAGAAACGATAGCTCTTAACTGCCACTATTTTTTCACTGAACAATTTGATACTAACAAAGATAAGATATACTGGGTAAACTGGCAGATAGAGTGAAGAATGCATCATTTTTCCTCAAATGTTCATCCCAGCATATCTCTCCTCTGTCATGTGTGTACATCCCTCAGTAAAATAATACAAATAAAATGAAAATCCTTCAGGCCCAAAAATTCAAAGGCCAATTGTAGCTAAACAAGGGTAAATAAATAAAGAAAGAAATAATAATAATAATAATAATATAATAATTATAATAAATATAATATAATAATATATAATAATTAATAATATAATAATAATATATAATAATAATTTATAATACATTTAATATTGTCTTTACATTTATAAATCCCTTTTAAAATTTGTCTCTGAAAGCAATTAGGGGCAGTTTATATATATATATATATATATATATATATATATATATATATATATATATATATATATATATATATATGGAGAAAAGTTTAGCAACACCTTGAATTTTAGGACTGAGACATTTAAAAAAAAAACTAGATGAATATAATTTAGACATTTTACATCATGTAATCAAAGAAATTACAAAATTCTATCACAAAAGTCTGTCAGAAGCTATAACAATAGTATAGTATTTCATGTTAAATTTCCAAATGTTAATTTTTTGTCAGTTTTCTATTAAGCATATGGAAAACTGCAAAGCAGTGTGTAATTCAATATTTTAATGTACCATTATTGAGAATGTTTCATGCGACTTCATGAAGTATGATGTATAGAGGGGAATGATGCAACACTGGTCCATAGCTGTAGATATAACCAGTGCAAAATGACTTTGATTTACACCTTTAACTGCTGGTACAGTATATCTCATTTTAAAAAGGGTCTAGTATATGGGTGCTGTTCTAGATCAAGAGCATTTAAATGGGTCTATTATATGGGAACTGGCCCATCACATCCCCTTGTCCACTCAGTACGATTTCACATCACAGACAAGAGCAGTCCAGAGCACACTTATCTACTGACTCATAACATCCCCCTGTTCACTAAATATGATTTGAAACCACAGACAAGTAGTAATGTTGTGTGCCTGTGTACCTTCAATAGACAAACCCTGTTGTATGCAAGTCTTTGTTGTGTGTAGAACATATTTCATCAGCTCAAGCAGACAGAAAAGGTTTTGGTTGGCTTTTTATTATTGTGTGCTCAGAGCATGGTTATAACATCACACTAGACAACATAGTAAAGCATAGCAATGTGTAATAAAACATAGTGAAAGCATAGTAAAGTGTAGCAAAGTGTTATAAAGCATAGTGGTAAAGCATATTAATGCAGATTAAGCTAACCAGGATAAACTATGCATAGTATAATAATGGAAAAAGCGTGGTAAAACTGTAAAAATACTATGCAAAAATAGGTGAACTTTCATAAGGGAAGTAAGAAGGTTATACTAAGGGTTTTTTGTAGCATTTTTTGAACCTTTAAAACCAGATCAGTAAACAAATGCTATTGTGGCGATCTCGGTTCCCGCAGGCAGACGCGTTACCTCTCACCCTACAGCATAGCGCTGATAGCTGCTGTGCTTCACTCTGTGTGCCCTCCCAGATCTGTGAGAAATGAGCATGCCCATTGAAACAAGGGCACCCAGCTAGACTCCATCACTGTTAATTGCCCTTTAAAAGAAAGGCCTGCTGTAAATCGACACAACAAAACATGAACCTGTGTGGGGCAGCTGATGCCATAAAGGACAGTTGGGTCTCACTCTAGTTTGAGTTTTCTATTCAAGTGAGGGATCTCTGCACTTTCAAGCTCTCTGAAAACGAATGTAATTGCATCGTTAGGGACTGTTTACATATGAGAGATACTCTAATTACAACGGCAACCTGTTTGTTGTTAACAGCTGACATCTGTTGAAAACAAACAGAGGAAAAAGGCCACTTCCACGTGCAATTCAGACTGCACCTTTACATTATTAGCATTCAGTTGGAAAGCAATAAAGCAGCATCGTGTTAAAAGCTTTGCTCTGTTATTATTATTATACTACGACTGATATCAGCAGTATTGTTACATGTGGTGTACAAGCTTTCTATGCAGCACTGTTTGCCTAAAAAAGACAGCTGTTTGGAAAACTTAGTAGAACACTTAAATATTATTATTTTTCTATTTGGTTCAAAGTGAAATCAGTTCTTGCTCCCTGAACAAACTTAACAGCACACTGTCAGTACCCAATATTGCAACATGTTTGCATGGTTTATGATTCATAGGAAAAGTAATACAGAGCTGCTTTATAGCTGTACAGGACCAAAAATGCCATTGTTTAAGCAGGTACTTCACTTTTTACTTTATACCTTAATATTTTATTTAGCGTTTCGTGTTTTCATTTAAAATCATTATACACCTTATTTTGATCCCATTTTATCTCTGAAAGGATCAGCTATTACATGTGTTGTTGTGTAAATGTCACTAAGAAGCTGTTAATTAATTGGAGGCCAATCAGAATTTGGAAAAGCAGAGTTAGCAACCGCGTCTCACGCAGAGGTAAACGTGAGGATGCATTATGGGATGGTGAAGAAACTATGTAATAGTGCCATTTAACTGCCATTGATATTCACAGCATGTGCATGAGTATAAAAATGCAGACCAATTGCACTATCATCTCATGGTTTTATGCTCATAATTGTAAATTAGACACTGTCTTAATATTTTTTAACCACTTAAACAAACTGAAAAGAAACTATATATCAGGTAACTTTACCCAAACATGCACATGTAATAATAACTTGAAGATGCACATGAATAATAACTTGGAGAAATTACGTCAGAAATTTTGATGAGGTTTTATAAAAATGAAAAACAGCTTTGCATAATAATACATTAACTAAACTTCATTATGAGGAAGGCATTCAAAATCATGGATTATTATTATTATTATTATTATTATTATTATTATTATTATTATTATTATTATTATTATTATTATTATTATACTGCCCAGAATGTTTGGTAACACATTATTCATGCAGAGAAGTTCATTAATATTGTGGGTCTTCATAGTGTTTCCCTACAATGTATCACCCTACTAGTCCTAGTTTACTTTTCAACACTCCAGTGTTTGATAAAATTGTATGAGAAAATTATGCAGTTTATCTCTTATCATTATGAAGGTGTGGTCCATTCTCTGGTCTATTTGAATCCTGTAGAAGAGGGTCCTTTTTTTTTAGTCATAATGCATGCTTTATCCATGAAACACAAAGTAGCTGCCTCTGGGGTATACTGTATTTAATCCAGTCCCTTGTTATTTATTGTGGTTTTAGTTTAATTCTGGGCTCTTTTTGTATATTGACCTACAAGCTCAGTGTCTGGAACAATAAGGTGAATGATTTTGTGTCATTGATCCATTCCCACACTAATAAAACAAAACCAGGTTTAATAAAGCACTTTCTACCAATGACCTTAGTAGTATCCAGCCCTGGCAGTTTCTCTGGGGTCAACAGAAGATCAAGTCAATTCTATAGCAAATCAACTCCTCTGAGCAAATTAGTGTACTCTAGAAAGATCAGGAATGGTCTTGCCAGGAGACCTTTGTGACCCCTGCTTAGGCAACAAGTAACATCGGACCTGGCAGTGAGATTTATCACAATGTTTCAATTAAACCTTGGCAGTCAAACAGGCCTCATTCAGCCCTGCTGTGTTTGACTTGTTGCTGTAAAGGGTAGAGGTGTTCATAGTACTGATTGTCCCGTGCAGAAGTGCCTGCTCCCAGAATCCGCAGTGCTCTCACTGCTATGTTTGACCTTGTTACTGTAAGGGGTTGAGGTGTTCATAGTATTACCTGTCCCATGCAGAAGCGCCTGCTCCCAGAATCCACAATGCTCTCACTGTTGTGTTTGACCTTGTTACTGTAAGGGGTTGAGGTGTAAGTATTACTGCCTGTCCCATTCAGAAGTGCCTGCTCCCAGAATCTTCAATCCTCAGGGTCATAACATTAGTTTCACTATTATATTCCCATCCTATGTTTTTTTTTTTTTTTTTAAACCCTTTTTTTTTATCTATTGGACATATAAAATTTGACATTTGTTTGTAAACTAATTGTCGAAGTAACAGCTTCAGTATATATATTTTACAACAGACATGGTACCATATAATAATAATAATAAATAATAATATAATAATAATAATATAATATAATAATAATAATATATAGAAATTAGCATTTCTTTGAGATATCTGCATATTTCAAATGTAGGCTTACACAAGCAAAGATCATCCACAGCAGATAAGCAGGGCCAGGGATAATATTGCTATGAGAGATATGGTAATGGATTGAAGACTTGATTAGTACTGCTTTTATGTAGTATGTTTGAGGATGCTGGTAATTATCATGTATCTCAACAGGTAGGCGTTTTATACAATAAATTGATGTACAGTAAGTGAATTGTTGAAATGTTATATAAATCTGCATACATTACTAAAAATCCATAATTACAGATCTCTAGAGCCAAGTACAGTGCAGTTTAAAGAGGTCTGGAAGGTTGCTGTGATCTATTAAATTGCATGAAGAATGTGGTGCCATTATTTAAGAACCACACAGTAGATATAAGTGAATCGATTTTTATAGATCGTACAGCAGATGTCTTGAAAAAGCGTGATGTATAAATCCAGCATCTGAGAGCACTGGAGCTATTGTATAATATGAAGGAGTTTGGAATGGCACTGGGATCTATAAAATACCATGAAAAACTTTTAAGCAAAGTTTATTTTGTTATTTTTTTTATAATAAGCACCTTGTAGGAGCTGAACAAATTCCTAACTCTTTTGAGACAAAACAATTCCCACAAAATGAATTCACAAGGCAGGCACATATACTCATGATCTGGGGAAGGCAGAATTTGTTGAGGTATGATGGGCCTCCATCAGTCCTAAGGTACTGTCCTCTCGTATGAGATTCCAGCTCGCCCATCCAAGGAGCCCCTCCCTGATGAGGAGCATCATTCATCTGAACCTCACCAAGGCAGCCATAAAAAAAACTATATTTTTCCAGCTAAAATTTGTTACATTCCAAGCACAAACGTACAACCATGCTTTAAAGAAGCACTTGGGTTTTTACATTTACATACTCTCTCTCTCTCTCTCTCTCTCTCTCTCTCTCTCTCTCTCTCTCTCTCTCTCTCTCTCTCTCTCTCTCTCTCTCTCTATATATATATATATATATATATATATATATATATATATATATATATATATATATATATATATATATATATATATATATATATATAATCACAACTCCCACATGAACATCTGCAGAAACAATTGCTTCCATCCTTTCTCCTCATTGTGTTGTTGCTGTTGTGCGCATGTCATTCATTGCTTTCCTAAACAAATGGGAGATACCAATCACAACAAGGCAAAACCCTAAAGGCCTTATCTGTTTCATCAAGCAAGGTGCTGAGGTGTATCCAAACAAATAAAGGAAGCTATGGTCCCCATCTCAGGCTACCAGTACAAGCTGCTGAACTGGTTATTTTAGCACATATCTGTCGGTGCCACAACAAAGTCCTGACTCAGGACTGTCCGCTTCCTTTCAGGACACCCAGATCCTTCTCAGTCATCGAGGGAGTGTTTCTCAATGCTCTCTGACACGTCCTGTGTGCAGATCTGACGCCATGCTAATCTATAGTCCTTGTTCTGCTGTGTTGTTTTTAGCAAGCGTTCGGACAACGTCTGACAAGTTGATTTTGAACATGTTGAAAGAAGTCAACTTGCTTACAGTAAAGTAAACCAGAACACAACAGAAACAGAGAGCTGGGAATTCAGTTAGCTGTGTAGAATTTCAATGGCACCAAAAGAGAAGAGGTCTTTAATTACTCTGTCCTCCCGATTCAATTTTCTGTTTTATCCCCAAGATGGAATGTACTAGATTCCATGTGGTGCGTTTCATGCTAGCCTTGCAATTATTGCAATCTGCTGCCCTCAGTCTCGTGGTCCTAAATTAGTTTGCCCTGCTTACCTAGTTTTACATGAGTGAGCTGCAACACTGGTCATAGTCTGTAATCACAGAGGTAGCACCACAAATAAGGATTAGATAGAAATTAAAATAGCGGTACACTTTAGTATGCAAACAATCATTAGCCTACAAAATGCTCATGTGACTTTATCTCTGAACCCAAACCAGCCCGATACAAACAGATATTAATGCTTAATTATCAACAGCAAATCGACAGCACTGTTTTGGTGGTGCCTGCAGAGCAGCTACCCTTGGTGCAGGAAACCTATTGACATAATCTAAGCAGTTACTGGATAATGTAGGACCACTAAATGAGTGCAGCAGATAGCCAGATGACCTGGTAAAGGGATCATCAGTAAATACAATATGGATGTGATCTGTGGAACTGGAAATGCAAAAATCTGGAATACAGTTAAAAGAGAAGAATTTCAAATAAGGCAGATTAGGGTAGGTAGGGAAAATACAAATGGCAAAATACCAATTAGTTAAAAAATAGATTCCACTGATGTATTGAATCTGTTCGTTAAATACCATAATTGCACCCAGATGCCATTTTTATGATGGTCATCACTTAGCCTGTTGATGATAGCTGTCTGGAGAATAACAATGACTGCAGTGCCCTCCTCAAATCATGTAAGTGCTATTGTAAACTTGTAAATGTTATTTTATAAGATACACGATCCAGGAGAGAACAACAATGTACAGAATTTATCTTCACGCTACAGTACAACCTACTAGTACCTTACACAATGCTTTGTTTGTGGTCCATGAATGCATACATTTTTATATTGTACACTGTATATAAGAAATGGCTTTTTCCTTGCATAGTGTACATACATTTAAATGAAAACAAAAACACAATGTAAACCCTTGAAAATCGTAGATGAAAGCTTTAAATAATTGCAAAGAAAAAAATGGGTCTTTAAAATACTCTATCCTGATTGGTCAAAACAGGTCACATGGGGGTGTGATTATTACAGCATATTCCCATGGGTTGAAACTTTTTTCAAAAAAGGGGAGAGTCACTTGTAGATATCGATACGCCAGTAGAATTTTGAAAAACAAAACCATTAGCCATATTTAAATTTATATTAATAAACATGACTAACCACATTTAATACTGTATATCAGTTTAAAAAAAAAAAAACTGTACCCATATTTAAACTTGCAATAAAGATGACTGACAAGGTATATCAATTTTGATCTTTTAGGAAACCAAACTCTAGATGAGATTTTAGATGAATCAGACACCAACACTTATTCAAGTGATGCAAAAAAAGTAATACTGCTAGGCATCAAACTTACTGAAGCACAGCTTCTGATAAAAAAATACACAGGAGTCCACTGCCTGGGCATCGGGTGTCCTTTTTATGCCGCTGTCCGAGTATTTCAAAATGCAAACAACATCTTTGTTGCCATTGTGAAATACCTCCTGTCACACACAATTAAAATTCCCCACAAACTTTGCTTTTGTGACCAGGACAGTGATATTTTGAAATTTACCTATTTTACAGAACATTCCAGATAGATTCAGTGCTGAGTAAACTTGGAGTAACTTCTAGAATTTCCTAGAACTTTCCAGTAATATAAATAGTAGTATAAATACAGGGACCTTAAGCCCACCAGTTCAGTTTAGTTCCAGCTGCCTAAGTGGATACATATCTGCATTTTTCTGAGATGGCATCAAGAGGCTGCAAAGGTGGCATTCCTGATTTGCCTTTGGGACAGCAGGGACACCAAGGCGCACTACCACAGGCGGGACTGGCCACAGCGGACCAAGTTCTCTGTGGGGAGGAACAACGTCAAGTGGGAGCCACTGGTGGACCCCTGGAAGGTGCTGATGCCACCACTGCACATCAAATTGGGCCTTGTGAAATAATTTGTCAGAGCTCTAGATAAGGAGTCGGCAGCCTTCAAGTACCTTCAAGACTTCTTCCCTAAGCTGTCTGAGGCAAAGGCTAAAGTCAGTGTCTTCGTCGGACCACAGATAAAGAAGATCCTGGAGTGCAATGAATTCCCCAAGAAGCTCACTAGTAAGGAGAAAGCGGCTTGGAACAGCTTTGTCGCAGTGGTTCGGGGCTTTCTGGGCAATCACAAGGCCGAAAACTATATGGAGCTGGTTGAGACTGGTGAAGAACTGCGGCACAATGGGCTGTAGGATGTCCCTCAAAGTCCATATCCTTGATGCTCATCTTGATAAATTCAAGGAGAACATGGGAGCGTACTTGGAGGAGCAAGGTGAGCGCTTCCACCAGGATATACTGGACTTTGAACGCCGCTACCAACGACAGTATAACGAGAACATGATGGGAGACTATATTTGGGGGCTGATTCGTGAAAGTGATTTACAGTATAATCGTAAATCTCGAAAAACTACTCACTTCTAAATCTTTTGTAGTCATTTTTGTATTACTTTAGTATAAATACATGTTAATTTGGATTCATATGTTGTTTTTTTCTGACTATGTGAACGAAAAGACACAAATTCGCCCGTTTTCTCATTGGAAATAGGTAAATTTCAAAATATCACTGTCCTGGTCACAAAAGCAAAGTTTGTGGGGAATAATAGCCATTTTCTATACTTTTGAGGCATAAGCAATTAGGAAATAACACTTACTACCCAGGAACAAAAATTGTGTTACATGTTACATAGTGTAATAATTATCTTCCCCAATGTTGTCACCTGACACTGCCGCAGGTCTAGTGAGAAAGGTTTGTTTTGATGTGCAACTAAACACGGTCAGATGTGGCAAAGAAGGTGTGTGACTGTCCTGCTGCACTTCCTCAGACAAGAACAACAATGAATCAAACACCATATTGCTCGAAATCGCCTGCTGCAGCTCCACCTACTGTTCAGAATGAACATTGAAAAAATATAAATTTATAGTTAAACATTCAAAGCTGCAATTTCAATGGCAGTGTTCAATTTAACATCTCTAAATAGTTCTTGTTTTTAATTAGTTCAGTGTTTATTAAAATAATAATAATTTTTAATTAATACATTTTTGTTTTATTTTTTTAAGTTTTAAGGGACTATTTTTTAGGTCAGAGGCAGAAGGATATTTATTAAAAATTACTTTTTTGTTAATTAAAACATGTTTTTACATTTTTTTTTTTTTTTTTTATTTAGTTAGTTGACCCATTTTATAAGCACAATAAAGCTTCGCCTTGTGACTTATAATGCACTCGGGGCAAATGGATATTAAAGTATATCCATGTGTGGCAGAGCAGAGCTCTGCCCTATATAGATTGGCAGGGATGGGGTTAAATTGCCCTACATGCCTGTGTTTATTGTGTTCAGGTGGCTGGGGTTGATTGGAATAATTAACGATCAATCAGCACCCAGCCACCTTACATAAAAGGAGGCCTCAGCTTCCCATTAGGGGGAGGAGGGAGCTGAGGAAGCAAGCTGTTGTCTGTGCTTGCTGGTTTTTTTGGTTTGTTGTTTTGTGTTTTTTGTATTTTCTAGTCCAGTGAAGGCATCGCCCAGCCTGGAAACCTTTATTTTTGTAAGTCTTGTTCTGTGTCTTTCTATTTGTGTTTAAATATTTTTGTTTTCGCCCTTGTGTACTTTTATTTTGTGGTTTTAATTAAAGTATTATTTTTTTTGAACTACAGCCAGTCTCTGGGCCTCCATCCACTCACCAGACTGTCACAATCCCACATCCTGTCGTGCCTTATTGCTTACTATACTTCAAAAGCAATAGGAACCAAGTTTGTGTCTAATTCTACAGCTATAGCCAAAAGTTTTACATCATCCTATATAATTAACTAATTTTGCTTCATAAAGTCGATAAAACTTGCTGAATAATATTCCGTTAACATATTGAATTACATATTGTTTTGTAGTTTTCCATATACTTAATTGATTGATTGAAATTGATTGAAAAATGTGACATTTTGAAATCTAACATGAAATACTGGACTACTATTATGGCTTCTGGTAGACTTTTGCAATATCATTTTGTAGTTACATGATGATAAATAAAATTATTACATAATATTACATGATGATAAATAAAATCTAATTTATGTTTATATATATATATGTGTGTGTGTATGTATGTGTATGTATATAAAAAAAAAAAAAAGAAAAAATTCTACTTGATGCTAAACGTTTGGCCTGAGCTTTACAAAGCTTGCCCAAATCAACACACTGATTGTATTATATTGTTATTGTGTGCGCTTGTGGAAGACATTCTGCATACCTTGCATGGTACTTAGTTTACCTGTGTGACTGACCTTCTTGAATTACTTTATGGCTATGGCGCATGCATGACAGACATAAAGCATTGTATCATCTTGCTTTCTTCAAATTACTCATGAGCTTAAGCACACAGAAAGATGAGCTATAGTTTATTTGGAATGATTTAGTTCACTTCTGATCCCCCTTATTTGCAAAGGAACCTTTTTGGGAATGACTTGTATCGTCTTTAAGATCAAGTGGTATTAACAGAAGTGTGTTGGAAAAAAGAAAACAAGATTTGAAGTGACATATTTAATCACATTACAGCTGAAAGTGCTTGCAAAGTGAGGTGGCCCCCCGCTTTGACTTACCTTACAATCTTGATCTATATTCCTGATTGCTATTGATTTTTGTGAGATTTAATTATGAAATCAATAACTATTGTACATGGTAAAATAGTTTACAAGGGCTATGTCATGTGAGCTCCAGAAGACACACTGAGCTTGGTGAAGCCATCCGGGCAGCCAATTAAGAGGCTTGGGAAACAAAGGGCAGCTGTATTGATCAACATTGATTTTCTTATCTCTGTGATAAGACAATCAATTAGAAAAAAAGAGGTTAACAGTACAGCTACATTTTAAACCCCCAAAAGAGGGGTGGGGGGAATCTACTGATTTGTGACATGGCATGTCTTGATTTATTGGAATATACTGAACTTCACCTGTTGGATGGGGGGGGGGGGGGCTAAATTTAATTCGATGCAGCCTTGGCTGTAAAAAAATAAATCTCTATGTCTGTGATCAGACCTATGAGCTATGAATGAAGGTAAAACTCGCCCCTGCAATTCAATACTAAATCACCCCTGTATTTGAAAGGACATCACCAGCGCTGCGATGGCTGCCTTTCTTTTTCTTACTGCAATGCTCAAGTGTGTACCACCTGTCACTCTGAAGGGCAAAGTCAGTTTTTCCAACCAGCAGTGAATTACGAAGAAGTATTTGGAGCAAAAAGGGCATATTATGTTCTATTGTGAACTCTACCAAGTGCTTATTTATCTTACTCGTTCTCTTCAGCAAACACACGCACACAGACACACACAGGATAATCTGCCTAATTATGCTGCCATTTAAGGGGGCGGGTGTTCTTGTGCATCCCAAAGAGTCTTGATTGAAAAGGACTTTGTGGAATCTAACATAACGGATGGATATAAAATAATTGTTAGACACAACATTTTTTAGTACAAATAAACTCCAGGTTTTATAGTTAAGGTAGCCCCCAGCTGCCTTTAGCTTAATAGAGTACACCTTTATTCAAATGCTAATGGTAGCCCCTAATTGGAAATGCCTTTAAGGTCTGGTGCTTTTTGATTATTAAATACATCTTGAAATAAAAAAGCAGGCTAGTTATTGTTTTTGCCTTATTCTCACGTGTGCCTGGTTTGACCCCAGTCCTCCTTGTTTTATGTGTACTGGTCTGTGCAGGGAGACAGCTGCTCTTCACAATAATTGCTAGCACAGTCAATTATGTCCTAAATGGGACTACTTGTAAAAGAAAGACTGTTAGGTGGCTTAGATTGTGCTAAGCCCTTACCATGTACAAAGAAACACTACTTGTATGCCAATGTGTTATATCCAGCCCGAAGCCTATGTTTTAAATTCTTTAAACCTACTCACTGCTCTATTTACAATCTGTTATGTTGTTTTTTCAGTGAGTAGCATATTGAGCACAATATGAAGCTGAATATAAACACTAGCCAGAATATTCCATTACTACACAATAGAAAGCACATTATATTTTTGCTACTTGCTGTTACTATGTATTGATGCATGTTGGTCATTCATTCATATATATATATATATATACATACATACATACACACACACACACACATATACACACACACACACAGACACACACACACACACACAATTGTTTTTATATGTTTATTGACATGACATCAATATGGCTTTTTTTCATACCATTTTACAGTCTAAATTTCAGTCAGTATTTCAAGATATTTCATAATTAAACACAATAGTTATTGAAGCAGAAACAATAGCTTGTCACGTTCAAAATTGATCATATATAACAAATGTTCTTACATATGTAAATGCTCACCTGAAAAACAGTAAATGCTACATTTTTGAATATTTCATTTTTTATGTCCACCTTTTCAAGACATTCTATTTTCGCCATCAGTGAATTATCAAACAAAATAAAAACATAAATACATGTAAAAATAACAACAGACACATGAAATGTCCCCTTCTTGTACTGGACAGAGCGATCTTTAGCAGAAATATCTTTGATGCTGCAGGTGTCTTTTTCATTGAGGACATTTTAAAGAAATCATGCAGACCTATGTAGTGTGTTCAATCATTTATCAGAAACAATCTAAACCTGCTGCCAGGATCCTAAATGCTGTGCAGCAGGTAATGTGTCAATAAGGCAAATGTTTGTTGTATTTATTTGTAAATGATAAAAAGTATACTTGCACCATTCTTTCAGAAATGGGAATTTTCACAGAGGAGGCAATGGGTAATTTTCACAGGAATCGTGAAATCTGTGATAACCATGAAAAAATACAGCCTTACTCATGAACTAGGAGATTCCTCCCAGAACACAGATAAACCAAGAAACCTTGCTTGAGAGAACCATTTATTAACACAAAAGCATAACAATATGACCTTTAGAGTTCAGTGGTAGGTAATGCAATCACTGTCTTTGATTTCAGTTTTCTCTGTGTCGTGTCTTGTATCAATATACATATTTTTTGTAAGAATATTAGCAGTTTCTGTGTAGTATATTTCACTGTACTGAATGGAATTTTCATAGAATTTACCAATTATCACCAGGTTTAAAAATGAACAATTTAAAAATGCTTATTTAAGTCAATTTGCTGAATTTGTGCAAATGTTCATTCAGTTTGTAATGTAACTACAATTTTTATTTTACTGCAAAACAATATCAAACTGGGAATACTAAAATATAATCCATTATTACATAGATAATGAATGAGATATGAGTGACCTTGAATAGAACAGGAATTTAAATTTGGAAGGTGTCAGGAAGGTTCAGTTGAACAGTAAGACACTTAATTTAGGCTGGATTCTCCCCTGGAAGAGAACATGTCCCAGTGATGAAGTCACACAATGTATTACAGCAGTGTGGATTTCACTTCCCAGCTAGATGGGTGCAGTCCTTAGGTGAAGTGAGACCCCTGACTGTGGTCAAAGGTCAGCCAAGTTTCATTGATAGGAGCCATCGACCCCTCTCCCAACCCCCCCCCCGAAAAAGATCTAGATTCAAAGGAGAAGGTGGGGTTATAACAGAATCAAACTGCTGATGAGATAACCATGGGGGGGCTTTATCCCTAGAGCCGAGCCAACCCTCTAATACACAACACTGATCCGTCCGTAACAGCATGGAACAGAGGAGTCTAACAACCTGAAATAAAGCAAATAAATGATGTTCTATGTTTCTGATGATGACCTTTTAGGCTTTCACTTCATGTCTTTATTTGAAACTGCAGGGTTGACATTTTAATTGAGAGTGAAAGTACACCTCTTTTCTTATTCCAACTATGTAAACATTCTGAAGTCTGGTTACTGTAGCTTTGCATTGCACTTTTAACCTGTAAGGGTCCTGCTGAAGCTAAAAAGGACAAGAGTCTTGTGTTTTATATTACATTTCTTTATTTGTTGTGGAAAACCCCCTTCTCTAACACCAAGACCTATTTTTATAACCAGCTTTTTAAGACATGTGAGCAATCAAACCCATGCCAAAGCTTTGAGTGTCTGAAAAGTATTTTGAGAATTGATGATGACAATATCTGTGGATAGATAAACACAACTGCTTCACGTTTTGGCATGGTGGTGTTCTTCTTTAAAGTGAAAGATTATGATAAAGTAATATGTACAGTTGTTTCTGCATTTTCCAACCGATCTCCATTTGTCTGTCTAATATACGAAATGTACTTCACAGTGGTATAAATAAGTGCTACCATCTTTAGCACTGGAATCATTAGTGTTGTATTATAGCTTTGGTATGTGTATATACTGTATGTATTACTTTTCTAGGTCTTTGCAATTACGTTATATATGATATAGTCAGTTACTTTAAACAGTTACCTGTGCATTATGCCAGGCAGATTCCAGGCTTATGACTTGATGGTTTTGACAGGCAGTACAGTATTGATTTGGTCAGCATTGTACTGTAACTGATCAGACAGGAACAGTATGGGGCAATATAAAAGATGCTATGCAATAAAAGCTATGATGCCCCGGCAGATATATATAATATGATAGCGGGACAAAACCCCTTTCAAACTACATTTTCTTTTCTACCCATCGATATAAAGGAGTTTACAGTAGGTGACACCAATTAGCAAGACAGGGCAAAAAGCTTCCCCTGCCACCACTTGGCAGCAGTGTCTCAACACTTAACTTTGTCCCTATGAAGGCAGTGGCAATTTTTGTAAGCTGAACGCAAAAGGGGCGAGAGCCAGTAATCAGCCAGCCCTGAACAGTAGAACTGATCTCCCTCATCAAGGTGCTTTCTACGCTTCTCCTCGCTGGCTCGTGGAAGAGATGAAAGGAAACAGCCCCCATCTGCTGGGTCGTGCCGACAATATGAAGTCTGTCGAGTCTTAAAAGCAACAATAGCCCTGTCTGTGGGATACCTGTGATTATTATTTGAAGCAGACGTGTGCCTGCCTTAACAGCATTGTTCCGGTTACACAGACCCACATTAGAGCAGTGTCTCCAGGCTGTGAGTTGATGCAGTGCAACTTCTCCATCTTGCGCCTCTAAGACTCCTGTATTGTCTGCAGCCCCTGAGTGGCATCCCTGGCCTTCCTTTGGGCTCAGGAGATTGAATCTGTCAAGCCGACTTAAACAATAATAAAAAGATGTAACCTTAGCAGGACTTGTCATTTTTTTCAGCTAACTCAATCAACATTTAATCAATGAAAGTAAGTGCTTGTTTGTTTACGTCTCCTATCTAAAGGATCTTGAGGGGTTTGATGCAGTGCCACAGCACTCTGACCTTCCTCTGTCCTGAATGTGGACTAGTATATCATGAATGTGATGTGAATTGCAAGACTGACATACGCTATATATGGGGATTTCATTGGTTCATGCCTTTATATTGCAGGGATGCATTAGGCAATAGTGTCTGTTTCCTTTTGACATTGCCACAACAAAACCAAGATCCACGCATTAAGTTGGGGCAAAGTCAGCTTTTATAAGAGTTTAAGGTTTGCATTTCCCCTTAGAAAAGGTCAGAAAAACCTATTATTCATCTTTGAAATCACTCCTGTGTGTGTATTAGTGAGGGTTATGTGCTTTAGGACCTCTGTGAATAAAACATAGGCTATCACTATTATTGAAAGTAGCCAGCAGTTACTTATGCAAGGTCAAGGGCTTTATTGATCGGCTAGCTGGTCTTAATCAAAGCCTGTCTTCTCTGCCACTCATAGTGATTAAATAAGTCTGAGAGAGTCTGACATAAAGACTTTGACTTTGTATTGCATCTCAGTCACTGGCACTGTATTCAGTATTCACTGTATTTTGGTATACACCAAAGAACAAAAGCTTAAGGTAAAAAAAACAAAAAATTACCTTAACATTCTAGAATATTGTATGTACTTTCAACAGCTTATTTCAGTTCTATTATTATTATTATTATTATTATTATGTATTATTATATATTATTATATTATAATAATATATTATAATATTATTATAATTATTTCTTAGCAGACGCCCTTACCCAAGGTGACTTACAGTTGTATTCAAAAAATACATATAAAAAATGACAATACAATTAAGAGCAAGATACAAAATATAATGACTTCAGTCCCAGTAAGAGCAAATACAATACACACTACAATTCGATATAGGGGCAGTTCAAGAGCAGGTAACAGTATTGATTACATCGGGGTTAAATACGAGTGCAAGTGAAATACAAAATATTACAGCTTGGGTTAAGTGTAGGATTAAATACAATAAAATAGGGAGCAGATAAGTGCGAGTTAAAATGCATTAAGGGCAGAGTGCTATACTGTCCAAAAGGGAAGAGTTGAGTTTTACAGGTGTTGTTGTAAGAGATGTATCTTGAGGAGGCACCGGAAGGTGGTCAGGGACTGGGCATTCCTGACATCCATAGGAAGGTTGTTCCACCACTGCGGGGCGAGGGTGGAGAAGGAGCGGGGTCTTAAGGCAGAGGAGCGTAGAGGAGGTACAGCCAGTCTTTTAGTGCTGGCGGATTGGAAGAAATTGTAAACCAAGAGAATCCATATGATGTGATGAGAGGGCTCAGGGAGTGGGTGTAAAGAAAGAACAGGAGAGGACCCAAGACTCATCCTTGGGGGACTCCTGTTGACAGAGGGTGAGGTGTGGAGGTTGAACAGTGCCAGGTTACCTGGTAGGTGTGGTCAGAGAGGTAGGAGGACCAGGCCAGAGGAGTGCCAGAGATTCCCAGGTCAGTGAGAGAGGATAAGAGAATAGAGTGATTGACAGTGTGAAAGGTAGCAGAGAGATCAAGGAGAATTAGGACAGAGGAGAGAGAGGCAGCACAGGCAGCGTTTAGCAAGTTAGTGACAGACAGGAGTGTGCTTTCAATGGAGTGAGCAGAGTGGAAACCAAATCGGAAAGGGTCAAGCAGAGAGTGGTTAGACAGGAAAGCAGAGAGCTCAGCAGAGAGTATAGGGTTAGGGTTATTATATCATCTGCTTTCTGAATCCTCTGACCTAATTTAAAACTGCTTCAGACACTGTGTGCTATGTTAGCTTTTTGAAGCTAACTAGTGATGAGTCTATTTTTTATGTAATTTGAATGCATTCAGGCTAAGAATTCAAAGAGATAAGTACCTGTATCTGTCTTTCAAATTAAAGGGATACAATATAAAGGCAGACAATCAACAATCACCAGTTTTTTTTGTTTTTTGTTTTTTTATGAAATCAATGAATCATCTGTTTATGAAAACTATGGACTTGCTGTGCTGTACAAAAGAACTGCGCATGCTTTGCATTATTTGTATTTTAATTCTAAATCCTGTTTTTAGTTTTAAAAAATTTAATCAATTTGTAAGGAAATACAAATTGATGTAATTTTAATAAAAACAGAAATATGCATTGTTAGAGTGTATCTAGAAGTTAAAAACCAACAGTCCTGAATATTATAGAAAGAAAGAATAACAGAATTTCTTTAATTACATTCATATACTGTACAGAGCAAACATTAACATCACATGCAATAATGTAAATGCAAATGCATTACAGTATCACCTTATTCTCCTGTTTTGTAAGGGTTTCATTACTATCAGTGTCAGTTAATGAGACAATTAAGTTGGAAATGCAACACGCTGCTCAAGTACGTGACAAGACCCAGCTGGAACAGAAACAGATTGAAGGTGAAATGAGAAGATTTTATTTCATTTTCTTTTTTCTGTAACAAAAATCTCCTGAGATTTAAAAAGCAACTTTTATTTTAAAGAAATAATGTGTTAATTTTGTTTAGTTGTACACTATATTCTTAATTATACTAGCTACTGTGGCGTTGGTAAAGGAAGAAAAAAAAATTATGCTATGCTGAGGTAAGAACAGTATATTATCAGAAATTATTTTTTGTAATATTGGTATTATTGTTGGTTAGGTACTGTTGAACAATGACACATATATACAGTTCTCATTTCCTGATACTACAAATTTTTTACATGGGCACAGACAAATTTTGCAGTCGCTTATTGCAAATTATTTCTTAGATTATGAATTCACTTAATACAAATTTCCTGTTGGTGCAAATTATTGTGAAGCCCCACTAGGGAAGAATTACTGCTTTGAGACTTCTGATTGTCTGATGCATTTCGAGTTGCCATAGTGCTCATTTATCAATGCCATTTCCTTGAAGCATAGAAATGAGTGACCAGCACAAAAAATGTGCAATATCCTTGCAGACAAAAGTGGAGGTGTTGAAAGCTGTTGTTAATGCACCATAGTGCAAGAAAAAGAAAGATGTTGCTGCAGATTTAATTATTCCCACTAACACTGTCACGGCTGTTCTACAATAACATAGGTTATAAACAGCAAACTGTGGATGCAAGTCGTCAGCGTTTCCAATTTGCTCAATACATGATACTGAAGTTGCCTTGCTTTTATGGTTTAACGATGCCAGTTGCAATGTATACTTTTTAAACGTTCACTTACAAACATATTTTCAGTAAAACCACAGTATTTTTAAAAGTATAATACTTTTCATTGTACTTTAATATAGATTTGGCTTAGACTTCTGATATTAAGAATTATTGATGACTATTTTTTTCCAGCCTGTTGAAATTCCTGTTAATGAGAACTGACTGTACAGAGGAAGACATGCTCTGAGGAAGACACGATTGTACGTCGAAACGTCAGCTTTGTTGTCCAAGGACAATAACATCCTGTCTTTGAACAACATGGATTATACAAAATAAAATGTGTATTTATTGGAAGGTTGCCTTTTGAGTGCTCTCACTTTCTTGCCTTCCCAGAGTCTGAATAGTGAAGTCTTTAGAGCCACTATATATATATATATATATATATATATATATATATACACACACACACACACACACACACACACACACACACACACACACACATATATATATATATATATATATATATATATATATATATATATATATATATATATATATATATATATATATATATAAAAGCTTTAAGCAATGTACATTAATGAATGATACTGTGCCTTTAACTGTGTTTCTAACATTAAAGATGTAAGGCACATAACTGGGGAAAAATAATGCATGTTATGTGCCTAGATCTTTCTTATAAACTGAAAAAAAAAAATCTAAGAAAATATTATCAATTAAAACAGACCAGAATTCTAATGGGATATTGATTGTTGTTAAAACACCCAAGGTGAACTTTACTTCTGTTTGATTGCATACCAGTGGTTTGGGTAAAGTATGTAGGCTTGTATACATTTTGTTTGGTCTTGTAAACACTTCTCCATATAGGTTTAGGTCTTATTTAAATATATGTGCACAGTAAATAGCTCATTTGATCCGTACTGATTTGTTGTTGTTACATGAAGAATGAGGGCTGAAATTGATCACTTCACTAACATTAACAATGCCAGTGTGTGTGGTGTAAGTGTGGTGCCAGGGGCTTGCTCTCCATGCTCAGAAGAGACAGTGGGCAGGGGATCAACCTGTTGGTAATGCCCTAATATTTGGCAAAACTGTACATCTTTTTTTTTTTCTTTTTTTTTTTTACCTCAAGCCACTGACAACATGAAAGCACAGCTATCAATTCCATTAAAACAGTTAGAAACAGTAACTAGAACTAGAAACAGTTAGAAATAAAAAAAAAAAAGTCAAATAACATTTGAAACTATCTTGGACGGCAACGACAACTATCTTGTTTTTGGACCTTCAAATGTTTTGCTAATCTGATGAAATGGTCAAGTCGAGGCAGATGGTTCAATGCTCCAGGCAGAGGGAAGTTAGCTCACGTTATGTAATTTAGTCTGAACCTGGAAATGACCCAGAGTGTCTGTCTCCGTTGGCATATATGCATTTCAGCAACTACTGTCAGAATCACCCAAACACACTCAAGCCTGGATTCCATAACAGATCTCCCCTTTGTAATTGATATCAGTCATTAGCATCACAGAAATACAAGGTGGTGAACAACAGCTACCGACAAGTGCTAATTATGAGACAATTATCCCACCAAGATAATTTGCTCGGTGTGATGAAATAGTCAGGATAATTTCTTTAAAACAAAGTCACCTCTGGAATTGCACAGTGGGTGGGTAATTCTGTCAGAATTTGTGTTGTATTTTACACCTAATAAAAAAAAAGAAATGTTTAATTGCATTAACTAGTATAATAGGTTGTTGACTTAGAAACAGCAAATTACAAAACTCAGAAATAAGTCTTGTGATAACATTTTATTTTATTTTCTTTAATCAAACTCTATACAAATATTTATTCGGAAACAGAAGAAGCAGAAACGTCTCTGTTAAGTATATGCAGCTCCAGTGAAATCCAAAGAGACAAGCCATTTCCCCTGCTTGTGCACAGTGCTTTTGGTAAGGCAAACTATTAAATAACCAATTTTCTCTCCAGATTGTACTTGGGATAATCTAAAAAGTGTTTTACCTTAAACAGACCTGCTCTCCAGCAGTTCTGAATCAAACCATTTTCAGATCAGTTTGAGGGTTAGTCTGGGCAGTTCCATTGGTTTGGAATCGGTCTCAGTTCTGAGTCGAACCATTTTCAGATCAGTTTGAGGGTTAGTCTGGACAGTCCCATCGGTTTGGAATTGGTCTCAGTTCTGAGTTGCAGCGTAACTGAACACAGCTTTTGATTTGCCTGAAACTGCTGTATCTTTATGTGACAGGGAGAGTGAGGATCTGAGCTGCAAATCTCCCTCCCGACCCAAGAGGGCACTAAGCAGAGGTACTTGTATGCCTGTTCAGAGATGGGCCGGCTTGGAGAGAGGGGCGGAAAAGGAAGTCGGCCATCTTGGTGCAAGGCGGAATGACCATATTAGGGGACAAAATCACTGTGATCAGCTGTGTTGCATTAGACAACTGGCAGGTGTGCTGAGTCGCGCTGATCATGGGGTGGAGTCCCCTGGTATATAAGGGCTGTCATTTTGTAAGTGCAAGGCTTGTTGAGGTAATACTGGAGCTACGTTCCTGAGCTGTGTGTTTGTTTATTTGGTTATTTTTGTGCTCCGTGTTTGTGTTTATTGTCAGAGTGATCCCTGACGCCAAGGAGCTGCCGCACCACTGCCAGCACTTTTCACCTTGGACACGACACACCCCGGACAACAGAACTGGACACTTAAGCACCTGAGCACCTGCACTTTTCACCACCCCAGAAGTGCACCCAAGGAGCTGAGAGGGACTCGCTCTGTTGGGACTTATGATTTATATTTTTGTTGCTTTGAACTGTGTTTTTTTTGTTAATAAAGTTCACCCTACCATTGTGGTAGGGTATTTGCAAATTCAGAAGTGACTCTGTGACGTCAACGCCACACCCACACCCACTGCACCGTCACACTTTATAAAACACTTTCATAGGTGTCATGCCCAAAGTGCTTCACCCCTTCAGGTACACAAAGAATTCAGCGGCTGTTCAAAGAGTTCTTAAAATACATGTGAGAATGGCTTTAGGAGGAGGAAGCTGACAGTGTGGATGACCAGATCCAACCAGTCAGGCAAGTGTTAACCTTGTTCCGTGCCCCTCTTTGCAAAGCTAAGAAAGTTAGCATCATTGTATTTGTGAGACACATGAGTCCCTTGTACCTTAAAGGTTTAAACATAAACTGGTTTGTCCGCCACAGTGGATAACCAAACAAGCACAGTTACCAAGTGCACCTTCCGGTTCTCCTAATGAAACTGGCTCTCAGATGGTTTGATGGTTAAGGGTAACTGCATTTCCCCTGACTGAAATACAGTGTATGTTTTCTGTATTTAATTTCTGCTTGTTTCAAAAACTGAGCTGAGATCTTGCAAAATGTACATCCACTAAATCCCTTGTTTTCATTTTGAAAAGATTCTTCATTTCCAAGCTGCTATAATCTGAGGTCATTTAAACATATGCTGTTTTTACTCCATAGTCCAATTTAAAGTGGTTAAAGGCGACAGATGCTGTTGTAAAGAGTTAATTTACAGACTCGTCTTCAAAGACTGGTACCTGATATCTCTTTATCTACCTGATCAATGTTTTATGCTGGAATATGCAGAGCTCGTGGCGCAGTGATTGACGGATCATGAAATGTTGGAGCTTCCCAGAAAGAAGAACAACATCCTGACAGATTTCAAAGGGATAATCACAGATGACAGCCCTCACACACGCACTGCTGTTCCTTTGATCAGGTTCCTCTGACTGATGTGTACTGAATATCTCCAACTCAAAGAATCTGGAATCTCTGGCTCCGAACTGCAAAACAAGTGGAACCAAGAATCCGAACTTGTTCCGAACATTTTCTGTTTGTCTCAAACAGGAATTAATTATTTTCTGATTTAGTTGGTACTATTTTATTTTTGTTCTTTCATTTCTTAAAAAAAATAATTATGGAGTAATTTAATACTTTTTCCCTTCATTACTAATGTTAGGGATCTAGTTAAAGGTGCAGTATATCATTCATTGATGTACACTGCTTGGAGTTTTTATATGGGGTATAGAGACAGATAGGATAAGGGAACTGGAGTTGCAATGGATTGAGGGTTTGCTCTGAAACCTTTATTGTTCTTATTTGTTTCACCGTGGTAACACTAACAGTTTATATTTTTGTATTGGGTTGAGAACTTTTTTAAACTTTTTAAATATGTATTACTTTAACATTGAAAATATCAAATTAACAATTTAGTATAGTTTTATATTTTAAACACACAACTATGTATTTCAGTTATTCTACCGAATTGCCTTTTTTTGGTTTGTTTGTTTGATTTTAAGATAGAAAAAGCATGAAATAAAGGTCATGCATTCTCTCACAAGTGTAACATGTAGGTTTCTTCCTTACAGCCCATTATAGGGGCTGATGGTCACTGATCACATTCTGCAACTAAAAACCAAACTCTGTGTAGATGAGGGCCCTGACACAGAAAATCGGATTTGGCAACAGCATTTTGAACATCAGGGCGTTTTCATAGCATGCCACTATTATTTGTTTTATACCGCTAGGAAATAGGAAAGCTGAGCCCTTATTCTGTTGTTTTCCAATCAGATTGGCACTTTGATTCTGTCAAGGTGTTTGTAGATAAAAGTATGATATCTGATCATCTATCATTCTTATAAGACTAATGAAATGGCACCTAATGTGAACACATTAGGCTACGTCTTATCACCCTTATATAAAAGTCTGGGATCCAGATGACAGACAAACAAGTTGCTTATGTAATATAAAACAATATTTGTGTGTGTGTGTGTGTGTGTGTGTGTGTGTGTGTGTGTGTGTGTGTGTGTGTGTGTGTGTGTGTGTGTGTGTGTGTGTGTGTGTGTGTGTGTGTGTGTGTGTGTGTGTGTGTGTGTGTGTGTGTGTGTGTGTGTGTGTGTGTGTGTGTGTGTGTGTGTGTGTGTGTGTGTGTGTGTATGTGTGTGTGTGTGTGTTGATTGAACAGGTTATTAGAACAAAAACTGAGAGGGGAAATGTTCCTTTCTGAGATTTGGGAGCAAGTTTTCTTTAAATAAGGAACATCTATCTTTCAATTGAATAATCATTTTCCAAATGTCCAAAGCAAGTATTTACTTCAATAAAAAACATACAGATACAAACATAAATGATGCAGTAGCTTAGACAGCCAGTAGAGAGCATCTTCCTGCACGCGTGTTGATTTACTGTTAGCCCCTCTCCAATCCCCTGTACTCAGTTCTATTTCATTGACAACAATGTTCTTTTTCACTGACCAATCAACATTGTTTACTTAAAAAAAAAATCTGACAGGAGAGAATGACCGCAAGTGAATTTAGTGCAGCACACAGGTGAATCCCTTAAACAATTACCAGACCCTTCACCAGTTAAATACAACCATCAAGACTCACTGAAGAGAAATAATGATATCTTAAAGGAGAGTAATGCATCTTTGTGCTTTACTTGAGGAGGACGTTCCTGGTATATTCAATGGCAGTTAGGTGGTTAAAGGGTGCCTTACTGTAGAGTAGAGTACATACATTAAGATAGTCATATACCCAGATTCAGAAAGTCATCAAAACTTGTAAGAATGTAACTCAACTGAACCACTTTGAGGGTAAACAGTGTTACCGGTAAAAATACAATTCAGAAATGTATTCAAAAAAAGGATGTGATCAGTTCTAGAGCAAGTCACAAATTTAACAGATAGCTACGTTGTGGTGGCGTACCCCTTAGTCAACTTTACTTTGGAAACAAAACTTCAATGAGAAATTATGTTTCGGACAAATTATTATTTAACTATATCTCCTGGCAGTTTTTCACATTGAAACAACAATACACATTCAGGTACTGTAAATGTCTGTTTTCTTACAGGAAGCAGGACATTAATGAATATCAAAATCTCCAACAGTTTTCCACAGACTTTGGTTGCACTCGTACACCCACAGTGTGAGTGAGAAGAAAAATGTCAACCAGCTCTTGGCACAAAGCAAACAGTCAATGATGTGTTACTGGGAAAACACATTCTCTTTAACGTGCAATGTGCAAACAACTTCCAATTCAGCCGTCATAATGGGGCAACAAGAACGATAATGACAAAACAAAAGAAGAGATTGTTCGCTTTGGTGCGCAAGCCTTCAAAGTTCACAGATAAAATGGAATCACTGCCATTCATAGTATAATGTTTATTTTTCCTGACAGGTGTTTAAACGTTATCTAAAAAAGATATACATTTTTAAATAATATAATCACTTGCACTTCAAAAGCTACCTGGCTGATATAAATTTCCATTCTCTACATCAATGAGGTAATAATATTATCCAAAGTTATATCAAAGTTAACAAAACAAACTTTGATGTTGATAAGGGTAAGCCTATTGTGAGACATGTAGGAATGTATACATACAATACAAAAGAGCGGGATAAGCTGGAGTTGGAACAATTATAAGAAAGCATATCATGGCATTATATGTAGAATTGGACTAACACCTGAAGGTGGAACATGTGCATTCTATATAGAAACATTTAGTCCAAAGCTTTTTTCAGATTTTTATAGAGTATATAATTTAATGGAGTATATACAGCCAAGACTAAGGGAAGGCTATAGTTCAATATTAATGCTCAGGAACTTCTTGTGTGGACAATAAATATTTAAAAATTTTTAAAAAATAGGTTAAAATTAGGTTAATGGAATCATTTTGTTTTCAAGTCTTCTGTCTGAATTATTCTACAGTTTACACGAATGAGTATCTTCCTTTTTAGGGTTCATGATCAACTTACACTGTTACTTTGAATTAATAAATGCTCGTTATTTAACAGTATAAAGTATACAGTGGTACCCAAATGGTATTAACCCACTCCTGTCTTTTCAAAATAAAATGCTCTAGTTGTTATAAATTAATTGTCTGGGTTTGTGTTGCTAATTGGACCTCAGTTGGACTGCTTGTTCACTAGATATTTTGGTATCCCTGAACAGATAGTCCTCCGTTCTATTTAACAGATGCACATGTGAAATGAGGAGGCCATCTCAGTGCAGAGGCACCTACTATCAACTCCGACCGACTAGGTGGGATATACAATATATTCTTCATTTTACACTCTATAAGGAGTATATGTTACTCTGCGCACACATTTAAAAAACAGCCTACTCTACAGCCGGTTCAATGAAATGTGTCAACAGTAGCGTCAGCTGCCTGTCCATTGAATGGTGCAGAACAGCATGACAATAGCCTCTGAAACCTCCTCCTATATCAGCAAGTGTTTTCCTGTAGTGTTCATGTTGAAATCCCTTTACAACTAAATGATGAACTCTGTTCATTAGGGCAAAACAAAATATGTCACCGACAGTGAACTACATGTCCATATACTAGATAGGAAACCTATCATATAACCAGACCTAAAGATGTTTGGTCTAACAATTTCAATTAAAAAATGATATGAGCTTAAGTATCTTGCTCTGCCCCATTTACAGTAGTGATGAGCATACCCTTGAAAGAGGAAACAAGGTCTCACGTTTAAACAACAAGTATTAGTCTTATCAAAATGGATTAGCCCCCTTTCTAGGCTAGTTTTCTGGCTATTTCTATAAGCGTGTAATCCAGTCTTGCCATACGTCTGAGTTAGCCATGTGTTATGACATGCTAAAAAAGCTTGATGAGATAATGCACTTACTGTGAGGAGCTGACTGAAAAACAGCTTTCTTCCGAGATCACTTAAGAGGGATATATGAACTACTTAGCGTTTGCCACTGAAACAACATCTAATAACATTGTATCTCTTCATGCGCTGGCATCCATATTACAAGTTGTGTCTGAAACAACATTTCAGATGATGTAAGATAAGAATAGAGAACTAAAGAGATTAGATAATTTCATTATTGATTTACCACTATATTCTAAAATTACTTTTTCGCTCCTAAGTACAGTCTGCAAAGATGGAATGATCTTAATCCCAGATCATCTTATCTAGTTTCACTGCTCTGCATCACCCCTTTTAACTAAGCTTTTAACTGATATTGTAACGACTCCATTACGTCAGTGTAGGGCCCTCTGTGATTATATACATACATATATATATATATATATATATATATATATATATATATATATATATATATATATATATATATATATATATATATATATATATACACACAGTGGTTCTCAAAAGTATTCACCCCCCCTTGGACTTTTCCACATTTTATTGTGTTACAACATGGAATCAAAATGGATTTAATTAGGAGTTTTTGCCACTGATCAACACAAAAAAATCCATAATGAAATCTACAAATTGTTCTAAATTAATTACAAATATAAAAAAGAAAATAATTGATTGCATAAGTATTCACCCCCTTTGCTATGACACACCTAAATAACCTCTGGTGCACCCAATTGTCTTTAGCAGTCACATAATTAGTTGAGTGGAGTCCACCTGTGTGCAATTAAGGTGTTTCACATGATTTCAGGTTAAATACACATGTCTCTAGGAGGTCCCACAGTTGGTTAGTACATTTCCTAACAAAAACTAAATCATTCAAAGCAAATCTGGAATAAGGTTCTTCAAAACCACCAGTCAGGGGTGGGATATAAGAACATTTTCAAGGCATTGAATATCCGCCAGACACAGTAAAGTCCATAATTAAGAAATGGAGAGACTATGGCACAACTGTGAATCTGTCTAGAACATGCCGTCCTCAAAAACTGAGTATCCGGGTGAGAAGGGCACTAGTCAGGGAGGCCACCAAGAGGCCTATGGCAACTCTAAAGGAGTTACAGTCTTCCACAGCTGATCTGGGAGACTGTGCATACAACAACAATAGCCTGGGTGCTTCACAAAACTGGCCTTTATGGGAGAATGGCAAAAATAAAGCCATTATTGAAAAAAACTCACATCAAATCTCGGCTAGAGTTTTCCAGAAGGCATGTGGGAGACTCTGAGACCAAGTGGAAGAAGATTCTAGTCTGATGAGACCAAAATAGAGCTTTTTGGCCTCAATGCTAAGTGCTATGTTTGGCACAAGCCTAACACGGCACATCATCCTGAGAACACCATCCCTACCGTGAAGCGTGGTGGTGGCAGCATCATGCTATGGAGATGCTTCTCTGCATGAGGGCCTGGAAAGCTGGTGAAGATAGAGGGCAAAGTACAGAGAAATCCTGGAGGAAAACCTGCTGAAGTCTGCATGAGACCTTGGGAGAAGATTTATCTTCCAGCAGGACAATGACCCCAAACATACAGCCAAAGACACACTGGAGTGGTTTAAAAACAAAAAGGTAAATGTCCTGGAGTGGCCCAGTCAAAGCCCGGACCTCAATCCAATTGAGAATATGTGGAAAGAGTTGAAAATTGCTGTTCACCAAAGGTCCCCATCCAACTTGATGGAGCTTGAGCAATTTTGTAAAGAAGAATGGGCAACAATTGCAGTGTCCAGATGTGCAAAGCTGGTAGAGACTTCTTCAAATAGACTCATGGCTGTAATTGCTGCCAAAGGTGCCTCTACCAAATATTGACTCAAGGGGATGAATACTTATGCAATCAATTAGTTTCTGTTTTGTATTTGTAATTAATTTAGAACAATTTGTAGATTTTATTTTTCACTTTGCCATTATGTATTTGTTTTGTGTTGATCTGTGTTGATCATATATATATATATATATATATATATATATATATATATATATATATATATATATATATATATATATACTGTGTGAATCCTGTGAAGAGACCTGTGTGAATCCTGTGACCTGTGTGAATCCTGTGGAGAGACCTGTGTGAATCCTGTGGAGACGTGTGAATCCTGTGAAGAGACCTGTGTGAAGTCCTGTATAGAGAGCTTCATGACTCCTGTGGGGAGACCTGTGTGAATCCTATGGAGAGAACCTGTGTGAAGTCCTGTGGAGAGACCTTCATGAATCCTGTGGAGAGACCTGTGTGAATCCTGTGACCTGTGTGAATCCTGTGAAGAGACTTGTGTGAATCCTGTGACCTGTGTGAATCCTGTGGAGAGACCTGTGTGAATCCTGTGGAGAGACCTGTGTGAATCCTGTAGAGAGACCTGCGTGATTACTGTGAAGAGATCTGTGTGAATCCTGTGAAGAGACGTGTGAATCCTGTGAAGAGACCTGTGTGAAGTCCTGTGGAGAGACCTTCATGACTCCTGTGGGGAGACCTGTGTGAATCCTGTGGAGAGTCCTTCATGACTCCTGTGGGGAGACCTGTGTGAATCCTATGGAGAGACCTGTGTGAATCCTGTGGAGAGACCTTCATGAATCCTGTGAAGAGACCTGTGTGAATCCTGTGAACAGACCTGCATGAATCCTGTGAAGAGGCCTGCGTGAATCCTATGGAGAGACCTGCATGAATCCTGTGAAGAGGCCTGCGTGAATCCTGTGTAGAGACCTGCCAAGGCGGTTTGCACCCTTTAGTGACCCAGACACAGGTACTGCAGGTTTAAGCACTTTCATCTACTTTTATTATTTACCAAACAAAATGATCAAACAAAAATCTAGCTCTCCATGGAGTACTAACTATATCCTTTATATACCCTCCTACATAAAAACATCTGAGTGTGAGGATTTCAGTTTTCGATCGATAATCAGTGATATGGATTCAATAGGCAATACTTCAAATACAGAGAATTGCATAATACATTAAATACAGTCGAAAGTACATAATACATGATAGTAGTATAATACAAGAAATAGTACACTAAATACAGTGGAAGGCTCACACATTAGATTAAATGACCTTTTTAATGACCTTATTATTATTATTATTATTATTATTATTATTATTTATTATTATTATTATTATTATTATTATTTTATTTTTTTTTACAAAAAGTGACTGCCAATTATTAAAATAAAATATTTATGAAAACCCTGTAGAATATTGTTGAAAGGATCTGTCTGATTAAGGCTGTGTTCACACTGGGTTTGTTTAGAAGGTTTGGTCAGTACGGTTCTGTATGTTTGGTATACTATGAAATGTGAACAACAAAGTCCGCTAAGGAAACCAACCGTACCGAGTCCATTTAAGAAACGTGCACATAGGAAACAAGCTATACAATATAACCTCACTCAGAAGTAAACATTTTGCATGTAGTTTAGGTGATATTCTAAGGAAACAAGTACAGAAAAAGAATGTCTCAGGCGAAGTACATTAGGGTTACCAGACATCCCGGGAAAACTGTGATTGTCCCAATTTTCAGCTTATTCAGTTTATTTTTTGTCCTGGTCAGAAAATAAAGTTTTTAAACATCCTGGTTTTGCCATTGTATTTTTTTTTAAGTACAAAACTGTATCAGTGTGTTCAACAAGTGATATAAATAAATAAACAATGTGCCAGATTATTTGTTTAATTATTCTGATTATATATTTAACACATGTTTAAGTGTTGTTTAAGTGTTTTTTAATTAGTTTTTTTGTACATATAACATGTTTTGTAGATGAAAATATAAAGAAAATAATGAACTGTTATGATTTGCATTAAGTGCTCCCCCAGTGTTTCCTTTCATAGCAGTATGTACAAATCTAAAGCATGCTATTAAAAATACTGCCATCTTTCAATATGCCTTGAAGGATATTGTAAACATGCAAACAGTATTGTGTACACAAACGAACTCGCATCTAAACAAACTCAGTCCCTTTGCATGCAGATAAGTGTGAACAGCAAGCACATTGTTACTGTAGTCAGCATCTCCTGGACAGGGGATAGCATGCAAATGAGGCACAGAGGATGCTGGGAATGGGGGCTGTTTTGGAGAAAAAGTATTCCTGTCATGTTAATTAATTGTTGCATGGTCTCGTGTTACATCCAATGTGTTACTCTTTATAAAGATGTGCTCATTTACTGTTTGTAGTTAATTGCCTGTTGTGCAATGCCTGTCTGTTGGGGTTGGGAAGTACGTGCTGTGTGAATGAGTGAGTGTGTGTGTGTGGATGGTGCTAGCTGCCAATACAAACTGCACAGAAAATGCTTTAGTGTGTGTGTGTGTGTGTGTGTCAATTACTCCTATGCTCGCTACACTGGTGTCAGCAGACCTGCTTAACCCTGTGATGGGAGGAAGAGGTGGGAGCCCCGAGTCTGAAGACTGAATGCTGGATGCGCACGCTTTAAGAAGAGATCATGCATCTAGCTGAAGAGTTCCCCACCCAGATTGCAGCCAAGCAGGCCACCTTGGGAGAGGGGGCAAAGACAGTACTTGCAGAGACCTGCTCCAGGAAGGCAGCGGGGACCTCGTTGCAGCTGGATCGATGAGGCTGGCCAGCAGGAGTGTTGTCAGAGCAGGCTGCTATGACAGGACTAGCCAGGTAAAGTTCTGTGAAATTTGTTTAGAAAACAAAGCACCACTCAGAAGCAGACAATGCAAACATAAGGCTAATTTTCTATTGAGATTCTTAAGAATTGATCACATTTCATGAAATTTGGAAGACATTAAACGAAGGCAGCTGCATTGGCTCCTGTGTCAAGTTACTGTCTGACACCCAAATAACACAAAAAGACCATTTCTGCAGGTCGCTGCCCCCATCCCCTCCATCACACACTGTATGCCTGGTGAACTCTGTTAATAATTGCTGTTCCTGCAGGAATGCTCTGAGGTGATATCAAACAGTCCTGTTAGTACAGAATCAATACCTCAGCGCCAGTAGAAGCAGCAAAACTGTTATCATGATTGTGTTTACCGCTGATCAGATTACACCCTTTCCATCCAAAGCCACTAAAAATATCAGCAAACCCACAGCATTCCTTTAAAACTGCAGGTATTGAACACGTTTACTTTCACTTTCAATGGTGAATACCGAGGAAGAGGCCAATATAAAACAAGGACGTTTAAAATGTTTTATCATTAAAGCTTATGAAATAACTGTATATCATTTTACTAATTCTGAAATGAAAGTGCATTCAAATAACGCTACATAGCTATAATCACACAAAATATCACTGCACAGACTACTGTAAACTTTGAAGTTTCATCTAAATGGATGGGACATTATTTGCATTTCATTAATTTGAATAACTAGTACGACAAAGGATATGCTTTATTTTCAACTCTAATAATTCACAAATTCTTATAACACATTTTAATAAAAAAAGAGAAATTTTGTAAACCAAATAGTTAACCAAGGCATCAGTTACAGAAGCAATAAAAAAACCTAACCCTAACCCTAATACAATCTACAAGAGACCCCCCAAACCTCCCTCTCTACAACCCTAACCCTAATACAATCTACAAGAGACCCCCCTAACCTCCCTCTCTACAACCCTAACCCTAATACAATCTACAAGAGACCCCCCCAACCTCCCTCTCTACAACCCTAACCCTAATACAATCTACAAGAGACCCCCAACCTCCCTCTTTACAACCCTAATCCTAATACAATCTACAAGAGACCTCTCCCCCAACCTCCCTCTCTACAACCCTAACCCTAATACAATCTACAGAGACCTCTCCCCCAACCTCCCTCTCTACAACCCTAACCCTATTACAATCTAACAATTACATATAACCTACAAAAGACCCTCCCCAACCACCCACTCTAAAAGAAAAAAATACAATGTTTGTTATGCAAGGAAAAGGCAGTTTCTTGTGGCTGTCAATTTTATTCAACTGCTTCCCTATGAAACCACAATGTAAGTCACAAGCTGAAAATTCAACCACATAAATATATGTAATAACAATGAGAAGATGCAGTGTGCAGTCTTGTGTGTGTAATGTGTGGGTGTCTAGTGGATGTGTGAAGTCTTGTGTTTGATGCGTGGGTGTCTAGTGGATGTGTGAAGTCTTATGTGTGATGCGTGGGTGTCTAGTGGATGTGTGAATTCTTATGTGTGATGCGTGGGTGTCTAGTGGATGTATGAAGTCTTGTGTTTGATGTGTGGGTGTCTAGTGGATGTGTGAAGTCTTGTGTTTGATGCGTGTGTGTTTAGTGGATGTGTGAAGTCTTATGTGTGATGCGTGGGTGCCTAATGGATTCTGTAGAGGAAAGACAAGTTCATTTTAACCTATGATTACAAAACTCTCCTGTGATTGCAGGAATGCAGGAATCAGAAACGTTCCTCATAAAAACGCATACAAAAGACAGTTAAAACAACCATAGCGAATACTAGCAGTGTGAAGGTAACATTAACTAAACTGATTTACTATCTCTTACTTATGTAATGTTGTTGCAGCACTTAGCTAACTAGAGAGAATGATGTCAACTACTGCCCTGATTAAGTGGTACTCATTCTGTTCTCAGTGTAGGTCTCAAACAATAGGCTGTTGTTTTGAGCACAGTGAAGTTCAGCATTAAACCCCAGTGTAGAAAAGACTGTGACAGCATTTCCATATCAGACCCTGACAAATGAATGGCTTCAATTTCTTCATTCTTTTTTTCATGTCAGAAAAGCTAGCAGCACTCCCTCAGAAAACACCAATTCTACTGAGCACAGCACTTATTCAGAGAACTATAATCTGTGATTTAGCTTGGGATGCTGTAATAGAACCAGAGTCGGACTGTAATGCCCTGATTTAGTTGCTTTCATTTTCTCACATGCCTCCTTGCACATTAGGCATCACTGAAGTGACAGTATCAACCTTTATATTCAATCCGAAAGAGAAAAAAAACATTCTCTCATCCATAGGCAATTACATTGCTTTTATTTGCAAGGTTGGGGAGGAAAACAGTACTGAAACTGCTCTGCTCCAATTGTAAATGATCTCCTGCTGAATGCTGATGCTGCAGCTCCCTCTGTGCTTGTCCTCCTTGACATACCAGCTGCATTTGACCCCACAGAACATAGCATTCTTCTTGACCTAATTCAGAAGTATTTTGGGATCTCTGGAACCTGTCACTCCTGGATGTCCTCTTATCTATCTGGACACATGCAGTCTGTTTTTTATACTGGATACAGTGGTGTCACAAATCAAGTTACCTGTGGTGTTCCTCAAGGGTCTGTTCTTGGGCCTCTTCTCTTCATCTACATTCGTCTGTTCTTGGGCATCTTCTCTTCATCTACATGCTTCCCTTGCATCACCTCATCCACCAACACAGCGTCATGTTTCACTCCTATGCTAATGACACCCAGCTCTACTTAAAACTCGACCCTGGTAGCCCCTCTGCATTGGTCCGGCTCTCGGCTTGGATTCAAGACATCGAGGCCTGGATGTCTGCCAATTTTCTTCAACTCAACACTAGCAAATCTGAACTCCTTCTAGTAGGATCTAAAACGCCATTTAAGAATCTCAATATAGCTGATGTGAACCTCGGAAACTGTCTGCTGCTGCCTTCCCCCACAGTACGAAGCCTTGGTGTACTTCTCCTTTGCTGCTTACATCTCCTTCGTAGGCAAATCTGCCTTCTGCCATCTTTGAAACATCTCCATTTCAATCTTTCCCTCCCTGATACGGAAATACTTTATCATGTATTTGTCTCTTCTCAACTTGATTACTGCAACTCTCTCCGTGGTGGTCTCCCGGCATGCGCCATTAATCGACTGCAGCTAGTTCCGCTGCCAGAATCCTTACCAGATGTAAAAAAAAGTGAACTCATCACCCCCTGTCTTGCTCAGCTGCACTGGCTACCTATAAAGTTCAGGATTATTTTCAAAATTCTCCTGCTCACCAACAATGTCCTTCATCACACAGGTCCTGAATACCTCCTCAACTTGCTGACCCACCATGTCCCAGCCTGCAAGCTGAGGTCCTCTGACTCTGGCCTACTTGTTATCCCCAAGCAAAAGTGCACCACACTTGGAGAACTCGTTTATCTTTATGGCTCCAACTCTTTGGAACTTTCGCCCAGTTTTGGTGTGTGATGCTCCCACCGTCGCTCGCTTTAAACTATCAAGACCCACTTGTTCTCTTGTGTGGAGGGGCGGTTGGTTGACCAAAGGCTTAAGTCCTCCTGAACGGTATATGGGTTGTAATTTACTCCACCCTCTCAGGCAACAAGTGAATACAACAATGTTATACTGAGTCAAGTAGGCAAATGTTTCAGAGAATGCTTTCAACATAATATGAATAGGGATAAGGGTTTTGAGCCAGAAGGTGTGTCTACTCGAGAGGGTAGATCAGGTACTACAAGTGATATAATGGCACCTTTTTCTTTTTTACAATATAAAATATTGTGAATTTAAGAGCATATTGTAGTTTAAATCTGCATCCGAGATGACATTAAAGTAAAATGCCATCTCAGTCAAATCCTTGTTTAAAAAAAGTGGTTCCTGATTTAGAAGTTTCTGATTTCACCAAGAACAATGTTCCACAACTGTGGTTCATAGCAAACAGTTGTACCAGTTATGCCGCTATACCAGTTGCAGGAAAACCCTAGAAAAAGTCATTATCAGATAGGCTAGCCAAAACCCAGCTATACATCCACTAGAAATGGAGCAGTACTGATACCCCTAGGACCAGTCTGCATGAAACAGGGTCAAATTAAAACATCACATTGTGGGTCCAGGACAGCCTTGCATTCCTGGCACAGCTATAGGCAATTTTTACAGATGTAAAGAATCTGGAGAACCAGACAATTCCATCTTGAACACAGAGTTTAAGCCTCCTGGCTCCTATCTGTTTCCCAGACTGGCAACCTCAGTGGAACAGCGATCTTGTGTGAACTGGCTGGGCTCGGATAGGCGAAAAACCAATTGTTCTATCTAACATGACCAAGCTAATCAGTTGCTTAGGGCTTAGGAATCAATGGTCAACATGCAGGTTAAGGGGATACGTTCAAAAGTACCCTTTTGATCCTTTTTTGGGGAATGAAAACAGAAATATCTTCATATTGCAAACAACTTGTTTACAGTAACTAAAGTGGTCTTGTGCTTCACAGACCAAAATAAACATTACATTGACCATTTTAGTGTTCTTTGCGATTAGATGGGATTGCTGATGACAGACCCATAAGACTTTGTAATTCAATAAAATAAACTCAAAACCCCCTTTCATCATCTGTGACATAGATTACCATGTAATGCACAACAATCAAACCACCATTGGATATGCTAATAGGAGCTGTGTACTTCCGACATGGAATAATAATAAGAATTCATAATAAGAATAAGAAAGGTGTAAGAATTTATTTTCGGTCAGTAATCAGCAATACTGAAACAATAGACACTCATATGGGACCACTGTGCTTTAATTAGGAATCTTAAACAACTTCTAAAAAGTCTCATGAATTTTACCATTTGTGGATATGTGTTCCTTTTCTCTTACTATTTTAAATTAATTGCATGAGTGACTTATTAAGGTCAGCAATTAAATTAGGCAGTCACTACTTTGTCGATTTTCAGTTACAGTGGTTTGATTTCTTATGCACAGCAAATCAAAAGACAGTCATACTTGCCCTCTGAAGAAGTTGTGAAATGTGCTGTTTAAAAACAAAGTGACAATGGTAACCTGGAGTGTGTTTAGTCCCTTCACTTTTCCAACATTTAATCTTGTCTTGCTAAAGCATGTACCAGTACAATACTGTACATATGCAATGCATTATTCCAAACGTCCCTGACAATGAACAAAAGAACAAAACTACCTCAGAAGTCTAAATTACTTACATGGAACCACAGAGTAGCTGCACAATGAAGCACATGTAGGTTGAATACTTATGTGGTGCTGCACAGAAGAGGAGGCCTCTTTAGGATCCATTCTCCTCTGCCTTGAAGTCTCTATAGCCCGTCTCTGTTTTGTGTGTGTAGATCATTGACTGTACAGCCGGCAGAGCCGCAGAGCCAAAGATGTTTTATCTCTTGTCAGAGCTCTGCTTCAATTAAATTAATGGATCCATTCAGCTCCCTCTCTCCCCTTTCAGCTTCATCAGTGGCGAATACATTAAAAAGATCTTATGCCTCAAGATGGTACATCATGGTATTAGCCAGGGCACTCATTTTCCCTCTGTCTTCTTTTTTTCCAGTAAATCAAATAATTAATGAGATCTCTTCCTCAACAGAGCACTTCATCAATATTTTGTAGCTTGTATGCAGCATTGGGGGGGGGAATGCTTTTCACGCTTGCAAGGGCTTTTATCTTTGTCTGGGCGCAGGTTTTGTGCACAAATACGGGATGTCTAAAAAGCTTAAAATATTGACCCTTTAATGTAATTAGCTCAGCTTTCAGTATACAAACTGATCATTTAAAGGTGCATGTCATTACTCAATTATTGTATCTGAAAAAAAGCCTTTAATACTCTAACAACTGACAGAAAAAAGTTGGATGTGTTATTAATTACACCCAGATCTAACAGGAGCAAGTTACCAAACGACAGTGGTGAAAACAGCAGTGGCACATGGAGCTGAGGAAACCCTTTCCAATTCTAGAGAGAGGAAGAAAATAATTGATTCTTGATACTGTACAGATCTTGTGATTCTGAGTCTAATTAGCTAGTAATTTATCAGATGGAGTGTGACAGTAAGACACCAAATGATAAGAAATCAGAAGGTTTTTTGTTTGTTTGTATTTTGAGAAGCAGTAATGATTTTCTTTCGGTGGTGTGTTGATTTTCTATGACATTTATAGATGCAGAGCAGTACCTTTTCTGTTTTGTTTATGCATATCTGTTTATGCTATTCATATTGAAATTTAAAATTCAGTAAATGTGTTTATTGAGAACCTTAAGACACTAAGGGCATTTAAAAATGTGTAGCGCTTTGTTTGAATTAGCTATTGTGTAGCATTCATAACCTCTTCATAAAGACTTCATTATACTGTAAACATAAACTATGTACATAATCAACCATATTCATAAAAATTTTGCCCAATATGTTGTCATAACATTTATTATTATAAAATGGCATTGGGAAATGGAGCTCAGTGATTGGCTGTTTAGTTATTCTAGCCATGTAGACATTTTTAAACAATGAACAGGTTGGAACATTTTCTTAAAGCTTAAATTGGTAAGCAAGAAGGCCCAGTGGGGTGTGCAGTAATTATGAAATTATCACACGCCATGGGGGCTTTGTAAGGCATGAGCGTGCCATTTAAAATGAGCAATCTGACCACAGCAAGAGTGCCTGTGATACCCAGGCTTTACCCAATGCAGACAAGCAGCGCTTTCTGTATTATTATCATTATAGTAGCAGCTGGATTCTAAAACAGATTTTGGATCAATTTACAAAGTTGCCTCTTCTCTCTCTCTCTCTCTCTCTCTCTCTCTCTCTCTCTCTCTCTCTATCTCTCTCTCTCTCCTATATATATATATAATATATTTTTTTATAAAACACATAGCTGGTTGAAACACTACTCTAGGTAAACTCTTCATTGTTTGTATGACACACAGACACACAATTACTTGATCATTAATTCACCGAACTATAAATATTTCATTGTGCTTTTTTTTTTCTACAGCTGCCTTCATAATGGCATGGAAACAGCAACATAAAGGCCACCGGGTAGCCTGATACAGGATTATGTTACTAAACCTACTCTATAGTCGACAAGAAAATGTGCTTTTTATGCTGTTTCATCTCACCGGATCACAAGGCATATCATTTGTGTAATACATCCATTTACATGACAAGGACTGAAGAAGTAGCATGTTGAAATCTCTCTTATAAAAAGTCTCTGTCCTGTGCTTTCTGCAGCTTGTGTGGCTTGAAACAGCAGCTGGTATTTAGCACAGCAGCTCTACATTCCTACTGGGTTAACAGGTTAAATGATTGTGAAAACACTCAGAACCTGCCACCAACAGGACTTTAAAATAGCTGTTCCTACTTGCAGTAACCTTGCTGTTCTGTTAAAATAAAAAAAAAAGTTTAAACACTACTGAAAAAAAAAAATGTTTGATGGCTTTTCTGTAGGGACAGGGATTTAGCTTCAGGATTTTTAGATGCCAACAAACATATAAAGGAGTTGTGTCAGCTGGATCTGTTTTTATACGCTGTCGCGTATTGTCAGCCCTGCTAATACGTCAGTTCCTGTGTCTTTCCATCTCTCAGCAGTTCCATTCATGCTCCCTATCCTATCACACTCATAAATTGGGCTTTAATTCCAGGCAGGGTCTTCCATTTTCAGAAGATGCCACACACTTGTCTTTCCTTCCATAGTTTATGTAATTGTAACAAAGGGGAGCAGGTCAATAATTTCACTTAATTTTAATTTCTAAATGCATAACGGGGGGGGGGGCATGACTTCTGTAATTATAATTATTTAAATATAACACTCAATCAGAAGATATTCTGTTGTAAGAAAAATGCAGGTATACAATTACACAAAAGTTTGGACAAGAATTCATATGTTGCTTGGTCAAATAGTTGTCTGTCAGATAGGTATACCTGATGTCTGACAGGTTTTCAATGAAAGACATTAAAATAAGTTCTTGTCTAAATGTTTGTCTAATGTTATGAATGATTTAGTTTTTAGTGTCTGTGCTATTGTACTGAATGATATAAGTGCAGTAGTGTTCTGTTTGATTTGTATGTGTGTGTTTGATAGAAAGAATTTCTGAGCAAGTGTGTCCAATCAATGCAAATAAAACTATATACATATATACATACATATCTACATACAGACATACACACACATACACACACATATCACTAGGTTAGTTGCAGATTATTATATTTCAGCATTCTTTTTATCACTGATGTGTTGACGTTGCTATTAAATGAAACTACAAGTCTTCAAAAAATATGATCTTGGAAAAAAAAAAAAAAAAAAAAAAAAAAAAAACTTTTTTGATGCATCCACAGGAACTAGATATGTTCTTTGTGTTGACACCTGACAATGTAAATAGCTAATTTGACAGGCTGACTGGATCTTAATTTGCCTGTCTGTGAAGAAAACCGTCTGACATGAGAGAGGCATTTAGCTGCCTGATGTTTCCGACAGCCTCTTATAATTTGCCCATCAAATATGTATATTCCTCATATATTTCTTTATCTTTATACTTTAGTACAAATTAGTAGACCTTTTCTTTAACCAATCCAATAACATATAAGCCCACATATCACAAAATACAAATAAAAATGCCAAACCATAAAGAAGATTAGTATTCACCAAAATAACAAACAGAGCATATGGCCTATGTCATTAGGGTGGAATTCTTTGTATTTATTATTATTATTATTATTATTATTATTATTATTATTATTATTATTATTATTATTATTATTATTGCTTTATAGGTGTCTAAGGACCAATAGACGGGTACAAATGTACTTGTCCTTCTAGGAACAAATTAAATAAGATATTTTAGAAAAAGAAAAAAAAAACTGAAAAACAAATAGCCCATAGGAGCTCTTGAATGTCTCTTAACCCCACCCAACATCACAGACACAGAGGATGCATTAGATGACTTTTTTGGAATAAATAAATAAATAAATAAAAGTAATCATTATCAAATAAAATGTTTCGCCAAAGATCTGAGACGACATGAGCTGATGCTTGTTGACTGCAGTGTGACTCTGCTGAGTGTCTGAGTCATCAGTTCAATTAAAAGTGATGGGGCCAGCTGCCCAGGAGAGATCTTTGCTGGAGCCCAAGCTCATTGAGGTCCCGCATTTATTTTGTCTCACAAGAAATACTTTGGTTCCCTCTTGCAGGAATATTGCCCTGGCCCCACTTTAATCCTTAAAATAGGAAGCCTCTTGCTACTGGACATGTGTGGAATATTCCCAGGTGAATTGGTTGCATAGTGAAGCAATTAGCACCTCTGGATCACTGGTAAGAGGGCCCTCATTATGTTGAATAAATTAGTTGCTTTGGGATCCCTGAACAGGTTGAAGAGCATGCTCTGTATTACTGATCTCTGGCCGGTGAGAGACGCTTTGGGGAAAGCAACAGGCAAGTGGACATTTGGAAAAAGTAATGTACAGACAGAACCCCTGTATATATAAAAAAAAACAAAAAAAAACATAATGATCACAAGCATAAAGAACCAAGCTTAGACAAAACCCTGCTCTACCATCATCTGACAGAAGGTGTTGTATGCCCTTGAATTCTACTCTTTTAATGTTATCTTAGCAAGATGAATGGTGTTCATACCAAGGAGTTATAATATCAGCTTCCTCGAAGAGTTTGGCTGACCTTCCATCAATTGGTGCCTCCAGCTGCTGTTTTCCATTGCTCTGCAGCACAACAGCAGCAGGGCACAGGGGCTTTAGAACCGCTCTGTTTATATTTAAAGTTGGTGACGGCCAATGGTGAGAAGATATAGAGCATTCGCTTTCTTTGATTGCTTGAACTATGTAAAAACGTAACTTTCATGCTACTCTATAATGTGTATTTGAACACACTTAAGAAAAGGAACTAGGCCAATGTGCTTGCAGGCTAATGAATCAAGTTTGCACTGCCAGCACCTAAACATGGCAGTCATTTGAGACACCACTGATACATTCCACAAATCCCATTGGTCTTAATTAGAGAAACTTCTACAGGCTTGTAAAAGAGACACTGCTGTTATAGCTAGCTGTGGTGGCTTTAAACATTTGGGAAACTAATGTTATTGAATAGATTTATATGAATAAAATGCATATAAAAAGCTTTTTTTTCAGCTTTATAAATTGAAAGAAGCCATTGGTCCCAATAGAAGCCCGAACTTCATCACTGTGAAACACAAACGTGAATACAATGAACTGCCTTCTCAATGGATGTAGCGAGTCACATCCAAGTCTGTCTGACAAACTCAGTATCTAAAAGGGCTGGTAACTATACAAGACTGAAATTACTGCAGGTTACATTACTGGTAGACTACCATATTTCCCCCTTTTTTTTTTTTTTTTTTTTTTTTTTACTTAAAGCTTCAAAAGACATATACATAAGCAACTTGTGTCATTTAATTTATATAAAGACTAAAGCTGGATGAATTTGTATGTAAGGTAAATTATGCATTACAGAAGTTACCTGATGATTCAGAACTCTCGTTTGCAAACCTTCAGGTTCATGTTTATATCAAGGTGGATGGGGGATGGGGGTGCGGGGAGCGTTAAATTGTTTCTGCTCATTTCATGTTTTATTTCTTGATAAAACTGTTTGTTTTTTTTAACAAAACTGATGCTATTTGCTCCAAATATGGCATGAGCTGTGATCAAAAGTGAATTGAAATGTGTTTCATGTCTGTGAACAGAGCTTTTAATTGTCCATTTCTGGTCAGCAGTAACAATTGGAGCTGAATAAAAATATCCACAGAGTAGGTACTTACCATGTGATCACGACATGCGCCTGTACGCTACAGAGATCCAAAACATCAGCAGGAGATTGTAGAGGGTCCTGGATGGGACAGTAAATAAATGAACCATCATTTAATCTCTGAAATCCAGCTTTAGAAAACCTGCCTTGAGTCAAAAGTTAAATGCTTTTGATGGTTTGCGCTAAGTCCCTGGTGGACAGCATTATCCACAAAACAAAATCTCCACAGGTTGTAGAACAATTTGGCACTACAGTCTCAGCACAAAAGAGTTGCAGGATTGTATGAGCAGGGGGACTCGATAACCTTCTAATCCCAAAGGGTAAGGCTCCTCATGGTCTGCTGTATTATTTAACATCACAGGTTTACAATGGCTGCACTTGAGTCAAAATTAGGAGTGAACAGTTTCTGAATTCCAATTTCAAACCAGCACAACATGGCATTACAAGCTACAGTAGCGTGAAAATTTATTATACACCCTATTGCTTCTGATGTTTGGATTTGTTCGGCAGTGGTCATGTTGGGAGTGTACCACTGTGTGTCTTGGAAAATTGTCAAAATAGGCAAAATAGTGATCTATTTTAATTGGTGACTTTAATAGGCCACGCAATTAATTTAAAATAGCAAAAAGGATCGCATAGCCACAAATGGTAAAATGCATGAGCCTTTTTGTTGTTTAAGATGCCTAATTAAAGTACAAAGTGGTCTAACATTTTCACAAGAGTGCCTATTGTTTCTATGTCACTGACTACTGACTGAAAATTGAAATTCTCACATAGAGGTTTTCATGCAGGTAAGTATTGTAAAACAAGAAAATTTCGCGAGCAAGAAATGTTTGCTAATTTTGCGTTTATTAAAAATCTGCAAAAGGAATGTGCCATGAAATATATTATTCATACGTGTGCTGTACGTTAAAAGAAAATGAAGCGCAAACATTTTTTGCAGCAAAAATGGGCTTTGAAGGCCCTTAGCGAAATTAAGTTGCCGCAAAAAAAAATCCTGTTTTACACTATATAAAGGATATAAATGACAAATCTTAAGGTGTTCTAATACATTTGCATACCACCCTATGTATTATTTTAAATTGAAATGATTGCGCCACCATAGCCATGTGGTATAGCTATGGCAGCACCATACACTTTGATTTAATCTGTGTCTATGTTTAATACAGCATATGATGAAAAGAAAGTCTCAGTGAATCAGTACTAAATGATCAGAGTAAAGGCATTCATGGAATCACCATGGAAGAACACAATAAATATGTGTTCATGAGGTCCTGATCATCTTTGGCTAACATACACTGCTTTTATCTTTAAGAATAATTCTTACTACTGTATATTAACAGAACCATGCATTTCATATGATTAGTTAACACATTTAAGGTTTTAACAGCTAATATGGACATGTGTATTACATTGTAAGGTCATCTCATTTAAATAGTGCGTTATGTTGCACACATGCAGAATATTTAGAGGAGTTCAAGAAATCTTTGAACTACTGATTGTGAAGAAAAATGAAAGGGAGGCTCCAGGTAAACACAGACAGGATGAACAGCTACAATTACTAACTGGTTTACTGATCAGTTGTACTTTGTTCGATTGATTTGCAATTAATTCTGGTTTGTGGTGCATAGAAGAGGAAGGCTGGCGCCAACCTTCGAAGCAGCTGATACACAATACCCACTGAGAGGACGGCCGGGCTGTGCATCAGTAATCTGTGTGAAGTTATGCACAGCGTCTTCTGCATTCGCTAGAACCCAAGAGACTCGTAGAGTGGGAGCATCTTTATTACACTATCAATGTCTAAAGGAAAAGAATCTTAATAAAATGGACATATAGAATAAAATGATTGGATGTTAACCCTGTAACTGCTGCACTTACTGAATGGGGAACAAATACTGACTGAGGTTATTTTATTTATTTATTTATTACATATAACCCACTTGGGTAACACTTTAGTTTGTGGATATGATATAGATTGCTGATAAAGATCTATACTGATTTGATCAGTCTATACCTGATCTGCGTGAGCCATGTATATTTTGTGGAATTCATGGAATAACCCCAGATAGGTGCTTCGTGCTTTCCAGAGGGATCCCTGGTCTTGTTAAAGGTTATAATAAAGTTGAGCCATTTTCTTATACAAGAGTAACTGAATGCTTTAATTTTTTTCTGTACAATTTTTTTACGACCTTCCAGGTAAGTTTATATTATGCTACAGGAACACTCAAACTTTAATTATAAATAATGTAAAAAAAAAAAAACAATTGGACATTGATGTTGTTTCTACTTTCTGTTATTGCTATATATGACCTAAACCTGATTGCAACCTCCCATACAGTTAATCTGTATTCAAATCACTGAGGGCTTATTGGCTTGAAATACAGTAACTACTGTCTCAGGAACCCTTTGCTATGTGTCATCTTGCCAATTCAATCCATTCCATTGTGTTCTCACCACTCATACGTTTCAGAGGCCCACGTCTCCCTGATTAAACTCCTACAGCTGAATACTGAAAAAAAACACACACTTTGTTGTCTTTCTCTGCAATACTTTACAATGGCATATTCATTTCATAATTCACACTCACAATCCTTTTTACTTCATACTCATTGAACTGGCAGATCTCATCATCAGAAGCTGTAAGTAAATTCCCTAACAAAAGAAAATGTATTTTTTATATGATTTTATTTTTTCCCTAGAAAACATTTACTGTGTATATTTTGAATGCTTACCTACAGTACTTCTATGTGGATTTCAAATGAACATCCTGATAGAAACCTACTTAACATTGGTATGTGCTGCAACAAACCCAGCGTCATAATAAGAGCACTCAAAGCTCCAACAAAATTAAATAAATAGTGTGCATGATTTGGTTGTAAGAAGTGCCGAGATAAGAAGAGTTGACCACAGGCGCCTTGCTATTTCAGACAGGCTTTTCAGTGTAACCATGATCCGGTTTGAGAATCTGAATGTCCTGAGCTGCATTAGAGGCACTGTAAACGTGGTGCTGCGTTCCCCTGAGAAAGAAGGGCCTCGTTAGTGACTCCAGTGTAAACGGAGCTCTCTGTAACAGACGTCACTTTATCTGATTGAGTCCCCCTAGCTGTGTATACCTGTACCATTCAGTGTGCCAAGACCTTGTACAGTACGTCTGCAATCTGCTAGCTAAAAACAACTCTCCTCTGCTGACACGGCATCCATATATCTGTGGCTTTTTCTCTTGCCTGACAGGCAGGAAGTCTAATTGTCTGACATATGCACATTCAGAGAATGCAAACTCTTCTGGGATGTGTTTTGTATTTTAGTTCATAATGTATTTGATATGCTGCTGCTGCTGCTGCTGTCCAGTGCAGTATGTTGACAGACGCAGTGGAGGATCTATACATTTATTTTATCTGATGAAATTGTACAGCTGTTTGCGTTTTGTTACTCATACAGATCATTATTTTCATTGAAGGAATTGTATAATACAGTATCTGTTGTTTTAATAACAGCATGAATGTCGCAATGATAGCATCGTCCGGTTATAGGTCAGTTTGAATTGCCAGGGTTCGGATTAGGGAGAGTCTAGGGCACTTCTGACCAGTATTTCTCCCAGTTGGTCTCTTATAACGTATTGCATTATTTAAACATAACAGTACACAGTCTTACTCACAGGATTTAAAAAATGGATTATGTTTTATGACTTTAGAAATAAATATTAAATACTACATTCCCTGTTAACCATCACAGGGAAAATATTATAGTTTCAATGTGTTCCAAAACTATTGGAGAACATGTGATTGACATCTACCTTGCATGCTCTCGGCATCCACCCACCCAGCCAAGGACAGTTTAATTCCATTAATCACAGAGGAGGAAGAAAGACTCTGCAACGACTTACTGTTTAATAATGCAGCACCTTCCCCTTTTGAAAAAGTGATTGTGAGACAAGGTTTCAACCGGTGCTGAGCCTGTAATATTTTGGTCATATGGACAAGGTATGTGACCATGGTCCCAATTGAGAGTGACCATGTTGATTGGGGTGTTCATAAAAACACAAACTATATGTAAACTTTTGAGATGTGTCAGTTAAAATCTTTATTTCGCTACAGGAACTTAATCCTGTTTGTGAACTTTACACAAATATAAATGAGCTTGAAGTCAGAGTTTGTTTAAGAGCATGTTTCAATGTCATGCGTTTAAATATTTTTCTGAAACCTTCAACCGAAGATTATTTGAAAGTGTTACCTTTCTGATTTCCTTTTATTAATCAGCTTTAGGGACCTGCAAAACTAACAAGCCCCAAGGGCCTGAGCGGAATAAACTCCAAGTTTATATACTTATATAGCTCTGGGGTAAACCCCTAAACAGTTGGATAATTATAATGTCAATGCACCTTATAACAACAAACAATGACCACTGTAGTAATTAGAACAAAATATATGCGGTTTATTACCAGAGAATACAAGCTCAACACGTGTCCTACTCACAGCATGGCCAGGAGAGAGAGAACTCCAAGCACTTCCCTGACAACACAGACACCCCTCTCTCACTGTACCCAGAATTCCCCCATTTAAAGGCACAGTTGTATAACAAAAGTAAATTTGCTTTGTTGAACATTTTTTTGTCAGTAGTAAAGGTAAATCCATGGGAAAAAATCTAGATAATACAGGCTGTGACATCATAATTGGTCTTAGTTAGTAATTGTTTATAGCTACTTACTGTAAAAAGGCTTCAGCCAGAGCTTCATGTTAATTAGCAGCGCTCTTGCTTTGGAGCTTGGAATGGCAGTAGACAATTCAGCAGTTGTATGAAGAAAATACTGTGCATCTGGATAAAAGATCAGATATTTGAGTTTTTATGCTGACATATTAGTTTTGCACAATTACATTTACCAGCAATCACCTCCCACTTTGAATGTTTGCTTTGTGGGTTCTAAATGGGGTTACCTTCATATAAAATAACCCTTTTTGTGGATACCTTTGATTGATTTCTGAGTGGGTCTTTCTGATGAGACAATGCGTTGAGCCTGTATAGCTGAGGGGAATGATTCGTATTGATAAATATAGGGCACCACCCCTGTTAATCATTAACCCTTTAAGGTACAAGGGATACATGGGTTCCACAAAAATACATGAAATACAAAAATACAGTATTTTTGCAGGTTGGATCTAGTCATCCAATTGGTCATTTTCCTTGTGATACTTCAGTCACTCTCAAATGTATTTTAAGAAGAAATCGTTTGAACAACCTCGCAATTCCTTGTGTGCCTTAGTGGTGTACCTTATTCGAAATGTAAGAAGTGCCACTATGTCATTCCCATGCTCAGGTGTGATGTAATCGTGCCAGTGGGAAATGGAATCTATAGTGACTGAGGAATCAATCAGACTAGTCTGTTAGAGATTTACTATTTAGTGTTAAGGTGACCCATCACCTGACCCCGAACCTTGAAGTCAAATATTCTTTCTGGTCTTTAACTTCACTTTTCTATTACATCCTGGGTCCTAATAAAAGAGTGCTGCCTCTTCTACTGATACAAGTATTGATTCATTTATTCCAAATCACCAGCTGCTAAGAAACGTCATTTTAAAAAAAAACACCCACTGTGAAGTCATTCATGACCAAGACTGCTGTGTGAGCCTTAAATAAATCTCTGTGCAACGAATAGAATGGCCACTGTTGAAAAATACTATGCTGGACTGGTACACAAAATAAAATACAATAAGTCAAAAAGCCATTAAATGTATGTATTCCTATAGGTATGTGTGTGTGTGTGTGTGTGTGTGTGTGTGTGTGTGTGTGTGTGTGTGTGTGTGTGTGTGTGTGTGTGTGTGTGTGTGTGTGTGTGTGTGTGTGTGCGTGTGTCTCTGTGTGTGTGTGTCTGTGTGTGTGTGTGTGTGTGTGTGTGTTAAACATGTTATCAAAGCATTTTGAAAGTATTGAAAGGATAATTTTTATTAACATCAATGGGTCACTGACAGGGTATTCAAGATGCATGACGTCTTCTGCCTCCGGAGACAGATTCACCTGTGGATGTTTCTGAAAGAAGTTGCACGTGTTACCCGCTGCAGAGCAATGCCCATCACACCCCTGACATGTGAACACTACTTTACTCAATCTTCCTAATTACAGGAGCTGCACTGCATGCTGATGCTTGTGTATACTCCCATTCCCACTTGTGAGAGGCAGGAAGTCTTTCCCATACTGTGGGAAAGAATTGGTCATGATAGATCAGCGGACAACTTAGGATATGCTTTGTCTCAAGCTACTTGATCTTTGGGAAGTCTTCGTCCACCCAGAGCTGAACTTAGACCTCAAATCCAGTTTCAATGTCTTAAGTCAAGCTGATAAAGTTTACTCTATAATAGATTTCAACACATTTCCTTGCCATGTTCTGGTAATAGGATAAGCCATGCTGCCCATGCAACAATTTGTTTGATATCTTGGCTTAGCTGAATATTTCACACACACACACACACACACACACACACACACACACACACACACACACACACACACACACACACACAAGCACATGTACACGCAAACTCATGCACACATGCACATGGCACATGCACACACGCGCGCATGTGCACACACACACACATACACACACAAAACCAACCTGTGTTCAGGTCCACTCATATTCAAATCAATCCACAAGACTGGAGTAATTTCTGAGTTTGAAGAGCAATTATATTTGATATTTGGCTAATGTGTTCATGGCTCCCAGAGAGATGAGGAGCGACAACAGATATACAAACTGTATTCACGGTAAAGTAAAAAGTATTAAAGGAGTATTATATCTACTCAAATATATATATTTGATATCTATCAGCATGGCCGAGAAAAAGTTTGTGAACCCCAATGATAATTATGGAAATTCCATAGTTGTACCATGATAACCGCCTTGAATCAAAACCTTTTCTTTTCTTTCTTAAATATCCAATAGGGTTTATATTAACCAATTCCATGTCTTTTGAAACAAAATGATGCATGAATTAGACAAACAATGAGTAATTAAGATTCAGGGTATGTGAAAAAGTAAGTGAACCTCTGGTTTTATCAGCTCAATTAAGGGGATAATTTGAATCAGGTGTTTAAATAATCAGGTAGCTCTTCAGGGTGAGTTTGGGAGGCCCCATCCCATATAAAAATCAGAAACTTAGTGAGTTTGGTCTTCACCATACAGGTGTGTGGAAACACATCATGCAATGAGCAAAATAAATCTCTGAGGACCTCAGAAAAACAGTTATTGTTTTCATCATCAGTCTAGAGAGGGTTACTAAAGCATTTCTAAGGATTTGGGGCTCCACCAATCCACTCTCAAGACCATAGTCACTCTACCCAGGAGCAGTCGTCCTACCAAAATCTCTCCAAGAACAAACCATAAAATCATCAAGGAAGTCACAAAGAACCCCAGAGTAACATCCAAAGATCTGCAGGACACTCTCTCCTTGGCTATGTGAGTGTTCATGACTCAACTATCAGAAAAAGACTGAGCAAGAATGGTGTTCATGGAAGGATAGCCAGGAGGAAACCACTGCTCTCTAAAAAGAACATTGCTACCCGTCTGAAGTTCGCCAAAGACCACATAGATGATCCACAAGACTTCTGGAACAATGTTCTCTGGACAGTTTGGGGCTGCTTTGCTGCCTCAGGTACTGGACGGCTTCCCACCTTTGACACAACCATGAATTTTGAACTGTATCTGAATATTCTAGAGGAGACAGTCAGGCCATGCGTCTGCGATCTAAAGCTGAACCGAAAGTGGGTCATGCAGCAAGACAATGATCCTAAACATACAAGAAGATCTACAAAAGAATGCCTGCAGAAGAAGAAATTCCATGTTTTAGAATGGCCTAGTCAAAGTCCGGACCTAAACCCTATCGAAATGCTGTGGCAGGCCATGAAGCGAGGTGTCCGTGCAAGGAAGCCTTTAAATGTCATTGAGTTGAAGTAGTGCTTTAAGGAGGAATGGGTCAAAATTCCTCAAGACCGATGTGAAACCGATGGAAACGCTTAGTTGAAGTCATTGCTGCTCAAGGGGCTGCCACAAGTTACTGAATCTAAAGGTACCTATAACCTATTGAATTACCTATAACACCCCATTTCTTTGTGTCACTTTGTTCATAGTACACAACACTACAGTAACCAAATTAGATTCCGATAGGAAATAGAAATAATCCTTAATCTACATTTTAGATTATTTTAGGTTTGAAATATGTAAAAATCCTAAGTGGTTCAAACTTTGTCTCAGCACTGCGTGTGTATATATATATATATATATATATATATATATATATATATATATATATATATATATATATATATAAATATATATATATATATATATTTGTGGGTAAATACTATATTCAAATTGTTTTAGTTCATCTCAAAGCACAGACAACAATGTGCTTTTTAGAAGTTGCACGAGAAAGATTTTTGAGAAAAGACAGCACCAAATGGCTGTGGATCTACCTGCGTAAAAACACATTCAAAGAAAACAAATGCCAATAAAAAGTGCTCAAATTAAAAAGTAAATACATGATTCTCTAGTCTCATGTTAATTTCATACTTTATGCACCAGCACACACCATGCTTTAGTTAGTACCAGCTTATTAAGCCTCTGATTTATCTGCTGTTGTGAAGGCCACTGTAAATGCTACTCTATAAATAACAAAGCAGTGATCCATAACCACCTTCCATGCAGCAGCCAAGGGGCTCCTGCTGCCGGTATGAAAGAATTGCTGGTTGCTAGGTGCCGAAAAACCACTGATATAGTTTTGCCTCCCTGCTAAGATGACAAAACTGTAATTAGAGATTAATCAAGAAATACATTAGTGCTGTTGTTTCCTGCAGCCCTGACTCTGTGTGTATATGTGTGTGTGTGTGTGTGTGTGTGTGTATGTGTGTATTGTTCACCAGCAATTAAGTGCATTTGCGTGTATTTACTAGCTCTCTAGTGATGTCGAAATGTATTGGCATATTTACAGGGACAGATGTTGGGCGAGGTAAATCCATAAGCAAAATGCACATGATCAGATTGTTTGTTTTCATTTGTCTTCCATACAAGTGGGCAATATCCATTATTCTATAGCTCAAATCTCATTCAAAGGGGGAAAAAGAATTTCATTTGATGTGTCTGAGCAAGATAACTGTGTAGGCGAGAAATACAAAGCAGCAAAACCTTTAGATAGGAATATGCCTTATATATTTTTGGCAGTCAAAAATCTTTTAGAAAGAACGACTTAAAGAAAAATAATATTTATGAAGCATACTTACAATACAATACAATAATACTGTAGTGTGTCAGGGAAAGTACTTCCTATGGGGTGTACTGTTACACTATTTTCAGTGTGGCATTGCTAATTTCCAGCTGGATTTTACTGATACTGTCACGTTACTAAATTGGGTGGATCCTCTACTAAATCTGTCCCCATTTTAGAGGCTATTGGCTGACAGGAAAACAACCCAACATTAAACTATAAAAGCAATGAACAGCATTGGGTTGGGATCCTTAGTGAAATAGCATATTTAGGTGAAGTTAGGGCCACTCCAACCAAACTGCATTTGGTTTCTAGAACCAGATAATAAAGGTGGCCAAGGCCAGTCTGGTTTTGCAGGTTGGATTGTGATTACATTGTCATAAATAGAGCTTTTTACTATGGCGTGTTGTATGATGCACTGCCTATGCAGTCTATGACCCCTGTAGGTGATTTGAGGTTAAAGCTATATAACTGACCCAGCAAATAAGCATCCCATTTGTGTGCATCTGGTTAAGACACTCGCATGTGGTGGGCCTGGTCACCGGTTTATATCCAGTCTCCCCTTGAAAGAAAGTCACTTTCGAGACAACAGAGCTTGAAGTAAGAATTTAAGTTTTAACAAGACTTGAAGCATTAACAATAATGCTACAGCATGGGTACATGTTGCACACAGCCCCTAAAGTTTATTTGGACTGTCCACATTTTTCTTACAATGTAATCCAATCATCAAAGTGATGTTTTTTTTGCGGTTCACAAAAGCTGCTTGACAAAAGAATGAAAGCTTTACTTGATCTGCATGTGAGTAATAGGTGGTCAATACAGCCACAAACCGACTTATCAGAGAAAGACTGAGGAAACAATCCAATGAGCTTTTCAATGAGTTCATAAAATTATCTACAAAACAAAACTTCTGTTTAATATTTGGCTTTGTTTGCTTAAATAAGCGATAGAACAGTAATTGCCCTATAGTGATTGTGCTCAAACACAGTTCATATCAGTACTTTCTCATATCTACAATATACTGTAGGTGCCTCAGGTACACATAGCACTTTCACTGCTACTCACAAACACACAGATTGTATAAACACACAGAAGCAAACAAAAATCTTGGCAAGAGCTCCTACCCACAATAAAAACCATTTCTGACATGCACTGCAAGGGGAGGGCTCAGAGATATTCCATGTGTTCCAGAATCTAGAACACCCTTGTTCTGATCCTTGCTGAACGTTCTTTAATGGTAAAGCAGTCTCCACAATGGCAATGCAAAGGTTTTTAATGGGAATCTACTCTTTTATGAGCGCTTGGTACAGCAGACTGGTACCTCAGTGTTAACACTTTAAAATTTTTACACAGAAATGTTATCAGAATCATATGACCCAATACACTGGTATCCATATCTGAGTTATTCCATATTTAAATTGTCACATTGATATCGGGGTCCCTGAGAACTCATCCATTCTCTTCAATGAATCAAATCAAATTTATTTTGTATAGCGCCTTTCATGCCAAGGCATCCTAAAGCACTTCACAACATTCATAGTTTACTAAAAGTGGGGATATGTTAATATTGCAACTCCCTTCTGACTCACACTAAACATTTCCCTCTATATACACTACGCGGGTTTATAACCTTATTATTTACAGTTGTTACACAACCCCTATATGATAATAAGACTGCTTTCCATCTGTCAGAAAAAAAAATTACGAGGAAAACGCATGTATTCAATGCTCCAACACTGAACAAACTTCTAACGATTTACAGATTTAAAACAAAACAACACGATAACAAGTACATACAAGGCTCTATTTCCATTTCATTTTGGAGACATAAATACAATTGAAAAATCACCAAAAAACCTCTAAGGAATTAAAGTCTTATCCTGTACAATTGGGTGTACAATCTGCCTTATATTATCATACACTGTAGTGTATGAAGAAGCATTCAGAAAGTATCCAAGGAAACACAAAATGCACAAAGACGTCTCAGTCATGGTCGTCAAAGAGTTAATAAAAACGAGAGGGTGCACAAAGACACTAGTGTGTTTCATGTAGAACTCCTGCAATCACGAGGGATCAAAAGCTAGATCCAAGAGACAGCTGCACAGCATCTATGAACAATTCAATTGGACACAATTACCTTGATTGCAGATAACCTGATTTGGACCCAGGAGTGCACATACGTTTTAGAGACGGCTGCTTCTTTACAGGGAAAAAAACACTGTGAACATGGAGAGAAATAAGAAACATTATACAATATTGTGTTGAGAACATTGCACTGTTTTTTTTTTTTTTTTTTTTTTTTTTTGTGCCTGTGGTCCTTTGATGAAAATTGCTTATTGTGTGGCAGTGTTCTCCATATGATGGCATTTTATGAGCTTTGAAGATTAAAAAAAAAGAGAGTCAGATGTATAAATAAAAATAGGAGAAAATTGCAGTGCTTTTCTGTCATTCTGTAAAACATGGTTCAGTAATTTGAAGTCAAATTATATGAGAGTATAGTGTCTGTCTTCTATGGCACAACATTTGAAAGAATACATAGAATTCAATCCTTTTAAAAAGTAAATGAATAAAGCAATGTCTTACATACAATGTTGCATCTGGTGAGTATGTATGAAGCATTGGAGACACACAGATATGCTGTATTGTGATCAATAACAATGCAAGTCTCCATGCTTCTGAAGATAGGGAGTTGTTTGGTTTTGTATAATCCACTAAATTATACGAAGTACAAGTGGCAGTTACATTTCATGCAAGCTCATAATTAAAAACAATATCCTTCTAATAATGTCTGTTTCCATATTCACTATGTGCACATATAATGTGTCCTAATGTGCCTGTATAATTTGTGAACACGGCTCTTGTGCTAAATTGGCTGAATCTGTGACACAGTACGGTTTCTAATCTGATGGAGAATCACACACTGTACCTAATTAGAAGTGAAGTGTAACAGAAGAAGTTGTCAAGAAAAAAGAAAGGGAAACAAAACAGAAACTCAATAAATTAGGCTCCAGCCTTTGAAGCCATCCTTGTCTCTTCTTCAGAGGTACTTGGCCTATTTAATGAACTTGGTTGTCACCTTTGAGGTGTCATTTGGAATACAGTGTCGACCAATTTTACAATTCTGCTGCCCTTTAAAAGGTCAGAAGTGAGGTAGATTCTCCCCAGTCACAGCAGCCTGGTGGACTTCAAATCAAAGGGCACTGCAGAATCACAGATGAGTGGGGTCTCTGCATTGCACTCTTATACTCTATGTTTTCAGAACTGCTGTAGAACATCATGCTGTACTGCAGAATCACAGGAGAGTGGGAGCTGTGCATTCCACTGGGGGGGGGGGGTTGGGGGGGGGGGGGGGGGGTTGGGGGGGGCTGGGGGGGGGGGGGGGGGGGGGGGGATCAATCAATAAATAAAATAAAATAAAAAAATCTAATTTTATTTATTTAACCAGGATACAACCCTGGAGATATGCATCTCATTTACAAGGGAGCCCTGACAGGAGAATTCAGCAAGAAATAGCATGATAAAATCAATGGAAACAAATAATTCAAACAGGACAAAAACACTTCAAACAATCATAAAAACAGCAATACAAAATACAAGCATAGAAAACAGAAAATTCCAATAAGTCCCGATAAACAGACTGTTCATGCAGATTTGAAATCTCTTGCAGTATGAATGAAGTTATGTTCCACACAGCTTGTTGTATTCACAGCACTTACTAATGACTGCATGACAGCCTTACCCATTTACTCTTTATAAATATAGAAAAGTGGGATTTATTGAAATACTGTGTTTTTCAGAGATATTATTGAAGATATTTACATTGTCTATTTACCATGTTGTCTTAGGGTTCATAAGGTTTGGGGATCAGAAGACATCTTGAGAACTGACAAAGGAAGAGAGATCATAGCTGTGTCCGAGACGTGACCTGCATTGGAAGAATGTGAAGTGAATGAATGATTCCTGCTGATGAAGATTAATTACCAACGTATCCTCCCTTACAGCAGAACCTCACGTTAAGAACATCACTCTTGCAAACTGACTGGTGGCTGCTGGAAACAGGTGAAAGGTGTAACCCTTATTATTACCGTGCACATATACATTGTGTTATTAAAATAATATGTTTGAAAAGGTTTTCTATTATTACATATACTACCATGACTGACTGTTTTATAGTACTGAATGAAAGACTTAAGATCACCCGTAAGGATTATCTGTCAAAAAAACTACAATACACAAGAAACCAATAACACTGTTTTTTGTTATTTTACAACTGTTAGATCATACGAAGGTCAGACTGGGATAATGACAAATCTGTTTTTGGTAACACTTTACATTGTCTCTAATTACTGAGTATGTATATAGTAGTTACTTAGTAAATAAATGTGTACTTACACATAATCACAATGCAATGCACTTCATATCTAAGAAAATTTTCCACACTATAACCTAACCCTAACCTTTTTCTGATACAGTTGTGTTGCTACAAAGATGTTAGCGTTTTAGTTACCTCTCTTAAATGTGACCTAATTGCTGCCTGATCTTCTGATACAAGCACAGCCTGTCTGCTGAAGAGTATTGAACCAGGGCATGCTTCCATTTGTTAGCATGTTTACATCAGGATTATCTGTCATCTTTAAGTTGTCAATAGCTTGGAATTATTAAATCTTTTGTAGGGGAAGAGGATCTTAATAAAATAGTTTTTCCCCCTAACAACTACAGAGACCATTAATATTGCACACTTATACACGTGCTAATAAATCTTATGCTGCCTCCAGCTCGTGGATTTTATGTAGGAGTGCTCCCTTTACCATTATAGTGCACAAAAAGTAAACTTGTAGAAAACAGCACTAAAGTGTAATAGTTAAAGTATTTTATTATCATGTTCAGCATATTTGATTTTATTATCTGTTTTCCAGATAGTTTCCAAGGAGACTTAAAATTGTGTTTTGCTGTAAAATATTTTTCTCAGTGTCATAGCAGCATATATTTTCATATCTGATACTGCAGATAATGTGCATGTGTATTCCAGAGTAGACTAAAAATGAGGCACAGGTAACAAGGCAATGTAAAGGTCTAACATATTTATTTTAGCAACTTAAAGGAACACACTGCACCAGGGTCAACCTGATTCATTCCTAAATGTACTGTGTACTTTGCTTTTGTTCCAATCCATTTTTCTTAACTCATCAAATGAAAGCAGATAGATTTGTTTTTTAACCCCATCATTCCCTGTAATGATCCTGACCTGTTTTTGAGCAGGAGTTTCAGATAAAACATGAATGTTTAAGAGTTTAAAAACGAATGCTCTTCTAGGGGAGTCTGTCGCTCATGCTAAAATAGTTGTGAATGTTATTAAATGGCTAAAAACAACCCTTTTTTATATATGAACTGTCCTACTGTACTATACAGTAGTTGCACATTTATTGCAACAGCATTGCTTCTGTAATTTGGATTTGTTGTACATGTGAAATAAAACCACAGTAGCTAGTAACCTTGGAAAATTGTCAAAATAGGCAAATGAGTGATTGTCTGATTTAATTAATGACTTTAAATGGCCACTGTGGAAGGAGTGTGGGTAATTCACTGACTAGGAGACAGACAGGTGTACTTGAAAACACCACACTGGTGCCCAGTTTGATGAACGAAAAACGATGATAGACAGCACCATGGAAATACCACAGCTGGTACGTGAACAGCAAGTGCACTCGCAGGTGCTCAAAGAAATAATAATGAAAGCAGAAGGCGAAAAGAACAATGGAAAATAAAACAGTAATAAAACTACAAATAAATGGTGCTGCACTCGGCAGCGTTATCCCGGTCGCCGCTACCCGCACGACCCGGATCACCGTCCTACTCTGTAGGCTAACTAGCCTGCTTTTTTACAATACGCCGGGGTCTGCAAGGGTTCCCCGCTCTCTCTGTCTCGCTGTGAAACACTCTTTTTTTTCGCCCGATTCTCGGTCTTGGATCAGAGCTTCCACACTCTCGGTGCGTCTAAGTGGGCAGACCTAAGGAAACAACGGAGCGTTAATTTATAGGGCTAACAATCTCCTAAGACACGCCTCTCAGCCATTCAGAGAGGGGGAAAGTCTACACACCCACTTTCCCACCTCCCCGTGTCACTGCCATGACTCACAGGCAGTTGTTGGACGACAGCCGCCCTCTTCCTGCAGCCCGTGAACACGCCAGCAGAGTCAGCACAGATCTCTCCCTGTTACAGCCACATATGCAATTAATTTAAAATAGTAAGAAGAAGTAGTAAGAGAAAAGGACCACATCGCCACACATGTTGTTTAAGATGCCTAATTAAAGCACAAAGCGGTCTAGTATTTTCACACACAAGTGTTTCTATATCACCGATTATTGAGCGGAAATTCTCACACCCTGTAGGTATATAAAGGGTATAAATGACAAATCTTGATGTGTTCTAATAAATTTGCCTCATCATTTCTCTTCCAGATGATCTGCTTGGTCAGTCCAGGAAGAAAAGCTACAGTATAAGCACAGTGGGCTGTTAGTGTGATCCTTTTAGAAAAGGTATGTACACCCCGTAGCTCTGAAGTTTGAAACAGTAATGAGATGATATGAATATTGTGTGCCTAATAACACTGGCACCAGGGGGTTACTTCAGTGAGTCAAGACCCCTTGCGTATTCCATGTTTACAACAATCCCCTGGCCAACTACCTTTTTCTGACTAATAGTACTTCTCATTTCTAAATATAAATATCCTGAAGTTTTCCAGTCAGGGATGGGGTTTGTGATCCCAACCCCCATTTCACCAGTCAAACCCAAGGAAGCCTTCTTCATTGTAGGCCTTCCCGTTTCTAAATTCTGTTTCGCTCCTCCTCTGCTTGGCTGGCGATGACAACAGCACATTTAACTGAATTTCTGGTGGTAAATCCATAAAGAATTTTTTTTAATTTTCCCTCAGGATATTTACTTTAAAAAAATGTTTTTGAGTCGGGCCGTTTTAAAGTGTGACCAGAATCCCACGCTTACAGAGAGAAGCAGCAGTAGTATTTGAAGTAGGATTTTCCCGAAAGAGTCATTTTATTAAAACAGTAAAACAAAATCCATGTCTTTCCTGAAGAGCAACTTTTAAGGGTTACAATACAGACTTACTCCATTTTAAAGGTTTTTTGGAAGATTTTAATTAAATGTACCGGTAAGCACATCAAGCCACATTAAGCATTTTTCACACCAATCCTTTCAGAGTTTTTGTTCTGCTGCTCAGTGAAATAAACAAATGATTTATTTGAAGTTCTGGCTTTTAATCTGATATATGGGTGAGTGTTTTTGCTTTTTGTAACCCTAATATGTAAATAATGGTAGGCCTATTTGAAATGTTTTGCTGTTATTTATTGCAGCTCTGGTGCTCAGTCTGTGTATGTGTAGGTTTTAAATTCACCTTGTATCACTGACATGTTTTTTTTTTAATAGTTATTTATTTATTTATTTACTGGGTACAGTACAATGTGATGCTCTGCCATGCTTGTGAAAGACTTAAAACATAACATATCAGCCGTTCGGTGTGCATTCTGGGAGCTGCAATTCAAACTTAAGACCTTTCCAAAGTGATTGACTGTTACAGTCCCTGTCAGACCTACAGATCCCAGAGTGTTGTTACATGTACTACAAGTACCCGGATGCCAGGCAGCTATCTTATTTTTCATAATAATTCAATAATCGGTTAATATTTTTTAATCAGACATGATAAAATCACCCTTCAAGCATGTCTAAAAGAGTGCTCTTGCTTCATTATTGTGTCAGTTTCTGACTAGAGCTGGTTTCGACCCCTATGAAGAGATTAGTGAGCGGCCATTGCTCTTTTCACTACACAAGGCCTTGTGTAGTTGATACACCGTGTGGAGAGCTGTTGTGGTGCTGTAAGGAGATTCCGCAGGCTCGCGGCGTCGTCCTCTACACCGATTTAATCGGTCACAATGACCAAAAAAAAAAAAAACAGCTCGGGCCTAGCACCCCTCTCAGTCCTTAGGCTTTCCTAGCGTGGCTGCGCTTTCCATCAACCGCCATGCCGATTGAATCAGCTGCATAACGCGGCATCAACCACGGTTTATCCCGCGGATCGCGAGGTTGAGAAAACAGCGCCTGCCCGGTCCCGATTGACTTGGCACTGGTGTAAACATCTTCAGTGCCGCCTACAGCTCAACCCAGACCATGCCTACCATCGATGCCGACCTTGGAACAGTTCCACTCGGCACCGACTGTCTCGGCATCGACATTGCTTTCTCGGCGCCGTTCCCGGCTCCGATTGATTTGGCACCCATGAACCTCTTCGAGGCCGTCTTCAGCCCACCGCCGACTGTGCTATATGTCGGTATCGACCTCGGCACTGATTGATTCGGCACTGACCGCGCAAGTCTCCACACAAAGAAGAGCAACTTCATACCGTCTCAGTCCAGAGTGTTTCTGGGGATCAAACTGAACTCTGTGAGCATGCTTGCCTCACTGCCAGAAGACAGGATTTGGTCATTGGAGACCACACTCTCCCTATTCAGAGGGGACACTCTTCTAAATGTCAAAGTATATCAAAAGTTGTTGGGGCTGATGGCAGCCACCTCGAGAATCCTTCCACTAGGGCTGCTGAGAATGCGCCCACTTTAAGCCTGGGTGAATACGCTCAAGATGCACCTGGTCCGAGATTGGTACCGGCTGGTGCGAGTGTCCAGACAATGCCGGAAGACACTGGAGTGGTGGCTCCGTCCCGGAAATCTGCACCTCGGATCTCCCCCCGGATCCCCTCACAGAAGGGAAGTGATCACTACAGATGCCTGCAGTCTGGGCTGGGGAGAGGTCTGGAACGACAGAGGAATAAGAGGTCGGTGGAAGGGACATTGGCAGCAAGCGCACATAAATGTGCAAGAGCTGCAAGCATTGAGCCTGGCGTTATCCCATTTTTGCCAGCAATTAGCGCACAAACATGTGCTGGTCAGGACAGACAATACCACAGTGGTAGCCTACATAAATCACCAAGGCGGCCTGCGCTCATCAGGCCTTCACCACGCAGCGCACAGACTCCTGTCCTGGACACACAGAAACTTGCGTTCCATCAGGGCAGTTCACCTCCCCTGTGTGGACAACAAGGCAGCAGACCTCCTGTGCAGAGGAGCTACAGACAACTCGGAGTGGAGGCTGCATCCTCAAGTGGTGAAACAGATTTGGGAGAGGTTTCGACCGGCACGAGTCGACCTCTTTGCCATAGCCGAGTCCACTCGTTGCCCCCTATGGTTCTCCATGGAGAGAGACGGTGGCCCCCTGGGAGTAGACGCGCTAGCTCACTCCTGACGACAGGGACTATTGTATGTGTTCCACCCACTACCATTACTACCCCTGACATTAGAAAGCATCAGGATGGAGAGAGCACAGGTTTTGCTGGTTGCACCCAGATGGCCAAGACGCCCCTGGTTTGCTCTCCTCTCCAACATGCAGTGGCAGCTCCCAATGCACAAGGACCTCCTGAGCCAAGCAGAGGGGCTATTATAGCACCCAAACCCAGCCCAGCTCCAACTCTGGGTCTGGCAATTGAACGGAACAGTCTATTCAGATGAGGTTTGCCAGATGCAGTAGTAGAAACACTACAGTATGCTAGGGTACGTAGCACTAGATCCTAGTACTAATATAAATGGAAAGTTTTCCAAGACTGGTGCCTTGCCGAAGGTCACTATTCAGTGACTTGCTCAATTGAGACAATATTAACCTTCTTACAACACTTGTTTGACGCAGGAAAATCAGCATCCACTTTGAAGGTATACCTGGAAGCAACATCAGTGTGCCATGACAAAATTGACTTGGTGTCCCCTGGGGCACATTTCCTGGCAGTGCAATTTCTTAAAGGGGCTTGGAGGCTTCGTCCTCCCATGAAAAGTATGTTCCCCAAGTGGGATCTAGAACTGGTACTGCAGGCCATTATGGGTCCCCCATTCGAGCCCATGGCGTCAGCGGAACTGCGCCCTGTTTCCTTGAAGGTGACATTTTCAATAGCCATTACGTCTACCAGTCGTGTAAGCGAGCTTCATGCGCTTTCCATTGATGACACATGTATGGCTTTCACTGGAAGTGACTCGTGGGTAACATTAAGAACGAATCCATAAATTTTACCAAAGGTGGTATCCTCATTCCATATTAACCAATCAGTGGTTTTGGAAACTTTCAGACCTCCCCCGCATGAGTCAGAGGAGGACCATAGATAGCACACGCTATGCCCAGTTCAGGCTCTGCGCTGTTATTTGGATATGGTGTCCTGGAGACAGTCCAACCAGCTGTGTGTCTGCTATGGGTCCCGCTCTAGAGGTCAGATTCTCGAAGCAACGTCTCTTGCACTGGGTGACAGATGCGATACACTTGGCGTATGAACAGACGGACTCCCCGTTACCAGAGGACATTATGGGGCCCATTCTACCAGGGACCAGGCAACTTCGTAGGCTTTCCTTCATGGCACCTCCTTAGATGAGTTATGCAATGCTGCTACATGGACAGGTAGTCAGACATTTGTGCGTTTTTACCACCTTCATGTTACAAACCGAACAAGACCCTCGCTGGGCTCTAAAGTTTTGCAGGCATCATGCCCTTAGGCGTCATGTGGGCTCTGATGCTATCGCCGTGGGGATATACTGTCGGTAATCTGGAGCCATGACAGCTTTGGGACAGCTTTCCCATTCGGTAATGGTTGTCATTGTCTTTTCAGGGAACCAGGGTTATTGGAATAACCTAACGTTTTGTAATTTAAGGTTTGCCGTTAAACATTTCTCCCGTGTATTTATTGATTTAAAGGCAGCAAAATATAGTGTGTCAACATAATTTTAAAAGGTTCACAAAAATTGAAAAATGTCGCTGAATTTGTCACTCAAGGTTGTTTTAAAAAATCTATTTTTGTCTGCTTGTTATGGTTTTTTGGGTGTTTTTTTGCAGCCAACACATTTACAGAGCATACAGTACAGCACATTTTTAAAGATTGTTTCAATAACGACGTGTGAATGCCGTTTGACCTTTGACAGATGCAAATACTTCCAAGGTTAGCTCAAATATATTCTGTTTAATAGACTAGAAATAAATAGAATATCTTTGCTTAGCTACAAATGCAGTGAAAACGAGAAGAAATATTTAGCTGGAAACAAGGTCTTCTAGTAATAAGCTTTTAGTTTTGGTTTGACGGCAGCAGGCGCATAGCCTGTTTTTTTTTTTTTTTCTTTCTTTTTTTGTGCTTGACAGACGCCCTTATGAGTGTATGTAGTATGCAGACGAAATGTGTTTTAGAGACAGACATTTTATATTAGTGCTGGTAGCTTTTCTGTTTAAATTTATAAAATACAGCAAGTTATTACAGTTACTATTATAATAATTATTTTCTATCTATCATTTTGTGTAAATAAGTGATTTTTAAACCTTTATTCTTATTTTACATTGCTGCACTTTTTTTGGTTGGTACTGTATGTATATTCTTTTTCACACTATCTCACTAGGCATGGGTCCCAGAAAATTATCTGGGAAAGTTGTGAAACTTTAGGAACTTCTGGTCTAGAGCCCCACGTTTACAAAACTTTACAAGTGAATCTAAACATTGAAATCGGTATGTAAGTCTGACAAATACAGTTTTGAGGTGCAAAGTTATGGTTACCGTGCCGTTGTAACATATGGTATATATATATATATATATAATATATATATATATATACTTTAATTATATTATATATAATATATATATATATATATATTTGTCTTGCAAAAGTATTCAGACCCCTGACCAGTTCTCTCATATTACCGAATTACAAATGGTACATTGAAATATTGTTCTGTTTGATATTTTATTTTTAAACACTAAAACTCAGAATCGATTATTGTAAGGTGACATTGGTTTTATGTTGGGAAATATTTTTAAGAAAAATAAAAAACTGAAATATCTTGCTTGCATAAGTATTCAACCCCTGTGCTGTGGAAGCTCCCAGTTTGCACCGATGAAAGAAATTGCCCTAACGAGGACACAATTACCTTACCATTGGCCTCCACCTGTGAACCATTAAAGTTGCTGTCACATTTTCTGGATAAAAACCCCACTGTTGAAGGATCATTGGTAAGGCTGTGAATCTGAAGGAAAATGAAGACCAAAGAGCATTCTACAGAAGTTAGAGATAAAGTAATACAAATGCATAGATTAGGGAAAGGGTACAAAATAATATCCAAGTGTTTGGATATCCCATTGAGCACAGTTGGATCAATAATCAGGAAGTGGAAGCTGCATCACACCACCCAGGCACTATCAAGAAAAGGCCATCTCTCAAAACTCAGCACTCAAACAAGAAGGAGACTTGTGAGAGAAGCCACAGAGAGGCCAACAATCACTTTGAAGGAGCTACAGAGTTCAGTGGCTGGGAGTGGAGTAATGGTGCACCAGTCAACCATATCAAGAGCTCTGCATAACACTGGCTTGTATGGGAGGGTGGCAAGAAAGAAGCCGTTACTCAAAAAGTACCATCTGAAAGCACGTCTGGAGTTTGCCAGAAAGCATGAGAGTGACCCAGCTGCGATGTGGGAAAATGTTTTGTGGTCAGATGAGACCAAGATAGAGGTTTTTGGCCAAAACTCAAAGCGCTATGTGTGGCACAAACCTAACACTGCCCATGCCTCAAGACACACCATCCCTACAGTGAAGTATGGTGGTGGCAACATGATGCTGTGGGGATGCTTCTCATCGGCAGGGAGTGGGCATCTTGTTACAATTGAAGGAAGAATGGATGGAGCAAAATACAGGAAAATACTGCAGAAGAATCTGCTTCAGTCCGCTAAAAAACTGAAGCTTGGGAGGAAATTCACTTTTCAGCATGACAATGATGCCAAGCATAAGACCAAAGCAACATTGGAGTGGCTTAAGAACAAAAAGGTGAATGTCCTACAGTGGCCCAGTCAAAGTCCTGATCTTAGTCCCATTGAGAATCGCACTATTTGAAAATTGCGGTCCACAAGCTTTGTCTAACCAACCTGAACAACCTGGAGCAAATCTGCCAAGAAGAATGGGCCAAAATCACTTCGACACTGTGTGCAAAGCTGGTACATACTTGCTCCAAAAGACTAAAGCTGTTATTGCAGCGAAAGGTGGCTCTACCAAATATTAATGTGTGGGGGTTGAATACTTATGCAAGCAAGATATTTCAGTTTTTTATTTTTCTTAAAAATATTTCCCAACATAAAACCAATGTCACCTTACAATAATTGATTCTGCGTTTTAGTGTTTTAAAATAAAATATTGAACAGAACGAAATTTCAATGTACCATTTGTAATTCAGTAATATGAGAGACTTGGTCAAGGGTCTGAATACTTTTGCAAGGCACTGTATATATATAAAGGGTGTATGCAGCTACTGTATTTTGACTTTTAAAACGCTGTTACTGTAGAAGCCGTTAGGCAACTTTCACGTGATTTGATTGGCTCTTGTAATGCTTTATTTCCTTACAACCCATTGTTTTTAAACATATTCCTTTTATTCACCCTAACTCGAAAGCTACTTGTTTTTACTTATTCTCCTGATCCTTTCTGAATTCAAAATAAAATTGTGCTGAACTGATGAGCTCCAAAAACGGAGAAACATGCAGCTACTGTATTTTGATTTTTAAAACACTGACTGTATGTAGAAGCAGTTAGGCAGTTTTCACGCGATTTGATATATATAAAATGAGCTCCAAGAGCCAGCTGCCCAACATTTCTATATGTTGTACATATCTTTCTCAAGGGAGCATGTGTTTGAATCAAAACATTGGAGGAATTTAAAGGTGTTTGATGGCATGACAACTACTTGTTATTGTTTGTATTCAATTCTTACATGATGTAATGGTGTTCTATATTTTACTTCTATCTTTTCAATCTGTATTAATTCTAACTAACATTATTTTATATAAACTTATATTTATATTATTATGCAATGCTTGATTTGGCCTCCCCAGCACATCAGCATGCACAACGTTTGAATTAATTTAGTTTATTTATTTATTTAAATGTTATGAATTTATTGGAGTTAATTAGTTCATTATTTTCTGTTGAGTCCTGCTGGTATAATCGTGTTCAGTCTATTTATCTATTTACTTTCTTTTATTCTTCTATATGTTGCATTGTCTAATTTTGGCTGTTCTAATACTAAAAACTTTACATCATTTATGCCATGTTCTTGACTGGTAAAGTGCTGTACTATTGGTTCATTCATTTTTTTTATTTTTTTTATTTCTAATTAATGAAAGGTGGTTCTGAATTATGTTATATAAAGTTGTTCCAATGTCTCCAACATGTTTTATTTCATCACATTTTTCACAGGCTGTTCCACAAACAGCATTGCTGTTTTTACAGTAGGTATTTGTTTTTAGTGGATGTGTGTTGTTCTTATGTTTAATTATAGTTTTACTTTTGTCCATGTATTTACACACATTATATGTACTAGTGCAAGTATTTGTAGAACCAATTCTGTCAATTATTCTTTTATGTTTACTGTGAACTAAAATATCACAGAGATTAGCTTCTCTTTTGAATGCTACAACTGGGGCCTTAGAAATACTTTTTTTTCAATTTTTCTTAATTATATAGAATCTGCAAGTGTTTCCAAACTATCTTAGAAATCTGAGGCAAAAGTTTAGATTAAGTCATTACTAATGGGACTCTTTTGACCTTTTAATCTCTATTTGTATAATCTAGTAGATCATCTCTCGTTAGTTTACTTAACTCAATCTCTAATTCTTTCTTTGTATCCTCTTTTTTTAAGATTTGTTTTTAATACATTTCTTTGTTTTACATAGTTACTTTCTTTTGAGCAAATTCTTCGTATTCTTATTCCTAGACCTTTTGGGATTACCCTTTTAATGTGTATTGGATGTGCAGAGGACATGTGTAAATACTCCTAATATTCGGTGGCCAGTTTATCTTTATCAATGTATTTTTTAGTCGGTATAAACTTAAGTCCTTTACTCAATACTGCTTTTTAGGATGTGCTTAAAGTTTTACTTGATAAATTAAATACTATGTCTTCTGTCTTTAGTGTATTTGGTACCATTTCCATTTTTGGGTCCCCTATCTTTCTGTTTTGAATTCTCTCTCCTATTCATGTTTAATTCTCTATTTTGCATTTTATTATTTAATTTAAACTGGCTTATTTTTACTGTTTTATATTTATTTTGATTATCTTTCTTAATTATGCCACAGTATTCAGATTTTCTTCCAGTTTCATTGTCTTTAATTGCAATAGCTGAGAAATGGTTATTGTTATATAAAAGTAATTGGATTGTTCTTATTTGTAATGAATTCTAGTGTGCCTTCGTATTTAAAACAGTCCTTATTCTTTAAGTCTACGTATATGTGTATGGGCCTATTTAGGAGGTGATAGAGAGAGAGAGAGAGAGAGAGAGAGAGAGAGAGAGAGAGAGAGAGAGAGAGAGAGAGAGAGAGAGAGAGAGAGAGAGAAAGAGAGAGAGAGAGAATGTACTGTATCTACAACACTGTACATTGTGCAGTCCAGTGCATGCCATGTGTATAGTCAGGTGGTATGGTCAGTGCATTTCATCCACAGCTGCTTTCTTACAGCACAGTTAGGATAAGATAAGACTGCCCCCTGCTGCTCACAATCACAGTTTTTGTTACAGCCTGCAGAACACATTTGCTACCTAAGGCATAGTAGTTCAGTATGCTGCTTTGCTTGCTATGTACGGGGGCCACAATAACAAAAGCTCACATTGTGTATCCTCATGTTAAAAAAGAGCTACTAACATTGAACTTAATGCTGGCAATTGCAGATGTATATGGATTTTGTTAATTGCAGGTGCATTAACAGCTCTCACTGTACTACTCACTCTCTTTCAGATATTTATTTTTTACACAACCTTGAATTGACAGAAAACCGCATGGTGATTATTACAATTCATGCCAAATAACTGGCCTGGAGAGAAGAAATAATTTCTTGTGATTGTGGCATTAAAGATCTGCAGGTGACAGATTACAGAGGTGATGATCCCAACAGAATACCACATTCATTTGATTCAGTGTTTCAGTGGTGTGCCAGCCTTAAATATATACCAGCAATGCAAGTAGGAAATGCTATCTATTTATTTAGAAAGACAAATTAATGATGCTTATATATTTTTAGTATGAAAGACACACAGGAACACCCCGTCAAGTGTTCAAAGACACAGGGCACCTGTTTTCACGTGACGCAAACAGAAAACCCACACGTTGAAAATGGCCACGTTTAATATAACAGTAAATGATACAATTGTCTCTCACATGATCTATGTTCATTATGGGTCTATTTGTTTAATTAAAACAAATATTGACAGGATCTACAATTAAACAAAGCTCCTTTACTTAAATGTAATATATACCTGTGCTTCCATGTTTTGCTTATTAGTCAAATTTAAGGGATCTGTGCTAATCATTTTCATGTATTTGTATAGTGTGAATGGTATTTGGTAATGTACACTTAAGTCTGCTGTGCTCCCAAGTATGATATATCAGATGAAGGTGTTGATCATTTAGCTTACACATAAAAATGTTGTACGCACAGCAATGGCCAAAAGTTTTGCTTCACTATATAGAATAAACACATTTTTCTTCATAAAGTCGAATGAAACATGTTGAATAATGTTACATTAATTACACACCGCTTTTAGTTTTTCGAAAACTTAAAGAAAAACTGATAAAAATTGAATAATTTGACATTTTGAAATCTAACATGAAATACTGTACTACTATTATGGCTTCTGGTAGAATTTTGCGATATCATTTTGTAGTTGCTTTCATAACATGATGTTAAATAAAATATCTAAATTATGTTAATATAGTTTATTTTTATTTTTATTATGTCTCAATCCTAAAATTGTAAGTGAAGCTAAACTTTTGGCCGTAGCTGTATTTCATTATTCCTGCTGTCTGCATAAACCCAAGATACTAATGTAATCCGGTACCAGTCTCCTGTGTCTATTACTAGTGCAATACTGACACACTGTTAAGTGCAGTGAGCTTTCTGATCTCAACTTACAAAACAGCATTTACTTGCATACAGATGTACTTTGTGAAACAGCTGAACAACATTATCCAACTGCTAATTCACACCTTCTCCTCGGAGCGGAAGTGTCTGCTACAGTCCTGTCGTCAAGTGTATTATAAATCACAATTAGTGTTTTCTAAAACATTGAACTGATTGGATGCTGTGCAGCGGATGTCCTTTCAAGTCTACAGCCAGGTCCAAAGACTGTGATGGCATGGTTGGTTGCAAAAATTTATCAACTTTATGCATCCGAACCAGAGCAACACATTGACCAACTTGTCATGCCAGTAAGAGTTTTAAACTTATTGTATCTTTAACATGCACTTGATAAAAAAAAAAAAAAAAAAAAAAAAAAAAAAAAAAAAAAAAACATGAGAGTAGTTCAATTATGTTTAAAGCTCCAAGAAGTTTTGCAGAACAATTGCAATAACAATATGAAATAGTTATAAAAGTATATATTTGGATGCGCAACTGTGACAGGGCGGAAGCCCTGCACATGGGGAATTATGTTTAATTGCATATATGAGATTAATTGTTGTAAATATATGGATTTGTGTAAATAGATGAATTGAATTATTTAATTGTGATGGCATTCTGTTTGGTACCGCCACCTGTCTGCATGGAACAGCAGCTAAAAGCAATCACATATTTGAAACCCAAAACATATAGTCATGCAATATTCCATGGGAAGAGACATACAGTCATGGCATAAACCCAAAACATATAGTCATGCAATATTCCACTGGAACAAATGCAAGTTCTCTTGGGTTTTCATTCCATTGTAGCAACTGATGAAATATAAAAATAACAACTAAATAAGATGAGTGCTGGTCCTTTACCAACATGGTGGCTGGCAGTGTTTGCAAACACTGTTGCCCACTCTATACTGTTTTGTTGGCCAGTTTGGTTACCCTACAGTGTTGATAAACAGGATTGGCTCAAAGTGGACATGGATGGATCTCACAACAGAATATTGTGGAAGGCTTTTCAACACGGCCCAGTCTAATGCTCTCACGTGCTCAGGAGTTTTTCTAGCTTTGGTTTTCACTCATGCTCCAGTTCAATTCTTGAGATCTTCATCAACATCCTTTGTTCATTTATTACAAGATATGAAAAATGTAAGTTTGTATTATATTTTTTTGATTTACTGGGTCACACTTTTTCCTTATTTCATCCCAGAGAAAATGTGCTTCACAGTGTTACTGCCTGCTGATATTGTCACTTTAGCAAGAAATCACTTTGCAACAAATACTGAAAGCCCTGGTGTTTTTACTGTGTATTTTAACCTTGTGTCAGTATACATTATATTCAACTTATTTTATGTTTTTTTTTTTATGGGAGTTGAATTTAGATTTAAATATTGTGTCCAAAAGAATGAGTGAAATCTCCTGCTAGACTGAACAGAGTTTAAACATTTATGTAACATTTTCAGGGCTTCAAATGAATGAGTAGCTGTCAGCTTGTGAGTAGCTGGACAGGCTGTATATAAAAGTGTTTCTTCTGACAGCTATGAAGAGAAGGCTGGCTTATATCTTCAGATGGGTGTGTTAGAAGCAGGATCATTATGTAAGGAAACACTGTTTGCACATTCACAGGGTTACACATTATTCATCGGAGTCTGGGGGGTTACTGTAGAAATTTTCTTGTATTGTACATTGGCCTCCAGCCAGTGGACTTATTTAAACAATCATTGAATCACATCACAAAACCATCATCATCACCAGCACTGAAGCAAAAATCAACACAAAGGAGGTATTATATTGGAGAACTATTATTGACTATATGCATTATGACTGCCGGACTTGCTAGTAGCAGGAATTGCACCTTGCTCTTTTGCATTCTATGCACAGGAACTATATGAATGTAAAAGAACTGTATGGATGTGAAGATTCTTCTATGCATTATTTCATGCTTGGATAATTTGTCTGTAAATTGTCATGTATTAACTGCGTATGTGTAACAAGATGGAGGCTGGGTGTGAAACGACGCCCCCATACCCCACAAATGAACGTCTTACTAACAATGCGAAAGAGCCAAGTTTGTTTGCAGCCCAGGTTTTAGAGCTGTTACGCTCATCTCATGTCACCAATAGGGGACAGGACAGAACCAGTAATGGCGGTGTAACCCCGTAAATAATGACCCTTTTTTTTCATGTGCAAGTATGGTGAGGGAGCATTGGATTATTATGTGTCAGTGGTTGTATTAAAAAAAAAAAAAAAGAAAACTAAATGAATAATTAAAGCCTTTTTTTTAACAGCAGCATAAAAAAAATTAAAACTCAACTATTTTAAACTGGTATGCTCTATGTCAAAATATGGGCTATTGTTTTGTACTTCTATGTTCGCTTCATTTTTTGCATTTCTCCGCTTTATTGTAGGAGTGCACAAAGTTAAAGCCTGAAACACAAAGAATTATCAGGGTTTTAAACACTTAATGGCAGTGATTGTGATTGGTGCTAATTCACACACTACAACAGTGATTCACAGCTACTGATAAAATCTAAAGCCCATTGTGGCATTCTTATGTTTTATTCCCGCACTGTAGCAGGCAGACATGAAGGTGAGAGCCGGAATGGAGGCACGGAGACACAGAAGTGCAGTGAAACACCAGCAGGGCACTCAGTATTTATTAACACATAAAACAAAAACAAAAACTCAAGATTTCCATTACATGAAAGTAGATGTTAAACTTCATGCTGAGTTGAACTCGGCTCTCACCAAGATAAGCAGCAACTAAGATGTAGCTTTGCAGTAAACTAATGTGATCCATCTGCATCTCCATCTATTTGCGTTATTTTCCATTTGATAATGTAGATATCCTTCTGTCTGGTGTTGATTGCTGAAGTGTAATGCTGGCTCCAGGGATCAGCTCATTTTGCCTCCCCAGGGCATCAGCACACAAAACGGCTGCGATGCTGGCTCCGGGGATCAACCCAGTGCGATCTCCCCAGCGCATCAGCATGACAGCATGCTCTGGATTGAGCTAAGTAGGGTCCATCTCTAGGGTTTTCAAGTGGACACCTTCCGTCCTCGGTGTTTCGTTGACTAGCCCATGACATTAAAGAGGGCTCAACAGTGATTCTAGCGTTCCAGCATCACCCCCCTCCATCCCCCACTCAGCTCAGCCCAGCTTACTTACCTGTACATCAGCGTTGTTTTCTTTCTATTATGCTTGAGATCCCCATCCAGAATCTTTCCATCTCAACCACAGCCAGTTGCTGCTCCTTTCTGCTGCTTCTGATAAGTTCTTCATTGTGCGACGCAATTCTTGGCCACTGAACCCAACACCTCTGTAGAGTGTGCCACAAATCCTCGACAACCCTCCTCCACTGGGTAAACTCGGGCTCTCCATCCTCAGTGTTCCGCTTCAGCAGCTAGTTGAGCATATAGAAGTTTCTTCCTCTCATATGCCTCATCCACAGCATCTTCCAATGGCACTGTTAACTCTACCAGATGAACAAGGTGTGCTGATCCAGACCACAAGACAATGTCTGGTCGAAGGTTAGTGGTGGCAATCTCAGTTGGAAAAATAAGCTGTTCACCAACATCTGCCAGCATCTTCCAGTTGTCCTGGGCGAGGCTTGGTTTTAACACCTTTTCTTGGTGGTTGCTCTCCTGGACGGAAAAATATTGTCTTTTGTGTGTAATGCTTTGATGGAAGTAGTTAGTGGTTAGGTTACACTTGTCTTCCAATGCTAAGGCCAAACATCGTAGCACCTGGTCATGGCACCAAGTAAACCGTCCTTTTTTAAGACCCACCTTACATCCTGTCAAAATGTGCCTTAATGTTGTCCATAGGTCTTGTCAGTCGATCTTGCGTTGTTCCACACTTTCCCATCTCATCCACCTGCTTGGCCTGGGAAATGGCCTTTACACACCTGATCCTCTCCTCCTGCTTTTGCACCTCATTGACTACCAACTTCCTCAGTTGAGCTGGGGTTGCCTTATGCCATGTAGGAGGAGCTGAACTGAGACCAAAACCTTTTCCATGCTGACCTTGCCCCATAATATCTCCGATTCGAAGGGCAGCCTTAGTATCTTCCACAGCTTTCTTTGCTGTCTATTTTCTTCCCGTTTTCAATACAAGTGCTGCCTCCCTTATGCATTTGTCGCATGAATCTACTAATGTAATTTCCAGTTGGACTTTGGCGCACTTAAACTCCTCGGTTAGAGAAGAGACTGGTAGCTGCAGTATTCCTTTACCATAAAGTCCCACTCTGCTGAGGTAGCGATGAACTCCCAACCATTTCCTGACGTATGAACTGATTAAAGCTTCCAGCTTCTCAACTGTTGTCAAGGAAACCTCGTACACAGTCAGTGGCCACAGCAGTCTTGGCAATAGACCAAACTGAAAGCACCAGAGTTTGTTTACCTGGTAAAACGTTGCTGTCTATGCTCTTCAACCCTGCCACTGCTTGTTGTCTTACTTCTCCCACACGAACTGTGTCCTTTAGATCCCCGTCGTACCATCTCCCTAGACTTTCTTTTGGTATAAAGACTCCACCTGCTCTGTGCCATGCTCTTGGTACAACCTGTTTTTCCCTTGCCACTTTCATGAGTTTCCACAGGATTCGTTGAACTTCTGAAGCACTCTTGTACACTTTGTACGGAACTCCATTAGGCCCTGGAGATGTTGACGCCATTGCTTTTTTCACAGCTTGCTCTACTTCTTTCCACTTAGGTGCACAGTCCTCTATTTGGTATTCTGGTGGATTGATAGGTGGGATGTCTGAAGGAATTGACATGGGCTCCTGCCTTTTTGAATCTGTATGTGTTTCCTCCAAATATCTCTCCAGCTCAAACTTAGATGCTTTTAGTGTGCCATTTTTCTCACTGGTGAATATCTTTTTTACAAATTCGAATGGATCTTTATAAAAGTTAGTTCTCGCACGCTCCTTCTTTTTGTAGCATTTTCATAGGCGCTCAGCTCTGCGCAATGTTGCAAGCTTATCTTTTATGACCCTTTTTAACAGATTGAATCCCTCCTCCTGACTTTGTTCTGTTCTCGACAATTGCTTCTTCAGCTGCTTCCTTTCTGTAACTAAGCTTTCAATCTCCTGCTGCAGTCTAGACTTTCTAGGAATAGTTTGTACTTTTTCATTCCTTTTTTCAGCTCCAAATCTCTCGCTTCCATATGCGTAGATGATGTCCCCAAATTTATCCAGCTTCTTTTCAACTGTTCCACTTAACCTTTCCAAAGTAAAATAGAGACCATACCATCATGTATTATGGCACTATCATGTATTATGCACTTTCCACTGTATTCATTGTACTGTGTATTATGCTACTATCATGTATTATTGTCTTTCCACTGTATATCATGTATTATGCATTTCTCTATTTGAAGTATTATGGATTTTCTTGTATTTATTGCATCTTGTAAAGCGCTTTGTGATGGTGTTCCATTATGAAAGGCACTATATAAAATAAAGATTGATTGATTGATTGATTGTTTGATCCGTGTTTACTGTGTCCCACGCAGTTTTCTCTCTTACACTGGTTCATCTGACCGGGTTCATTAGGTTCAGCACTAGTTGTATCCACTCAACTCATCACATCTATGACAGGGGTGCTGATATCCTCCGAACTGTGGTTTGCTTCCTGTCGCTGGATTTCATTCGACTGACTTGACTGACTTCGTAAGAAGTACTTATCAGTGCAAGGCCCTTTTCCCTCAAGCATTTCATTCTCCCTTGATCAATCTTGAAACCCTTAACTGTTGTCACTTAAAGCTTCAGACATCATGGTACTGAGTCTATCCATTTATTTTCCTTTATTCTTCTGTATTGTACATTACCTATTTTTATTTCTTCTAAAACTACAAATAAAATAAAATACTACTACTACTACAAATAATAATAATAATAATAATAATAATAATAATAATAATAATAATAATAATAATAAAACAGACGATTTAATGTCTGCTCATGTACATCACACTGGATGCTCATTAGATCATTTGAAGCATCAACACAAATTTAACTGGGGCTGGCAGAACCCCAGTTGAAATGGGTTTGATGCTGCTAATGGAAATAAAGGAGTTTGGTTTCAAATAGTACCAGCAGTTGGAAAGGGTGTGGCCTAAATGCAGGTAGAGGGACCTTACTGGTATGGGGTGAAACCAAGAATCTTCATATAGTATATGAAAAATGCTTTTTCATATCATAAATACGTTCTAATAGTTTTTTTTTTTTTTTTTTTTTTTGCTAATTTGAATAAATATAATATCTATGTCGTAGTTCTGTTCATTGCAAAATAAGGTGTTTTTTTCATCAATTATTATTCAGCAGTATTCTTTATTGAATGTAGTTTCTAACGTGGATTTATATATTTATCATTTGAACTCTGTATTAGCTGTGCAACCAAGAATATAACACAGTGGGCAGGACTTTCAGAAGGTTGCAAACTCCAGTGTTAATCAAGAAATCGGTATGTAGCATTAATTTTTACATTTTCAAGCGGTCATTATGCCTATTTTGTTATTAAATAACTGCCCTAATCTGATTTCCAAAATTATGTTGATTTCCGAAGTAATGTTAATATCTTAACGAGTAGTTCTTCTTGCGACTATTTATTTTGTTTTGTTTGGGAATTTAAAAGCAAATCTGTGTTAATTGCCATAATTTATCAGGCGTTAATTTGCACTTGGAAAAGGAGGGTTTTAATTAATGAAAGAGTTATAACTCACCTTGAAACAGACATTTAACAGACTGTGTCTGTAACGCTGACAATACAAAGAGAGCATGTACAGGACCAAGGTTATTTTCTTACAGACTACCTCAATAATTCAATAATTGTACTTAAGAAAATATTTTTGCCTTTTCTATACTTGTGGTTATGAATGAGATTTATTCACTTGTTTTAACCATTTGTAACCTAAACATATTTTGTAATGTTGTCAGACTCCCCACACACTTTATGTACAATGTACACTTTCTCTTTCACTGGTTTGTATGCATATACAATGTTTTTATAAAACTGCAAGGGTTCGGTGGCTCATGTTGATTTTATTTATCGCCGTGGCGAGCAAATAAAAAATGCATGATTACAGGAATTCAACGAACAATTAATTATAAACAAATTGTGTATTGGGTTAGGGAGTTCTATAGTAATTTTAAAGCTTAATAAATATATACTGAAGTGTAACATACATGTTATACATGTATAATATCTAACAACTACAGACACCAATGGCACTTGAAACTTATGCATTTATATATAGCCTGCAATCGTACTAAAATACAGACAAAAGTAGAAAGAAAAATATCCTCCCGAATGAGGGTAAATGACTAATGGGGTTTAATTGATATATTTTTTTTTTTTTTATTCGCGTCACCTGATTTTTACCCACACGCCACATAATTGTAAATCAGCATTTTATATGTGAAGTGTTCTAAATAAATATACATTCTGTATGACAAAATCTACAATTTAAAATTAAGTTTACATTATACACAGCATACATATTCCCATTATGTTTTATTTCCATTTGGCTGCTGCGCACTGGTGGCAGAGCCGCCTCCCTGAACGCTAGTAGTTTCCATAACAGCGAATTATTGTAAAACATCAAATAATCGCGGGTCTCTAATAAGTGCCAGGGCTGCTGGGAAATATGGTAAATAGACGCCGGGTCTCTTCTAAATGCCGGGTTATGAATAATAATATAATGCAAAGTCATACTGAATGTTCCAGCCAATACACATACATGGCTGTACAATGTTATTCAATTTAAAACCAGTTGTGAAGCTTGTTTTTCTGATATTAACAGGGTTGCTTTTTAATATATTTGTATGTGTTTTTGTTGTTGTTGTTGTTTTGTGTTAACAGTATTTCATGCATGGAGTCTTGCAATGAATATTCGTATTTTGCTCCTTTTCCAGCGTTCTTATTTACAATGTACATTTTGCTTTGATTTTGTGATAAAACTGGTACTTGTATTGATTTTATTATTAATCTTTACACAGTTTGAAGCATTTTTGACTGTGTTGTGGACCAATGGTATGAATTTGTTTTTCGTATTAACATAGTATTTCATACAGTTGTTTTACAATGAAAATTCGTTGCTGGTCAATTTTTCACTGATTGTCCATTCTTACCAATGTACACGTTTTGAGGTTGAACAATAAATGTAATATGTCTTAATAAAGATGATACTGTAGCGATTTCATCTAACACAGGCTGGCGCATCACACAGGGCGAGGCAATCCACACAGAGACGGAGGGTGGGTGCGAACCCGGGAACTCTTGCACTAAAGCATAGCGCCGATACCACTGTACAAAAGAGCTGGCTCCTTGGCAAGGAGCATATATCAGGTTTATGTATTTGTATGTGATTACATCACATACCAGCCCTATTGCTACCTTCCCCCGTGCATGCTACACTCTCCCCTCACAGCCACAAGTCCGCCCTGGACTTGCTCACCAGGCTACAGTCCGACTAGTGCGTCTCAGTGTGTTTTGCTGGGTGACTTTTCAAGTACTGTAAATGAAGAGGAAAGTTGTTTTAATTTGTGAAATTGGCAGATTTCTGGTAACTAATGTTAAAGTTTTTTATTTTATTTTTTTCTCTTTCATGGTCCCACTGAAAAATTAAAAACATCACTTCATTCTGTTTACTATTCACTTGTAGAATGCCTTATACTCATGTGAGCAGAAGACAGATCTGACAATATAACATAACAGTAATAAACAGATGCTTTAACCAGCACTTTTTGCACTATGCGTATATGTAAACAATTGCATGAGAAAATGGATAGGGTTAGAGTTATCTCATGAAAAAATGACACATTTAAGTACATTGAAACGATGCATAATGATATTGTTAGTGACGTAGTACACTAAAGATGTTCACACCCACAGAACTGTGAAACCCTGTAACAGGGCGAGCAGCCCTGTACAGTGTTTATTTTAGAATGGGGTTTCCCCCTCCGCACCTGTGTTATTTTGTATTTGTTTATTATTTTGTATGATGGTGCAGCCGTGCATTTTAGTGTTATTGTTTTAAAAATGCATTTGTGTACAAATGACGACGAACCGCCATGCATTTTGTTTTGCAGCGTGGATGGGAAGCCCATCCACGTTAATAATTAAAACTCGTGCAGAAGGTGGCCATCTCCCGAATTAATTAAGTGATTAATTTATTGCTAATCGGGAGATGGTCACCTGTATAAATACCTGCAGCTCTCCCCATGTTAGGGAGGGGCGTTTAAAAAGAATAAGGATCCGTGAAGGCTACTGCCCAGCCGGACCTTAGCATTTATTTTGTGTTCGTGATTTATTCTGTTTAATTGTTTTATTTGTGCTCTGTGAGCAAGTGTTTATTTTTGTTCAAATATTTTATTTATTTATTTATTTTTGTTAATTAATAAAATGGCGCATGCGCCACTGCACCGTACACCTGTTCTAGTTGTGCTTCCTTCTGGTCTGGGTCACCGCAACGCCGTTTCCTGCCACAAACCCCCACATGGTTTGTCTCTTTGGTTCAACGGATTTGCATAGCATAGTGTCTGTAAAAGTTCATATGCACAGAGCTACGGACAAAAACTTTGCATCACCTACAATTTTAGGATCATTAAAAAAAAAAAAAAAACTATGTTAACATAATTTAGATCTTTTAGTTAACATCATGTAATCAAATAAACTACAAAATGATATTGGGAAAAGTCTACCTGAAGCCATAATAGTAATAAAAGGAAGACAAAACGGAAATAGGTAACTACAGACCAATAAGCCTGACTTATATGTAAATTTATGGAAACTATAATAACCAAAATGGAAAATTACCTTCATGGTAACAATATCCTGGTAGGCAGACAGCATGGTTTTAAAACGGGAGATTGTGTGTAACTAACCTGCTTTGATTTTTTTTTTTTTTTTTTTGCAACATCGACAATGGATAATTGCAAAGCATATGACGTGGTTTATTTAGGTCTCCAGAAAGCTTTTGACAAAGTCCTGCACAAAAAATATATTCGCAAACTGAACGCAGTAGGAATTCAAGAAAATGCATGCACATGGATTAGGGAGTGGCTAACATGTAGAAAACAGAAAGTACTGATTATAGAAGAAACCTCAAAATGGAGCGAGGTAACCAGTGGAGTACCACAGGGATCAGTATTAGGTCCTCTGCTATTCCTAATCTACATTAATGACTTAGATTCTGGTACAGTAAGCAACCTTTTTAAATTTGCAGAAGACACAAAAATAGGAGGAGTGGCAAAAACTGTTGCAGCAGCAAAGGTCATTCAAAATTTTCTAGACAAGATTCAGAACTGGGCAGACACATGGCAAATTGCATTTAATATAGAAAAGTGTAAGGTCCTCAGGCAATAAAAATGTGCCTTATAAATATCATATGGGAGACAGTGAAATTGAAGAAGGAATCTATGAAAAAGATCTAGGAGTTTATGTTAACTCAGAAATGTCTTCATCTAGATAATGTGGAGAAGCCATAAAAAAGGCCAACACAATGTTTGGATATATAATAAAAAGTGTTGAATTTAAATCAAGGAAAGTAATGTTAAAACTTTACAATGCATTAGTGAGACCTAATCTAGAATATTGTGTTCATTTCTGGTCACCTCACTACAAAAAAAGATATTGTTGGTCTAGAAAGAGTGCAAAGAAGAGCAACCAGAAAAGGCATGTCATATGCAGACAGGCTAAAAAAATGAATCTATTCAGTCTTGAACAAAGAAGACTATGTGGCGATCTGATTCAAGCATTCAAAATTCTAAAAGGTATTGAAAATGTCGACTCAGAAGACTTTTTTGGCCTGAGAAAAGAAACAAGGACCAGGGGTCACAAGTGGAGAATAGATACAGGGGCATTCAGAACAGAAAATGGGAGGCACATTTTTACACAGAGAACTGTGGGAGTCTGAAACCAACTCCCCAGTAATGTTGTTGAAGCTGACACCCTGGGATCCTTCAAGAAGCTGCTTTATGAGATTCAGGGATCAATAAGCTACTAAACCAAATGAGCAATATGGGCCAAATGGCCTCCTCTTGTTTGTAACCTTTCTTATGTTCTTATGTTCTTAATTGATTTAATTTCAACTTTTTGAGCTCATTTTATAGGGTGATGCAAATTTTTTGTCCATTGCTGTATTTACCAGGAATGTACTAATTATGAACCCAGTGGAAATCATGCTCTTCACTGACTGTGCTAAAGTTCTCACTTGGTACTGTAGTTCAACTCTGTGTATGACTTTGATGTGTAATGACAGCAACAGTAGCTTTCAAATCTGAGCTCCTGATTGCTCTTTCAAAGCACAGCACAGGTCGGCTCTGTTCCAGTGTCTGGAGAGGAAAGCTTTAATGATATGTGTGCTAAACAGTTTCATTTTAACACTCAAATGCTTGATCTAAAAGGTCTAGTGCTGTGAAATGAAAACACAGAAGTTGATAAAGGAGCATGTTTGTTTTATGTGAGGTAACATCATTCAGTAACAGCTATATCCATTACCTTTCAACTCACAGCCTTGCACAGAGCTCACACAGAACATCTTGGAACAGACTTTGAAATAAAGCATGCACTCGGGCCATCGCTAGGTGGGACCACCATCCAGACATCAAACAGCACCCAACTGTTTATAGTGATCATCATTAGTCAAGAGGTAATCTGACATGATGGTGCATTCCTCATGCTACCTGCCAAAACACACAGCACTACTGCCTTGGCATGACCAGTCACCTGACTCTGCTCATGCCCAGACACTGCAAGCCTTGGGAATGGAGGGCACTTAACAAAGAATTCTGACAAAAAGCAGGCCTTTGTTAATAAGCCCCTTGTGGTTTAAATGAAGTAAGGAGGGGATTTAGTCGATCATTAGTATGATTTGCTGTGTTCACTTTTTTGCTTTGGTGTTGACAGAATGGAAGCATTTCTTTCCCACAGGATTAAACAAAGAAACCCTTTTTTGTGAGAATTGTAATAGGTTTGGATTTATTCTTGCAAAAGGTTAGGTTCCACTTTATGCTCAACCTTGGGTGTTTATTCGTTTGATTGATTTTTTTTTAATTTAACCTTTGTTATAGGTTTGTAGATATTTTATGACAATAACATTTTGAGTATTTTATTAATCAGTTTATCTTGCATGAATTGAATTCACAACCTTTGAAGACTAATTAAAGTTTGCACTTAAATCTGGTATAGTTTTCTGTAAATTATTCCCTAGATTGGTCAAAAAAGCTTTCTGATTGAAGAGAAACTCACATGTTTCTGCTCTATCTGGGGACTGAGCAGGAAGTCCATTGCATGTATTATTCAGTTATACAACAAGTGGTACAGCAGAGATTACACAGTACACTCTCATGGGAATGCTAAAGACAATAGCTCAACAGTACCATCCACTCAGGTACCCCATTACATCATTAATGTCCACTACATTTATAGATTCATTGTAGACTGTGTGGTACTAGCATTTCAGGGAATATAGTTAATACTCAGGAATGGGAATGAAAAGGAAACACATAGCCTGGGTGCTGGAGTTACCGTGCTAATGGTTTACTCTTGGTCACTGCAAACACTCACCTCTGCAAGGCAGCTGCATGTAAATATTCCCTCAGTAGCATGGCTTTCTCACCTCAGAGCTCTGTCCCCAGGAGAACCAGAACATGAAGGGGGTCCTTGGTGTAACTTGGCGATGTGTTAAGCAGTCAAGCTTGAAATTAGCCACATCACCCTTTAACCTGCTTAACAAGGCCACAGAATGTAGCAACTCGAAAAGTGTGTGCTCTTCTGAATAAATGACTCACCCAAGGCCAACATCACAGAATGTAACAACTTGAAAAGTGTGTGCTCTTCTGAATAAAAAAAAAAAAAGTGTTTGTACAAGAAACAAAATCTATTAACATATCTAACGGGGTTAAATACACACTATACAAATGGATAATTATACAGTATATCCCTGAGTCAATGATATTATTATTATTATTATATTACAATATGACCAATATCCCTGAGTCAATGATATCGTTATTATATTACAATATGACCATACACGCTGTGCACATGAGATGTAATTTCAGTACAGACCGTGTTAAGCTGTGAATCTGATTCTAATATACTGCAGCTCCTTTTTGGATATTCACCACAACTGCACCAACAGAAGGGTCAATATGACTGAAAATGCAACTGTGGAATGTTTTGGCAGAAGAGACGTTACATTCTTTTCTGTGTAGCTATTTGTCGTAGTCATAATTAAGCAGGAGATCGGAATTCTCACTAAACTTCCTTAATAATCAGTGTGAAAAATATTACAATCAAAGTTTCATCCTTAATGTGGCAGATGTTTTACATCAAGCTGAGTAAGCCATTGTCTACCCCCCCCCCCCCCCCCCCCCCTCAACACTACCCCCCCCCCCCCCCCCCCCCCCCCCACCACCTACCCAGAAGAAGTATTCATGTGTAAGTGCCTGACCAGCCCAAAGCAAGGGATAGTGAGACAGGTGATGGCCCCTGTGAGCCAGTGAGAAGTAAATATTGGATACATCAGGCCCTGAGAGAACTGGCCAGCCATTGACTCTGATAGCTGGGGAATAAAGAGGAACAAGTCATCTGGATTCCCTTTCATGCAGTAACCCTTTACAGCTTGCCTGGCTGCACAGTGGCTAGCACCACAGCAGGGATTCAGAAAGCACACATACTGTCTGACTTGAGAAAAGGTTATGGGACTGTAGCAGTGAGTCCTGTCCCTGTATATATTTTTGTGTTATATGTTGTATGTATTGTGTTAATGTTGGTGTATTGTAGTGGGTACATGGGATATAATATAGGTTATGAACACAAGTGATTTAAAATGTATATTTGTATTTAGGCACGAGGATTTCACGGCATTTCATGGGCAGGTAAAACGTAATAATATGTGACAGGAAATTGCTCTAGATTAATTCACATGCAGTTGTATCGAGACTCCAATTGAATGATTGATTAGCAATCGAGACTCAGTACAGCTGCATAAAAGCAGCATATTTTCACTCACTCTGGGTTGTGTGTTCAGGGCGAAGGAACGGGAGAGACGGAGATAAAAGTAAAGTAAATTAAAATAATCAATTGCTACGTCATGCTGGAGGACCAGCACGGTACTTGTTTGTTTAGTGTTCGTCCCTTTGTGTTAGTGTCTGTTCGTTTTGTTTGACTGTTTATTTTGGCGTCAAGTGCCGTGTGCTGTTTTGTTCAACCTTTTATTTTCTGTTTGTTCATTTATTAAATGCTGAATGCAACCAAGTGCTCAGCTTCACCAAACTCCATGTCTCTGTCTGTTCTGTGTTGGTCCCTGTTTCTGGTCTGACGTCACCCACTACAGCCGTCTTTGTGACACGGACATATTGGTTACAAAGGGTTCCCAAGTACAAGACAGCTTGGAGTGACCTAAAAGGAATATAGAGCATGATGGGTAGCATGCCATAAAAAGCTTCATATCTTTTTTGCAAATATGGTATTAGAGAGCTAGTCATAAAGTAGTAGTTGAAAAGCTTTCAAATAATGTTATTGTGCAGTCACTTTTGAATGAATTTAACCCCCAATTTGACACCTGATACCGTAGAAACATCTATTATCCAAACTAATTGTGGGATTCATTCTGTGTAACCGTTCATATTCCTTTCCAAATCTAGAAACCAAAACAAAGTTATAATGCAATCCTCTTACATTTACATAAAAAAATATACAGTGTAAATACCAGGGATAGAGGGCTGATTATATTGAAAGTATTGCACACAATGTGACCAGTTACAAGTTTGGATGACAGAGGTATTTTAGTTTTTGAAGTTTGGGTAACCAAAGTTTAAAAACGTTCTTGGCTGTCAATGCAAGGTTTTTTTTCTTTCTTTTTTTTCAGAAAACAACAAAACTGTATGTATTGAACAACTTATAATGAAATTTAAACTGCAACTTTTTTATAGTTAACTGACAATCAAATGCAAATCACGTGTAATTGTACTGTTGTGTATACTTTCCTGATACAAACCTTCAATATGAACTAATATGAGAGGCATGACTTATCACTGGAGCATACACTATGCATGAAACATTGATTATAGGCACTAAATTGTGTTTTTCTTTCTTGCTTTTTTATTAGTTTATAAGGCTACGTTATATTATGTAACCACTTAAAAAAGGTGACCAGCATGTGTTAATGTGTTAGTATGCTAGTTATTGGATGTGTTAATGTGTTAGTAAGCTAGTTACAGTAGTTTATGTTTTACTGTGCTAGTAAGCTAGTTATTGTATGTGTTAATGTGTTGGTAAACTCATTATTCCAAGTGTTAACGTGTTAGTAAACTAGTTATTGCATATGTTAATGTTAGTAAGCTATTTATTGTATGTGTTAATATATTAAAAAGCTAGTATTCCATCTGTTGACATGTTAGTACGCTAGTTATTACACATGCTAATATGCTAGTAAACTAGTTATTCCATGTGTTAATATGCTAGTTTATGTTTTACTGTGCTAGTAAGCTAGTTATTGTATTTGTTAATGTGTTAGTAAGCTAACACTATGTAACACAATTTTTGTTCCTGGGTAGTAAGTGTTATTTCCTAATTGCTTATGCCTCAAAAGTATAGAAAATGGCTATTATTCCCCACAAACTTTGCTTTTGTGACCAGGACAGTGATATTTTGAAATTTACCTATTTCCAATGAGAAAACGGGCGAATTGGTGTCTTTTCGTTCACATAAAGTCAGAAAACAACAACATACGAATCCAAATTAACAAGTATTTATACAAAAGTAATACAAAAATGACTACTAAAGATTTAGAAGTGAGTAGTTTTTCGAGATTTACGATTATACTGTAAATCACTTTCACGAATCAGCCCCCAAATGTAGTCTCCCATCATGTTCTCGTTACACTGTCCTTGGTAGTGGCGTTCAAAGTCCAGTATATCCTGGTGGAAGCGCTCACCTTGCTCCTTCGAGTACGCTCCCATGTTCTCCTTGAATTTATCAAGATGAGCATCAAGGATATGGACTTTGAGGGACATCCTACAGCCGTAGTTCTTCACCAGTCTCAACCAGGTCCACATAGTTTTCGGCCTTGTGATTGCCCAGGAAGCCCCGAACCACTGCGACAAAGCTGTTCTAAGCCGCTTTCTCCTTACTAGCGAGCTTCTTGGGGAATTCATTGCACTCCAGGATCTTCTTTATCTGTGCTCCGACGAAGACACTGGCTTTGACCTTTGCCTCAGACAGCTTAGGAAAGAAGTCTTGAAGGTACTTGAAGGCTGCCGACTCCTTATCTAGAGCTCTGACAAATTGTTTCATAAGGCCCAATTTGATGTGCAGTGGTGGCATCAGCACCTTTCGGGTGTCCACCAGTCGCTCCCACTTGATGTTGTTCCTCCCCACAGAGAACTCGGTCCGCTGTGGCCAGTCCTGCCTGTGGTAGTGCGCCTTGGTGTCCCTGCTGACCCTGCTGACCCTGCTGTCCCAAAGGCAAAGATAGCAGGGAAACTTGGTAAAACCGCCTTGGAGACCTATCAGGAATGCCACCATTGCAGCCTCTTGATGCCAAGCTAAGCTAGTATGTATGTATGTGTTAATGTGTTAGTAGGTTATTTATTGTATGTGTTAATGTGTTAAAAAGCTAGTTATTGCATGTGTTAATGTCTTAGTAAGCCAGTTATTGACAGTTAATAAACCAAAAATGCTCCTTAAAATAAAGCATGATCCACAAGACAACCATAAACGTACAAAAAACGAAAAGTGGAAAGAGCCAAGTTATCATCCACAAAACTTTGGTTTTAATAAACTAGCATTATTTATCCAAAACTTAGAATTTAAATGATCCTGTATATGTGTGTGTGTATGTATATATATATATATATATATATATATATATATATATATATATATATATATATATATATATATATATATATATATATATGCAAGAGTAAGTAGTAATGCAAAATAGAAGGTGAGGTTCTACAGAGCAATTTATCACACAAATTATTTTCTTTTACGCCTTTATATTACCCCACTGAAAGTTAATTAATAGCAGCTGAAATGGGGGGGGGGCGTTATATAAAGTGGCAAATAGCGAGATACGGGAGGGAAAAAAAAAGAACGGCAACTGGTCAGTCGGTGCAGGAGAGAGCGTTTGTGTTTAGAAACAAGTGTTTAAAACAAAGTAAACAACGTGACCTGGAGACTGGGGTTCGTTTACAAAAGGACATCAGACCAGGAATAAACGGAATACAGTGGTGGATACCAGTGAAACAAACTATGGACACGGAGAAACAACTACGCTGCAGTAAGGTAGTTGAAACAAACTTTTAATATCCTAAACAGGAGTGGGGTTTTGGATTTTTTAAAAGAGATCTGTCTCGTCTGTTTTCAAGCTGGAGCTGTGAGTGAAAACGGCAACCAAAGACTGTTTGTTTTATTCCTGCGATAACGAGTGTGGAGAGTGTTGACATTATTTTGGAAAGCGTGTTCATTTGAACTTGGAGTGTATAGTTCAAAGATAAACCGCTTGTAAAACAAAGCTGGCACCAGAGACTGTATACTTTTATAATAAGTAGTGCTTTGTGAATGTCTCGCTCTGAACCTCCATTTCTTTCTCTTCCACTGGTTCTCGGTCGTTGACCAGCGCTTCCGCACTCTCGGCGCGTTTAACAAGACAGACCTGAGGAAACAACAGAGCGTTAATTTATAGGGCTAACAATCTCCCAAGACGCGCCTCTCAGCCATTCAGAGAGGGGGAAAGTCCACACACCCACTCTTCCACCTCCCCGTGTCACTGCCATGATTCTCAGGCGGTTGTTGGACGACTGCCGCCCTCTTCCTGCAGCCCTGTGGACGCACCAGCAGAGTCAGAACAGATCTCTCCCTGTTACATATCCTTCTCCTCAGAATGACACCACCGGTTCATTCAAAAATCTTACACCCCCATGCCTTCCCAAGAGAAAAAGTCTGCGTTTTGATGCAACTTTCCTGCTCGGTGGACTACCCTGAAGGCATAGGGCTGCAAGGCCAAGTACCACCGTGTGATTCTGGCGTTGCTATCTTTCATCTGGTGAAGCCACGCTAAGGGGGCATGATCTGTAACCAGGGTGAATTGTCGCCCCAGGAGGTAGTACCGGAGTGACTCGACTGCCCATTTTACTGCGAGACACTCCTTCTCGATGGTGCTATAATTTTTCTCGCGGGGAAGGAGCTTCCTGCTGATGTACAGGACTGGGTGCTCACTTCCCCGAACCTCCTGCGACAACACTGCCCCGAGACCTGTCTCTGACGCATCTGTCTGCAGGGTGAACCTCTTACCAAAATCCGGGCTGCATAGTACTGGCTCACTACACAGCCTCCGCTTCAAGGCGAGAAAGGCCCTCTGGCACGACTCTGTCCACTGAACCGTATTTGGGGCAGCCTTCCGGGTGAGGTCTGTCAAGGGAGCAGCGAGCGTAGCGAAGCTCGGGATGAACTTTCTATAATAACCCGCTAGTCCCAAGAAAGAGCACACCTGGGTTTTGATTGTAGGAACCGGCCAGTCAGCCAAGGCTTTCACCTTAGCAACCAGCGGTCTGATCTGGCCGCCATCTACTCGATACCCCAAATACTCAGACTCACTCTTCCCAATGGCACACTTCTTTGGGTTAGCAGTGAGCCCCGCCTCCCGCAAGGATTGCAGCACCGCCTCTACCTTACACAGGTGACTCGGCCAATCCTCACTGTGGATAACCATATCATCTATGTAAGCAGCGGCGTACTGCTGATGGGGCTGCAAGATGCGATCCATCATCCGCTGGAAAGTGGCGGGGGCTCCGTGCAACCCAAAGGGCATGGTCCTAAATTGGTACAACCCGAAGTGAGTCGAAAATGCCGTCCTCTCTCTAGATTCTGGAGTCAGGGGTATCTGCCAGTACCCCTTTGTTAAATCCAGTGTCATCATAAAATGAGCTGTGCCTAGATGCTCCAGCAACTCATCTACCCGGAACATCGAATAAGCATCAAATTTCAATTTCTCATTGATTTGTCTGAAATCAATGCAAAATCGAGTTGACCCGTCTGGCTTATCGACTAAAATGATCGGACTGTTCCAGTCACTTTGGGACTCTTCCATTACCCCCAGTCTCAGCATTTCGTCAATTTCCGCTTTTATTACCTGTCTTTTACGCTCAGGTATACGGTACGGCCTCTGGCGAACTAGCGCCCCCGGCTCAATATCAATGTGATGATGAGCTACTCGAGTCTGCCCCGGGATGGAAGAGAAAACGTCAGGAAACTCCTCCACCAGACTGTGAGCCTGACATTTCTGCGTTGGTGTCAGATTCTCAGAAATCTGTACCGATCCTTTTCTTGCCAACACAGAAAGATCAGGTCCCAGGTCCGTGACGTCATCTGCGTGTGCCACTAACAACGCCTCTGTTTACAACCAAGGCTTTAAGAGGTTGATATGATAAATATGTTTCTCTGTCTGTCGCTCCGGCTGGCAGATCTCATAGTCCACCTTCCCAACCTGGCGTGTAACCTCAAAGGGTCCTTGTCACTTAGCAAAGAGTTTCGACTCAGAACTGGGTAATAAGAGAAGTACCATATCCCCTGGCTGAAATGTGCGCAACCGGGCTCCTCGGTTATAGTGTGTCTCCTGTCTGTGCTGTGTCTGCTGCAAATTGTCATGCGCCCATTTCCCAACCGACTCAAGACGCTTGCACAGGTCCAACACATACCGGACGGTATTGGTCAAATTGTCCTGCTGCTCCTCCCACAACTCTCTGACCAGATCGAGCACACCCCGGGGTCTCCGCCCATACAACAGCTCGAATGGTGAAAACCCCGTGGAAGCCTGGGGAACCTTTCTGATCGCAAAGAGAAGGGGAGGAATCAGCTGGTCCCAGTAACGCACATCACTACAAATAAACCTGCTCAACATGCTCTTAAGGATCTTATTAAAGCGTTCCACCAGACTGTTGGTCTGAGGATGAAACACCGAGGTCCTAATGGTCTTAATTCCCAAAAGCTTACATGTTCCGCGGATTAGCCGGGACATAAAATTGGTGCCTTGATCGGTTAGTATCTCTTTGGGAATCCCCACCCGGGAGAAAACCTTCACAAGCTCGTTGGCAACAGACTTAGCGGACATAGATCGGAGGGGAATAGCCTCTGGATAATGCGTAGCGTAATCCAGAATGACAAGTAGGTGGGAGTATCCTGCCGCGCTCCTCTCTAATGGCCCAACTATGTCCATCCCAATACGCGCAAACAGAGCTTCCACTAGGGGCAAAGGCACCAGTGGGGCTCGTGGAACAGCTCTAGGGCTGGCCTTTTGACATTCCCCACACCTTTCACAAAACCATTTGACATCGCCATCCAGCCCCAGCCAGAAGAACCGTGACACAAGCCTTGCTTTAGTTTTATCCCTTCCCAAATGACCAGACAGGGGAATAGCATGAGCCAGCTGCAACAAATCCTCCTTAAAGGGCTGAGGAATGAACAACTGATGACGCACTTCATCGGTCTGGGGTAATTTATCAACAAGGTACAGCATGTCACGATCAATTTAAAAGTGGGGGTACGTGGCGGCGCGTCTGGGCTCGACTACCCGACCATTAACCACCGCCGCTAGGTCAAATAGCCTGCCCAGCACATCGTCACGCCCTTGCTCGAGTCGGAAGTCATGGGAGCGAGCTAAGAAATCAGCTCCCATGGCTTCCAACTCGGGGTCAGGTCGATCCCGAGCAGAGGCAGCCGAGCCAGACCCCTGCGCTGGCTCCGCGACCTCCCCCCCGGACTCTTCACCAACCGCCCCCACCTGAAACTTCTTCAACTCCCTCCATTGCCAGCCCTCATTCTTAGTGATCCGGCGCTCCCATTTAGTTTTACGGGGTTTAAATTTATGGCAAAACCATTCTGGATCGCGAAAGGGAAAGATCTCTCCAATTACTTCCTCTTTCTTTGCCAATAAAGAGGACGGGGCTGTCAGGGCAGTCAACCAATCTTTAAACTGCTCATAGTCCCATCCCAGAACTACTGGTACCGGCAATCGAGGACATAATCCTACCTGCACCTGCGTCACCTGCTGGCCAAAGGTCATACACACATTGATCTTGGGATAGGAGTGGACATCCCCATGAATACATTTAATGTGCACCCGTCCCAATATATGTTTATGCCCCGGTGAGATTAGGCTCTCCTGTACTAGAGACTGACCACACCGTGAATCCAGGAGAGCCTGGGTTTTTTTACCATCCACTGTCACAGGAATAACAAAACCCGTGTGCTGAAGTGACTGAGGTAATTGAACGTGCCTACTTGGTCGGCTGAGGTCACACTCCATCACGGGGCAGTCCCGGGCGAGGTGGCCCACCTCTCTGCATGTCCAACACCTCGGTCGGCTGGTTTTTCCCCAGAGTTTTGGCAAAAGGGAGAAACACTGGAGCCATAAAAGGGGCTTGCCGATAAGGCGTCCGCGCGAGACCCCGGTCCGACACTGCAGCAGCCCGTGGGTATCCCCACCCTGCCCCAGTTCCCAGGCCAGGAGCTCCCGCCGACACCCCCCGACCAAATCCTGAACTACCCCTTCCCCCGAGTCCCCTTGCCCTCTCTGGGGCCAGTTGAGGGGTCGATCCGGTGGTCGCGCTCCTCCCAGATGGTCTCACAGGCGTTGGCTCCGCAGCCTGGTACTGTTCCGCCAGTTCGACCGCCCGATCCAGAGTATCTGGTGCCTGTCGCTGGACCCATAGCCGAGGTCCCGGGGCCAGACACTCCAGAAACCGCTCCACCACGACCAGCTCCACTAACCTGGCTTTGGTGACCGCGTCCAGGTTCAGCCAGCCCATGGCGTAATCTTTTAGCCGGTGGGCAATAGCTCAGGGGTGCTCCCCTGCCGCAAACTGCTCCTCCCAGAATTTCTTCCGGTAGGCCTCCGGGGTGGCTCCCACACGACTCAGGATGGCTGCCTTCAGCAGGGGGTAATCCAGCATGTGCTCTGGGGACAGCGTCCTCGCAGCTGCTTGAGCCTCCCCGGTGAGCTGGGACAACAATCAGCTAGTCCACTGGGCTTGGGGCCACCCGGCCGAGATCGCCATGGCCTCGAACACATCCAAGTAGGCGTCAGGTCGATCCTCAGCCGTCATTTTGGTGGGTCTCTATAGGGAGTGGTCTGGAGCTACGGGTCTAGCCACCCCCTGCACTGCCGCGGTGAGCGTCTGTCGCAGGAGGTCCATCATCGCGGCAAACTGGGTAGCATCCATTGCCAGTCTGCTCCTTCTGTAAATGCACTGCTTGGGGCAGTGCCAGTGAATCCCACTGCTGACACCACGTGTGGAAGGGTGGTGGGTAATTCAGTGACACAGGAGACAGACAGGTGAATTTGGCAACACCGCACAGGTGCCCAGTTTTATTTCAGGGTGCTATTTTTTCTTGAATCCCGCAGATGGCGCTGTGGGTCCATGGTGTAATTTACCAACGATGGTAAACAGAACCATGGGCATACCAAGCGATAGTACACAATACCGGCCGCCCTCTTCCTGCAGCCCTGTGGACGCGCCAGCAGAGTCAGCACAGATCTCTCCCTGTTACAGTTGGAAATACAGCTCAGCTGTCTTGCGTTTTCAGGAATGTGTCAGACAGTGGCCCGAAAGAACGGTTCTGTGAAAATGTGTTACATTTACTAAAATAAAAACCTGTAATAAAATTGGGTTTAAAAAGACAAAATTCCAATTGGGCTTATTTACTTTATATTTTTAGATTCTATTGATTTTTTGTTGTTGTTTGTATTATGCTGGATGGCTGCAATAATATCTTTACCTTTATTAAAAATGTGCATGTATTAATCTACTGATTAATCAAGTAATGCCATAAATCAATATATATATATATATATATATATATATATATATATATATATATATATATATATATATATATAGTGAGATAGCAGGGAGGGGGTTAAAATCCTTCCCTGCTAAAACCATGTGAGAATGCACACTTGAGTGTTATGGGGTTTAATTGATTAATTGTTTTATTGTTTAGTAATCCCCTGCACCTGGTGCTAATTGTAATTTAGAGCCAGGTGCAGGGTATTTAAGAGAGGCAGCCAGTCTGTTCCAGGCTACTGCTGAGAGAAGAGTCCGACTGTGTGTGTGTGTGTGTGAGCAGTCATATTCAAAATAAGGTATTGTGTGAAGCCTGTGAAAGTTTTATGTTCGGGTCAGGTAAACGGCCTAGCCCTCCTGTGTGTTAGTTAGGGATCTACTGATGTTTAGTTAGTGCTCCGAGTAGGAGCTAGGTGTTTGTTTGTTTTATGTTTATTTCATTTGTTTATTAAAAGTGCACGTAAGCGCTGTTTCAGTTCAATCCTATGCGTTGGGTCGTGATTTAAAAGGGAGAAGAACCTGTGAGAGCCTGTGTGGCGAGCCAAAAGGTGACTCTCTCTCTCTCTCTCTCTCTCTCTCTCTCTCTCTCTCTCTCTATATATATATATATGTTGCCTTAGTTTCCAATGGCTTCCATTTCTGTGGTCCGCTGACAAATTTTCATTTCACTTATCTACAGCAATTATCTTTTTCTTTTCATCACCTCTTAAATCAGCATTCCTGATGATGAAATGTAGCTCCCTCTACCACTATCTCCCTGCTGTGGACACGTTTAATAAATGGTGGCGCTGATAAGCCTCCCCCTCATGCATTTGGTCATTCTAACAACAGCTGTCAAGACAGCCTAACATCCAATTGCAGGTCACCATGGTGAGTTATTTACTGATTTCAATGGGAAGTTACATGCTGTTATATATCATTCAGAGACCCTTTGTGTTAGCTTAGCTCAATATCTTTTAAATCAATGCACAATTAGCAAATCAGTTAGATATATAGAAAGTTCCAAAGTTTAACATTAGAACAGCCTATAGAAGTATAATTTTCGTTGTTTGAAACCTCACGATTAAGGCCAGTGATGAGACCAACACATTTGACTGTACTGCTGCCTGTGCTCCTGTGACAGAGATTGAATGGTTATTGGTGTTATATCTCCCTCCTGACCAAGACGGCATGGTGTAAAGGGAACAGAATACCCTGCACTAGATGACACAACAGTTTATTCCCAGGGTTAGGTGGAAGTCGGCCATCTCGAAAGGGGATAGATCTAAGGTACACAAAACCAATGACCCGAACGGGAAATGATGTGGCATCTGCGGATTGGAGGAGCAGATGCGCTTGTTGACCAAGGGATGACGTTATAAAAAAAGGAGAAGTAGTGATATGATATGTTCCTTTGTGAATGGTCACTTTAAATGAACCGAAGGAAAACCTGTGTTGTGAAACATGAGTGTTTTGTTTGTCGTTAGTAATATTGTTCGTAATTATTTGGACGGCAAACATGATCCGGAGCTGTCGCCAAAGGCCAGCACTAAACCTAGATCAACAACACTGGACTTTGTTACTAAGAACTGTATTCAACAAGCCGAGCACTAGAGCACGCACTGTGGACTGGTGTTTGTGTTTGTGTATGTGTTACGTGTGGGTGAACCATCTATTATTATTTCTGGGCAAACCCGAAGATTATAAATAAGCAATATGTGCTGCTGTATTGCTTCATTAACTGTGTTATTGTTTACTGCTTTTAGCCATCAGGCATTGAATTATACAGCTAAATCGTCATTGCACCTGGATTATCATTGTTTGTCTGATTACACCGTGTAACAATTTTTTTTTTTTTGGTTCCTGGGTAGTAAGTGTTATTTCCTAATTGCTTATGCCTCAAAAGTATAGAAAATGGCTATTATTCCCCACAAACTTTGCTTTTGTGACCAGGACAGTGATATTTTGAAATTTACCTATTTTCAGGAACATTCCAGATAGATTCAGTGCTGAGTAAACTTGGAGTAATTTCTAGAACTTTCTAGAACTTTCCAGTAATATAAATAGTAGTATAAATACAGGGGCCTTAAGCCCGCCAGTTCAGTTTAGTTCCAGCTGCCTAAATGGATACATATCTGCATTTTTCTGAGATGACATCAAGAGGCTGCAATGGTAGCATTCCTGATGGGTCTCCAAGGCAGTTTTATCAAGTTTCCCTGCTATCTTTGCCTTTGGGACATCAGGGACACCAAGGCGCACTACCACAGGTGGGACTGGCCACAGCGGACCGAGTTCTCTGTGGGGAGGAACAACGTCAAGTGGGAGCCACTGGTGGACCCCTGGAAGGTGCTGATGCCACCACTGCACATCAGATTGGGCCTTATGAAACAATTTGTCAGAGCTCTAGATAAGGAGTCGGCAGCCTTCAAGTACCTTCAAGACTTTTTCCCTAAGCTGTCTGAGGCAAAGGTCAAAGCCGTTGTCTTCGTCGGACCACAGATAAAGAAGATCCTGGAGTGCAATGAATTCCCCAAGAAGCTCACTAGTAAGGAGAAAGCGGCTTAGAACAGCTTTGTCGCAGTGGTTCAGGGCTTCCTGGGCAATCACAAGGCCGAAAACTGTGTGGAGCTGGTTGAGACTCTGGTGAAGAACTACGGCACAATGGGCTGTAGGATGTCCCTCAGAGTCCATATCCTTGATGCTCATCTTGATAAATTCAAGGAGAACATGGGAGCATACTCGGAGGAGCAAGGTGAGCGCTTCCACCAGGATATACTGGACTTTGAACGCCCCTACCAACGACAGTATAACGAGAACGTGATGGGAGACTACATTTGGGGGCTGATTGGTGAAAGTGATTTACAGTATAATCGTAAATCTCGAAAAACTACTCACTTCTAAATCTTTAGTAGTCATTTTTGTATTACTTAAATACATGTTAATTTGGGTTCATATGTTGTTTTTTTCTGACTTTATGTGAATGTTTTTTCTCATTGGAAATAGGTACATTTCAAAATATCACTGTCTTGGTCACAAAAGCAAAGTTTGTGGGGAATAATAGCCATTTTCTATACTTTTGAGGCATAAGCAATTAGGAAATAACACTTACTACCCAGAAACAAAAACTGTGTTACATAGTGTTATTGATCACTCACACCTGCACATTGTTAACCACTTTGCGACAGCTCCCTACACACCACTGTCCAGTTTTAAATTTAAATTGGTGGACATAGAGCCAGATTTTAGTGTAGGCAGTTTGTATTGACTTGTTTACTTTGACTCTTTAGTTCTTTAGAATGATTTGCAATTATTAGACAATTTAATAATCCACGAGTGTGCCCCATATTATCTACAGATTGAGCCTAGGTCATGTTGAAGGAGGCACTAGATTATTTGTGATTAGTATGTGCAATAACTAATTAATATGATCCAGTCATTGATCTGCAGCATGTTAAATAATGACTCATTGTGAGAATATCACCCATTCAGACACTGTCTGATGATTGCAGGTCTTGCATAAACATGCTCTTTTATCAGATACCACACTGTCTATTTTGTTCCATTACCAGTGATTTTATTCTAGGAAGTAATGAGCAGTCATTCTCTTTTGTTTATGATGATGAAAGAAGGTTTTCTGTACATGTATACATCTCCTTTCTAATTAGTGGTGATAAATCACTATTTCTTTGCAGTTTCTTACATAATGTACAATAGCAGTGCACTATGAAAACCCACCAACACAGGGATCACACAGGGATATTTTGACACAGTGGGCCCTATTTTAATGATTCCAATTTATTTTTTACGCTACTGTTTTTTTTTTTTTTTTTTTTTTTTTTTATGTAGTCTGAATATCACTGGTGCTTTTCACTTTTTTTTTAATATACAGAGATCTATGGTTAAGCATTGCAATTACAATACTCAGTGTGGAAGCTATTTATTTATTTATTTATTTATTTATTTATTTATGTATTTATTACAATTCTGTAAATACTGTGGTGACAATGATGAACGCTTGTGCTTTAATTTGCAGAGAAAAAAATATCAAATGTAAACTTGATGGGAATTGTGTGTGAAAACAGCCATGACTCTAGGCAGATCAGTCCTCATGGTCAGTGGACACATCATTCACTGTTTGTGTGCAACAGGGTTCCAGCCTGTACACTGAGAACTCTAAGCAGCACTTGTACTGTACGTTAGACCATGCATGTCTTTATTTTTCACAGACAGCCACCCCCGATTGTTATCAGGAAATGGAATGAAGGTGCTCACCAACCCTGGTGCTGGGACAGGCAGCACTGGTGTTACAGGTGTGACAGCCTCCCCTTAGGTTTGAAAAAGCCCATTTCACTGTTTTCAAGTTCGATGGGCTGCTCTGGATTTGGCAGGGACCAGGAAACCCCTTTAACAGGGTCTGTGCTGTGTCTTGTGTGAAGGCTTTGAAGAGTCGTGTGGGAGGGAGGCTCCATTATGATGTGGAAATGTTTCTGCTGCTATGCACTTTGAGCAGTGGTCCCCATTAGCAGCCACTCGAGTGCTATAGGCAACCTTAACAACCGCTTTCTAATGATAAATTGGTTGTGCAGTTTCTAAACAATATGGCATGAAAAGCAAAGTTAAAGTAATATGGCAAGGCACTCAATTTAAATCTGAAAAAAAAAGAAAAAAGTGTTCCATCCACTAATAATTTTGATGAATTGAAGTTCCATATTCTGCAGAAACTCAGATCCCTGGATGGACAGCATATATCTTCTACAGAACTGATGCAGGAGGATGTTACCTTTGATCCAAACAAGATCTCTGCATTACAGTGTGTCTAAGTCATTTGTTATTCAGTGTGCTTCATCTTGACTAGCTTGCTGTCTATTTGTACAAGTCAAAATTCTTGAACGACCACAAAAGTGGGGATCTTTTCATACTGTACATTTCAATTTCATTTGGCTCAACTTCAAGTTTTTTTTTTTTTTTCCAAATGGGTCTTCTGGCAAGGGACTGCATTTTTTCCACCATGGTAAGGAAATATTGAGAAAACATTTTTGCAGATATTATAAATCACATGGATCATCTCAGCCAATCAGATTCAAGAGGAATAGTCATTTTGCTATGATAGAGCTAACAATGACGTTTGCTTTAATACAACTTATATTTTAAAAAGCTGACACCAATGTGAGTTTTTTGTAGCTTTTTGTCAGTTCTGTTCTTGCCATTTCAGGCATTTTATTGATAAAAGAGAGATCAGTTGAGTGCTGAAGACATGCTACCGGCAAACAGCATTCACAGTGCATGTAAACGCTCTCTGCTAGTCGCTATGACAAACTGTGTGGAGAAGTGAAAAGAGTTTACCTGAATGAATGGCGGCCTCAAACTACAAGCGAGTCATTTACCAGATGTCAACCACACCTGCTCACCAAGGAGAGGACTGTTGTCTATTTATGTTTATTCCCTAATTCTGTTTCTATCAGTCCAGTACTGCAGCAAATTACAAGTAGGACTTGTGTTTGTAGTTGCTGTGCTAGCAGCTCAGTGGATTGCTTCACATCCTTATTTAGTATTTGATGATAAGGAATCAACACAGAAAAACTGAACACAAAATGATATATATGAACAATAGAACATCACTAAGGCTATTGTCATGTTTAAGCAGAAGATTGAGCTGTCATTTATAGCCCACTGTATTTATCCTGTGCAATGAATGAGTGAGATAATGTCAAAGTATATCCTGTGTATTCTCTGTATCCCACAGATTCTTAATAGAATTAGATCAAGTGTCTGCCCTGCCTACACATCTCTTTGGAAATCGAGAGCAATATCATTTTTCTTTTCTTCTTAAGTTTAATGATGTAAATTGCCTCTTCTGTTCTGTAGCTGTGTCAGGGGAAAAGAAAAACGGTTGTGCTGCCAGTGTTGCTACTTAACAACTAAAAGCTATTCATTGCATTAATCCCCTTAACAGCAATGTAACAGTAGTGGAGGTGAACCAGTGACCATGCACACCGCAAGAGAGCATCCCTACACACACACACACACACACACACACACACACACACACACATGTGTGTATATATATATATATATATATATATATATATATATATATATATATATATATATATATACACACACACACACACACACACACACACACACACACACACACACACACACACATACCTGCAATGTTACAAGGTGGAGGTGAACCGGTGACCACGCACTCTGCAACCGAGCATCTCTATACACACACACATGTGTATATATACACACATGTACAGTATATTCCACACAGACATATTTTGCGATTATTGGGAGCAGGCATTTTAGAAAATTATTTTTTGTTTCTCCTTAACCCAATCTGACACTTTTAATGATAGATAGATTACATGCTGTAGTATAAGCATTTCCTTCGGTGGTGTCCTTCACACATCATTAGCTTTCAGAGGTTAATCATTCACAAGGATTAGGCTGTGAATCCCTCTTAAGGATACTGTAACATGTACAAGGCCCTTGTGAGACCATATGGTGACAGAGGGCAGAGCCGGCTCCCCAGGGCCTTGTCAGGCTTAGCCGCAATCTATTGTCGGGCGCTGTTGATGAAAAAGGATACTCACTCAGTTCAGCTCAGCAGAAGCTGCCTTAGAGATAGCATCCGAAGAACAGATCACACCAACTGCTCTGCTTTTACTCTTATCTTTTCCAAATGTCAGTTTCTGTCTTTTTTTCTGAGTACAGTATGTTACATATTCATTGTTGCAATTCGGTATCCTGTTTCTGATATATTGCTGATAGAAATGTGACATTTCCAAAATGTTTCTGAAGGTTGAAATATGCTAAAATAAAATACAAAATACAGTTACTATACATTTTATTTCAAATAATCTTTTATCAATACATACACAGGAATTAAAATACACTATAAATGCTTTTTAAAACAATTTAAGATATTGTGGGAATGATATACTCAATGTGTCTGTTGAAAATGAAATGCAGGGATGGGTCAATCATTTGTATAAAATGGAATGCAGTTCAGGTAAAATACTATAGGGCTCGTGAAAATATCCTGAAAGTTCGAATTACACATTGCAAGCATCATTGAAGAAATGCATTATAAAATCCCATCATTACATAAGCATTAAGCATTGCAACAGAAGAAACATTCATATCTGCGCATTGTTTTTTAAAGGAGAAAGTGGCACAAAACAGGTATTGTCTGTAAGGATTACGGACCCATATGGCATGTTAGATAGACAGCACTGTTAAAGCAGTGAAGAGAATGGTTTGTAAATATTTTCACATACCATTAAGTTTAAGCACTGGGGACCAGGAGATAACACAAGTGTGCTGTTTCTTTTTTTCTGTAACCTTGACACCAAAATACAATTTGCACCATTTTTTGTAGAAGACAAATGAAACTATTGATTGCATAAAACTAGTAAGAAAAGTAGCAGAGTCTTAGGCTTTCTGTTGCTACTTTTGAAACTGGAACAGTTTTTTGGCAGAAAAGAAATTTGGCCCTATAGTCAGTATTTATTTATTTATTTATTTGGTGGTCTATTTTTTTTTTAATGGATACTTGAGTTAATGCTGTGTTGTAGATAATTAATTAATTGCATGTTTTATTTTTGTTTTTGTTTTTTTTGCTTCATATTCCATAGAAAATGCATCTTTGGCTTAATTGTAGCGTTAACTATTTGCCTAATTCAAAAAGCTACTTGTAGTCTTTCAAATTAGCTTGATCGTTCTGAAGCATTCATGCAAGATTTACAGTTTTAACAAAGAGGATCAAATGAAGCTTAAACAAGAAGTAACCACCTGCAATCCTTATAATGAGAAAATTAAACTAAAATTCAAATTGAAAGACAAATTCATTTATTAAAAAAACTAAAACTTTGACTGCCACGATATGACTTTTGAATTTAATTTCCAGAAATTACTTATTAAAGGAGTCTATACACAGTTTTAAAAACATGTTTCCTGCAAGTTATTAGCAACAGCAACATTATTACTGATGTTCATTTCTTCTGTTGACAATCCTATGAAAATCAATTTCAAAGACAGCACAATAAAATAATGGAATCAAAATTACTGCAACTTCCTGGCAACAACAAATGATTTACAGCAAGACTAGGGGTGGGAATTGTATTGCTCATTTTTCCTCACTTAGACACCACACTTACTAAATACCCTGGTATCTCTGAATAGATAATCGCCTCCCCTTTAAAAATATGCACCCCTGAAATGTTCTCCTTTTTCTATGAAAGCAGTACAAGTGGGATGGGAGTTTGTTGTTGGTTAACTCAGATACTTTTTCACTAAATATCTTGGTATCCCTGAATAGAAAATTATGTGTATGTGTATATATATGTGTGTGTGTGTGTGTGTGTGTGTGTGTGTGTGTGTGTGTGTGTGTGTGTGTGTGTGTGTGTGACAGAAATACAATGATTCTTGGTTGTAAATCTCCCTCCCAACCTGTGAGGGCACTAAGCAGCGAGAACAGACTTCAGTGGATGGGCTGGTATGACAGTTCTTTCCCAGGGTTCAATGGAGGTTGGTCAGCCTGGAAGGGGTCGAGACTCTGTTGCAATATACACACTTCAGATGCTTGTAAACATTAGTTTTGTATGTTGGTACCTAATTTAATTAAACATAGCATGTAGTAAAGATGACCCGTTTTTAATGTACCATAATTGATTTTAGGATAGCACCAATACTTTTTTTTTTTTGCCACTACACCCCTGGATACCAGGAAGTTTAAATAGGCACACAATTGCTAATTGTGTTTCTCTTAAACTTCATCTGACTTTCCATCTAAATGACTCAGCATTTTTTACAAAGTGCATTCAGTTGCAGTTAATGGTATTAAGAACACACAGGTTCTTAGTAAATTATAAAAAGGAGCTATACTGTGTTATAATTTCAGGCAATTGAATTCTTCTTTGGTGTTTACAATACAGCACTAGCACAATTAATGAAAGCATGGGAAGGCATCCCAATAGAAATCAGATGTGATAATGGCTCGGCTAGCAGCCATTGTGTCTTGAGCATACCTGTCAGTAGAGGAACTTGAATTGTTTAGTATTGTAGCAACCTGGAGGAGAAAAGTGAACACAGTATCATTGTTCTATTAACAATTTAAAACATTTCTAGCTTCATATTAAACTAATTAAACATGGCTCATATCTCTAAAGTAGCATGCAGGCACAGTGCAAGGACAAAAGCATTGAGTCTGTAGACAGATTTCAAAATGAACAATGGTCATAGTACTGTACATAATAATGCATTAACTAAATTAGACTTTTATCTGAGGAGCATTTTAATCCATTGACTATAATGGTAGTTTTTTAAAGTACAATGTAAGACAGTGCAGGAGTCTTGCATTTCTGTCTGGATTGGCCTACTTTAGCCCATTCAGTGCCATTGTCCTCATTCCAGGACAGGCTACTTCATGGCATTTTTAACTGTTATTTTAACTTTTCTTTAACTATATTACTATGATAACTTACTCTAATTTTGTTAACCATAAAAGTGAAGTCCAAATGTAGCTGTTCATTCTGCAAATGTAACTCTTCAGATGCTTTTATGACACCTCAATATAAAAGTGATACATTTCATGGTGTTTTTCGTCCCACGGTGATGATAGTGTATCGTAAATATATATATTTTTTAATTTCATTCATTTTTTATAAAGACTTAGTTTAACAATCCTCCACTCCACTTATGCAGTGGACTTAACCACAAATGCAATGTGCATATTATTAAAAAGCGTATCAGAAACATTGCTACCATTTGTTCAGTATTCTGTGTGCTGGTAATTTCCGAATTAAAAAAAAAAAAAAAAAAAAAAAAAACCGGTTATTTAGCCTCTCTCTGTATTGCAAAGGAAAAGCAGCCACATACAACTGGTGATAAGCTGATGTTATTGCCTGTCTTAGTGCGGGCATTGTTGAATATTAGGTAAGGAGGCTGCACAAAACATACAGTGTGTACCGTTGTTGAATACCGTATTACTTCAATTTGGCGCCGCCCTTGTATTAAAGACGTCCTGGTATTGACTCCACAGTCATATATCAGCTTTATAATTGAGGCCGCCCTCGAATAAACGCCGCTATCAATAAAGAAACATTAAGGTTTTTTTTTTCGCCCCCTACTAAAAAAACACGCACAGTAAACAAATAAACACGCACTACGTACAAGTAACACCCCCGAACAGACGGGAGACTCAATCTAGCACGTACATTACAAACTAATGAACACACATAGCAAGCACATTTTATTTTATGATACAGTTCTGAAAGAAAATCCAAGATAAACCATGTACAGAAAAGCAGTCCTTCTGAAGTTCTCGGGTGGTTTTGTTGTTTTGTTTTCAGTTCAATTGCAATTCCTGTACTCAATCCCCTTCAAATAAAAACAATGTGCTTACTATCTATGAGAAGATTTTGTTTAGGTTTCTCTTGTAGAGAAATTACAAACAAGCAAGTTACAGAGGAAAAAAAATAACTGAGTAGGATTCATTGAGTTTTTACAGAAATCAAGTTGATATTCTGAGGTAGTTTTGGTGCATAAAAACATTTACGTCACACTCTTGCACTTAACTGCCACACCAGCATTGCCCCGCCCCTTAACAACACACATACAAACTCTTGATTCGCTGGTACAGTACTCCCCCTGACCTTACAACTCCAACCTAATAGGCTCTCGTTAACTGTCAGTAAATGTACTGTATTCAAGCCCTAAAAACACAAAGGAGTATAGTGCTGCAGATCGCAGCATCTCACGCGTCGCTTCTAAAATGCCTTACATCATGTAATAAAACATTTCAGGATTTGTACAGCATAGTATTATTAATAAAGGCCGCCCTTGTAGAAAACACCGCCTTCGTTTAAGGGTCACGGTCATTTTGCTCAATTTAAAATAAACGCAGCGCTGCCAAATTGAAGTAATACGGTACTTCTGTGAAGCAAAGACTAATTGAAGACAGGTCAGATAATAAAGGTTTGCAGCTGAGAGAACATTTTGCTCTCCAAATCGATTCTGCATTTGTATAGGTACTGTAACTTAATTGTGTTAATACTCCTGCATTTGAGTGATACAGTGAGTATGTTTAACTTAACATTTAAGGCAGTAGCATTAGGGGTGCATTTGTTTTCAAGCAGCAGTAAAACAGCTTATGTAAACATGGGGACTTTTAGAGCTTCAGTTATTAAGTGTTGTGTACATTCTCAAGCCAGACCCCCTCTTTGGTTTTACTCTTAAAGCTTTATCATGATTGTTTCACAATACAGCGGTGGATATTTAGCTACCTGATTACATAGTAAGGCTCTCGCTGGTAATGTTTAGTCTGAAAGGTTTTCAAATTGCAAACCCAAGTCCTGTCTATGTGTTGCAGTAGAAGTGCATTGCTGAGCTGTAGGCTGGAGTCTGGCTTTGTTGCTTCCTAATAAACCAATTAATATTATTGTCTAAAACCATTTAGATCGCTGTATAAAGTTGTATACTGCAATAGTGAAGCTGTGGGACAATACTGAAGCAATCTGAAACAAAGGCAGTAGCAGAATCAATATGCCTGTTTATAACTGTGAACCTCATCTAAAAATCCCAAACTTTGTCAATATGTCTTTAGCAAGAAAGTACTTACTGTGCGTTTCACAAGTAATTACTGTACGTTTCACAAGTCATTACTCTACATTTTACAAGTAGTTCTGTCTAAAAGCACGAAGTATGATCCAGTGTGGTTTATTTTATCTGCACCAATAAAAACCATGACTAACAAAACAAATATCATAAATGTGTCACAAAGAACCCTAATGTACCACTAATGCACTTGTACCAGAGACACTAAACCAATGTAATAAGAATATTGCTTGGAACAGCACATAGTCCAAACTAATTGTGTGAAAGCAGCCATGTGGATATAAACTAACTGCATAAAACCCAAACCAGGGGCTGCATTCTTTATTAGAGACTGTACGAGAGTAGAATGAAGAAGTGATGCAAACACATCCTACTTAATCCCACAATGGCTTTCAGAGCAGAAAACTCTTTTCAATTTAAATAATGATAGTTATGAAGCTCACAGACCTTTGAGGTTTAATGCAATCATCTCTCTTTGTACACTTTGCATTAGTCCTTGTCTGGGAGACAGATAGAGAAGTAGATTGATGTTAACATTTATACTCCCGAGAATGTATTCATGTTTTAATATAATTAAAATATTTTAAGGGTTCCTAACCAATTTTAATATCTTACATTAACTGAATGGGTTAAAAACAATAATTACTGTATGGACACATGTGCTTCTACATGCAATACATGCATTTCATACCATGTTGATACATACACAAGACCCTTTAGTCTCAGCTCTTATAGATTTGTACAAAAATATTACCTGGTTTTATAAAGGTGTTTACTGATTCTGAACCTAAATTAACTAGAATTGGGTTAGGATTAGGATAGAGCATGAAAAAAAAAAAATTAAATACATTGTAACTATGCATAATAATATTGTAACTGTGTGCAAATACACATGTATTCACTAAGTAGCTACTATGAAAATACATAGTAATTTGAGACACAATGTAAAGTGTTACCCATTAAATTGTATGCATTCAGTTATTATAATTAATTCCTGTCTACACTAAGTGCACACTACCCTCCACATTGGGACCAAATAGTGGAAAGAACATCCCTATAACACATTTACAACTGTCTTATTAACACTAGAACTGCTGTGATTATATATACCTAAAACCGCCGAAGGCAACCATTATGCCAGTTACATTTTAAACAAAATCAATATTAAAATGAAAGAAAACTATCAGATGCAACTCAAAAGTTTAATTCAAACACGTGACATCAACCATCTGCACAGACGAAACGCTGTATTTAAATGAACAATTAAACATAAAAGGGTTTATTTTCTAACCACACATACAAAGCACTACTTCAAAAAATGAAAAACTACAATAAAGTAAACATTTCAAAAGAAACTTAATACTTAAAACAAAAATACAAAACTGTAAAAACAAGTCGTTTTAAGTTAAAACAAAAGTAACCTATGTTTTCTCTTGTGTGTGTGTGTGTCACTCGGTGCAGCACAGAATCCAGGTTGAGCTGCTCCAGCCTGCTGCTTTGCAGTTTTCTGATGAAATCTCTGCTGCTGATATTTTCCCTGGTGCATTCCTTGTAGAAAACAAAGGAATTGATGGCTGCTAGGTCCAGTAAAGATAACAACAGGCTTGTATATAAAAAATAAAATACAATATTGTAGGTTATATTCAAAATAAAAACATTTATTTTAAAAGGCAGTCAAAATGACTGCTTTGGCGGTTCTAGGTGGGAGGGATTATAACTTCCTGTGAAAGAAATACAATGATTCTTGGTTATAAATCACCCTCCCGACTTGTGAGGGAACTAAGCAGCGAGAACATAGTTCCTTGGATGGGCAGTTCTTTCCCATGGTTCAAGGGAAGTCGGCCAGCCAGGAAGGGAAACGACGTGGCAGCCGCAGATTGGAGATGCGGCTGCACTCGTTTACCAAGAGGTCATGTGTGACAGCATAAAAGGGGAAGGAGAATCATAGTCTGTTCCTTCACATTGCTTTATTGTGGAAGAACAGTGAAAGTAAAACAGAAACTGAAATCGTCAATGTTGTGTTTTGTTTGTTTGTAATTGGCTTGTCTTGTCTTGTACATAACTAGAGAGCTAACACGGTTCCGGAGCTGTCACCAAGGGCCAGCACTAAATCGGACAACATTGCACTACTGTCACAAAATAAACTGAATCATCCACCTCAAGCACTACTGCACGCACCCAGGACGTGTCTGTATTATTGTGGGGCAGATATTGTTTATTATTTGGGACTGTCTGTTCTTTGTGTTATTTACCCCGTGCTGTACACATTGGTGTGTACTGCCAGGGAATTGTTGTTTGGTCTCCAGACCTGGAATCTCCAATACAAATATTTCCTAACCAGATTACAATGATCTCTGTCTGCTTCTTTCACACACTGCATCACCCCTGCACCTGCTCCCACTCAGCCACTTTGTCACACTTCCTTATTTTTGTGATCCTGCCTTTCAAATGGCGTCAGGGTATTTAATACATGTATTTAGGACCTGTCATAATCAGACAACTGCATAACTTTCAGACATGCATTCATTTAAATTTGAAAACCTCAAACCATCAAAGTGACTGCTGTGGAGGTTCTAGTGTTAATGAGTAACAAGAGATATTTATATAAAATCCTGATTCACATGGGACTAAAAACCACCACTTAAACAGGGGGATTTAGAATTTTTACCGACATCGGGTAAATTTAGTACCTTGTGAACCGTACATTTCTTTTTATCCCAGATAATTATCTCAGAGGTTCTCCTGCTTTTTTACAGGACAGCAGGACATTCTGTAAAATTTCAAACTCCAGCATCCTCTGTCTTTTTACTCCCATGCGAATCAACCATGTCGGTTATGTTAGAATTGATACAGCATTTCCAGGGTATTCGCCTCAAAGCAATACCAGCCTTTACAATAAATCATAATATAATATTAGAATTGGTACGATCTGTCCTGAGAGTCTATAGTTCAGTAAAACGCAATGACCAAACTGGGGATGGGGTGAAAATGCAAAACATAATTGGCGACTCACTCAAGGGACGAAATGGTTATTCTAGCCTTTGGAAAATAAGGTACATCAAAATTAGTTATTTACACGCAGCTCACTGTTTAATCTATGAAAACTGATCCATGTCTGGGAGGTTACTAGATGTCCTCCGCTTTCAACCAACTCTGAGACACCTGATATATATATATATATATATATATATATATATATATATATATATATATATACACAGTGGCTCTCAAAAGTATTCACCCCCCTTGGACTTTTCCACATTTTTGTATGTTGCCACATGGAATCAAAATGGATTTATTTAGGAGTTTTTGCCACTGATCAACACAAAAAAAAGTCCATAATGTCAAAGTGAAAAATAAAATCTACTAATTGTTCTAAATTAATTAGAAATATAAAACAGAAAATAATTGATTGCATAAGTATTCCCCCCCTTTGCTATGACACACCTAAATAAGCTCTGGTGCAACCAATTGTCTTTAGACGTCACATAATTAGTTGAATGGAATCCACCTGTGTGCAATTAAGGTGTTTCACATGACTTCAGGTTAAATACACCTGTCTCTGGGAGGTCCCACAGTTGGTTAGTACATTTCCTAACAAAAACTACATCATGAAGATGAAGGAACATTCAAAGCAAATCCGGAATAAAGTTCTTCAAAAGCACCAATCAGGGGTGGGATATAAGAACATTTCCAAGGCACTGAATATCCCCCGGAGCACAGTAAAGTCCATTATTAAGAAATGGAGAGAATATGGCACAACTGTGAATCTGTCTAGAACAAGCCGTCCTCAAAAACTGAGTATCCGGGCGAGAAGGGCACTAGTCAGGGAGGCCACCAGGAGGCCTATGGCAACTCTAAAGGAGTTAGAATCTTCCACAGCTGAGCTGGGAGACACTGTGCATACGGCAACAATAGCCCGGGTTCTTCATAAAACTGGCCTTTATGTGAGAGTGGCAAAAATTGTTGAAAAAAACTCACATCAAATCTTGGCTAGTGTTTGCCAGAAGGCATGTGTGAAACTCTGAGACCAAGTGGAAGAAGATTCTATGGTCTGATGAGACCAAAATAGAGCTTTTTGGCCTCAATACTAAGCGCTATGTTTGGTGCAAGCCTAACACCACACATCATCCTGAAAACACCATCCCTACTGTGAAGCATGGTGGTGGCAGCTTCATGCTATGGTGCTGCTTCTCTCCGTCAAGGCCTGGAAAGCTTGTGAAGATAGAGGGCAAAATAGATGAAGCAAAGTACAGAGAAATCCTGGAGGAAAACCTGCTGAAGTCTGCAAGAGACCTGGGACTTGGGAAAAGATTCATCTTCCAGCAGGACAATGACCCCAAACATACAGCCAAAGCCACACTGGAGTTGTTTAAAAACTAAAAGGTCAATGTTCTGGAGTGGCCCAGTCAAAGCCTGAACTTCAATCCAATTGAGAATATGTGGAAAGAGTATAACTATATTTATAGTTGTAGTCAAAAGTTTACATACCCCAGTGAAAATGCATAATTTCTCGAAAAAAAAGAATTTTAGGAAAAGCAAAAGCAAAACTTTTGCTACAAAATATTTTTCCTATAATTATTTGTTTGACTATATATATATATATATATATATATATATATATATATATATATATATATATATATATATATTATATACATATTTATATATATATATAATTCATTTGAACCATATTGCATTACAGGTGTTCTCCAAAAAAAAAGGATCGGGACAGTCAACTGATGAGACCAATGACCCAGAGTCTAAAATTGGTCTACAATGTATATTCCCCAGGTACAATACAAGAAGCCAACAGAAGACACCACATTGAAATTCAGATACCAGATATCCAGTTTGTTGGTTCAGGGTCCCCGGAGTACAGCAAAAACTCTGCCACTGAACCATTGCCTCATGGGTCATCCTTTCAGAGGGATGGAGGAAAGGACATAGCTCTGTGATAGCCTCATAGTGCCGGGTTGCAGGATTTAGAGCGGCAGAGAGCAGAGTAGTCAGAGAGAAAGGCAGGACAGAGCATAGGGAGATAATTAATTTTGTTTAATAACTTTTTTGACATGATATTATTCAACAATAAAAATACACATCGAAAAAATGTAATTTACAAATTCAAGACAATTCAGTATTTTCATTAGACAACCAAATACAATTATATATATATATATATATATATATATATATATATATATATATATATATATATATATATATATATATATATATATATATAATGTTCTTTTTTTTTTTATTGTATTTATTTTTTTATTTATTTATTTATTTTTAATTCCATTTACTATGCACACATTCACCTTCTCATATTTAGATTATTCTCAGGTACATACATAACTGTCCATCCTCAATTGAGCACAGCACACCCTCTATTCCCCAACCCCTCTGAAACAAATCCAGTTGGTGCACCACTCTATAATAGGTGAACTAGAGACTGATTCGCAACCTTAAACACCAGCATCATATCCCCCATCTGCACCCCTCTCTCCCAGTTCTTCCACTTTTTAGTATTGCCAGTTTATCCTGACCCAAGAGAAAATTATCCAGCTGCACTCCATGCTTTTTCCCCTTAAAGTACATAACCCCAAATATAAAAACAGTCAGCGCAAAAGTTAACTGCAGACCAGTAAACAGGTCCTTTAAAAAAAAAATTAAAGGCTGTAACCTTGAATAGTGCATATAATGCAATATAGTTTCTCTGCTATTACAGAAACTACATCTATCAGAATCCTCTTGTTGGATAATAGTAAGGAACGAGTTAGTGGCCATTCGCATGGTCGGGTATCAGGGATCTTTGCACTCCAAACCAAGGCTGGGGTGAAAATACACCATATTACTGCTATGTTTACAATGGGAAACTTTGCTGTGTTCAGCGTATTTGTGCAACAAAATGCCAAAACAATGTGAAGCAGTTGGTTGTACTAACTGCAATTGGATGAAGAGAAATAAGCCTTTCATCGTTTTCCAACGGACTAACTTCGAAACAGAAAGTGGATGCATGCCTTACAGAAGCTCAAGAGAGACAGGTCCAAATGGCAGCCAATTGCAAATCCAGAATTTCTATTATAAAAATAATAATTTATATAGACCTAGGATACATACCTATTGGCACTATTGCTATAATTTATTACCTAGGAAACATAGGATGACTCATTCTTTTGCTAGTATGAACTAGACTAGGTATTATTAAGTAGGCCTTTCAGGACAAGTTTACATCCATTTTCTATTCATATGTATATGCATCTGATGACCATATTATTCTCTGTACTGTTGCTGGGATCACATTTTTTATAATAATAATAATCATAATTTATGTATGCAGAGATACACTGATGGGTTGACTGTATTACTGACAAATGTCTGCAATAATAATAATAATAATAATAATAATAATAATAAATAATAATAATAATAATAATAGAGCCTTCAAATCTTTACAGGATGAATATATCTGGGGGGGTTCCTGTACTCTTTAGCAGACACCTTTACCCAAGGCTACTTACTTACAGGGTTTATCGTGCAATATAACACAATCTACTATAAAAACTGTTAACACACCAGGGGCTGGTTTTTCAAAACGTGATCTGGATCAAATGATCCTGATTTTTCAATTCTATATTTTGTGAATTTCATAATAGTAATTATTTGTAATGTGGATAGAAGTAATCCAGCAGTGACATGTTCTGAAACACAAGGGTCAAAACAATACAGATAACAGAAATCTGGAACACAAAATATCGGAAAATAAAAGCCGGATCACGGTTATTAAACGACACCGGCCCCTGGTGTCTCGATGAGGTAGATGAAGATATCTGGAAACTGCACCTCGGGCCATAGAGTAGGAGTGTTGATCCACACATCGGCTGGGAGCTTGTAGGCAATTACCGATTTTTGCAGCCGATAATTTGGCTGCATGCCGTTCTTTTGCAACATGACATCGATTCTGCACATAATTGTATATTATGTCATAGCGAAGCATATTATTATGAATTAGCAGTACATCAGCAAAACTCCCATAGGCTATAATGTAAGAACACACACTATTTTCACCCCAGCAACTGGTTGGCTAAACGGAAATGACGCGACACCGACCATGCGAATAATAGTGTGCAACATTCTCCACTGTAAGTCTCCTACTCGCTTCTGCAGTGATGGCTTATAGAAAGCCCTCCAGGCTGGAACAATAGCCTCTTCTACATTTAATTTTTCACGCCAACCTGTGTCTGAAAGTTCCTTACTGTTCTTAAAGTGTTTTTTTTTCACACACAGTCTATACATTTCTTTCTTATCAATTTCATTAAAGTGTATGCTATAATAGCCCCCAAACTGTAAAAGCTTCCCTGGTGAATATGGAGATAGCTAAGACGCAGGTTTGTTATTTTGGCATGGACTCAGCCCATAGGAACCCTGTGTTATTATTACAGCAATAAAAAGCTCTCAGAGCATTAACTGAGAAATAATCGTTGAACATTATTTAAAAAAAAAAGAAGACAGGGGAACTAAATTAGAGATATACCGCAACGCTACAATATTTATTTATGTAACTAGATTAATTTACCCTGGCTAACTCTATCTTGACATTCTGATTGCAGACTCTTTTCTATACAGTGAAATGTATGGTGATGTGCAAATGTAAGATTTTTGTGCAGGGAAATCTAGGGTGGAGAACAAACTACTAAGAAAACAAAAAATCCAACCTTGACTACTGCTAACGATCCATAGATTCTTAAGTCTGTGATTGACATTGAAATGTGTTGTTTCCGCTGGGCACCCTAGTTGCTAGGCTATTTAAATAGATGCTCCTACTTCCTCTACCATGCTGTCTTCACCTCCATTTGCCAGTGTGCACTTCAGCAAGTCTGCAAAGATCTTTCTTTCAGGTGCAACACTGAGCCATACTTATATTATTAGAGATGGGATTGACCAAAACCCATGTGGCCTGGACCCAATTGGATTAGCCCATGGCTTCATTAATGTGGCCTGAACTCAATTGGATCAGCCCAGGGCTTCCTTAATGGCCCTGAAGAGAACATTCTAATGAGGGCTGAATTCTAACGAGTGCTGAATGAGGGGAAAAGTGTATTTGTACCCCAGACACATTTCCTTTACTGTACGTCATATATTCATCCTGTAACTTTGAATTGTAGGGGTAGCATGCTAGGTCTGGAATGTGCTATTTTTTTTCTTTTTTTAAAGCATTCCCTGACATTTAAAGCATTCACTGACACACACACACACACACACACACACGCACACATACGCAAACACGCACACACACACACACATTCACACACACACTCACACACGCACACACACGCACACACACTCACACACACACATACATGCAAACATGCACACTCACACACATACACGCGCACATACACACTCAAACACACAATTGAATTCCTAACAGCTGACATTCAAAAGGCCCATTTGACAGTAATATTTTGCTCCACATGACATATAATTTATTCTCAGTAATTATAATTTCTTTTACACACCCAGCAGTCTTTGCTAATGGGACCCCGTCTCTCCCTGTCATTTGTGATCTGGGAGGAACTACCATTTCCAGGTCACCGGCTCGCATCATGGAGACACACTATTCATGAGGGAGTGGAGTGGGAATTTACATCTCGCCAAAGAGTTTTCCTCTTCATTGGTTAGCATTGCCAGGCCAGTAAGTTGCTCTCCTGTCAGAGGCAGAATAATGGCTGCTGCACAGCCTCCCATGTATTACTCACTCACTGCCTCTGACCTTGTTGCAGGTCTAGGATGCATTCTGATTTTATGATAGCCCTCATATTCTGCCAACAGCCCCGAAACCTAAATTGAAGACTGTAGAATACAGCCCAATTGCTCAGGTCCGATTATCTGATGTATTACTCTACACACACACAGCTTCTGTAATAAGATTTATTGAGCCATATTTTTATTGCTGTTGTTTGCATTTTAATTGTTTTTCTGTATATTTTGTTTTTGAAAAATTGCTTAGGACAGACATGCTACACCTGAAACGTGTAACTTGCAGCACATAAAAAAAAAAAAAAAAATTAAAAAACTGTCCTATTCCATTCTCATTCACATTTTTTACCACATTTAAAGAAAAGCAAATGATTTGTCATAGTTTGTTGCTATATTATGTGTTATTATTATTTGTTTATTTAACAGATGTCTTTATCCAAGGTATCTTACAAAGACTAGGGTATGTGAACTATGCATCAGCTGCAAAGTCACCTACGACAAGGTCTCACCCAAAAGACAGAGCACAAGGAGGTTAGGTGACTTGCTCAAGGTCACACAGAGAGTCAGTGAGTGAGCCAGGATTTGAATCTAGGTATGAACAGGCTGCCTTGTGTGGTGACATTAGGCCAGGAAGGAGTAGCACACACAGAGACACCACTGGGTTATGGAGTTGCTGTGGCATGTTTTATTACAGTTTTTTACAATTGCTTTGACTCATTTTTCAATCCAGCATTCCAATGTGCAGAACTCTTAACACAAGATGCTGAACAGCTCATTTTGGGGTCAAAATCCCATGCAGAGTGCAAAATAAATACTACTGTGTAGAAGAGATAAAAACATCATGTAAAAGCAAACCATAGCACCAAAACATCAGGTGCTTTGATCACTGAAGTTTAATCATTGAAGCTTTGTTAAATAAAACACCCATTAGCAAATAATGCTGTCAAACACAAAATAATTCAAATCAAACCAAAGTCTAAAAGTGGCATTTGCTCATATTCAAATGATCAACATTACAATGAGCAAAATGATAGCAACCTACAGAATAAAACATATTCTAAATAATGTACAGTAAGCATTCAGTGATATTCTACACAATTGTATCAAATATTATACAGCAGTCCAAAGATGACCAAAACCCAAACTATTGATCAAAATCCTGTATACTTTGCAAAATGAATGCAGTGGAGTCAACCATGCAGCAATAAAGACACCAAAAGCAAATAATGTGTCCAAAACATCAGAAACTTTGTTTGAACATTTTCTTTTTAATCTTTGAAACACAATAACATAAATGAGTTTTACTTAACAATAACGAATACTGCTGTTGGAAAAAACTAAAGTAATAGAAAGCTCAGAGCTTTATGTATTGATGAACTAATTATCAATTAAGCTGTCTTGCATTCTCACATAGAGAAAGTGATTTGCAATTATGACCCCCAGTTGTTACCAGGTGATCAAATAGTTAAGAACTCTACCAGATAAGTGTTATCATTTGACATAAGTCCTAATGGTTGACAGGGCAACTTTATGATTGGAAGAGGTGATTTACAAGTATGCATGTTGTATGTTATCATGGAAAAATGTGTCTAAATGGTTGCATTTTACCACTCAGTTTATCATTATGTATTAAGAGTTGTGCACATTAGGTCGCTGTATAGAAAAATGAGTCAAAGCAATCGTAAAAAAAACTGTAATAAATAAAAAGTTGAAACAAAACAGAACAAAACACTAATACAAAACAAAAAGGCACGTTGTAACAAAGAGAAATGCAACACACAGGAACGTGCTGCTATAAACCCAGCACGAATAGCAATTGTAATCATTTCTTTTAGTTTCTCTTTCCCTCACGTCTCATTCGCCTCTGAACACACTTCGCCATCAGTCAAAGCTGTGGGTTAATCAGTCAATCTAGAGACGGTCACGTTCTGCACAGGTTTATCAAGGATGGGGAAGTTTAATCGCATCCATGCTGCAAAAACAACAAAACATTGTGTTTTATACAAATAAAACAATATGTTTTAAATCATAACATCACAAATACAAAATAATACACACACACACACACACACACACACAGGGACGGGGTGTATCCTGACCTCCTGGTTACAATCCCTTTTCTTTAAACAGCCTCCTTGTTGATATATATGTGACAGGCAAACTCCGAAACTGGGTAATTTGCAGATTGCCAGGGAGATTCACGAATTGCCCGGTCAAAGTCCGAAATGAATCACAAAGATCTTTCATTTTATGTTGTCAGAGGACAGAGACAGGACTACGATTGAAGAGCTTGTTTGACCTGTCTATCTGAGTAGCATCATTCACTCACTCAACTCATTCATAAAAACTACACAGGAAGTCCAGTTTCAGAAAATAGGCATATATTTAAAAAATATATTTAATTTTTTTTATTTATTGATGACACAACTATTTAAAATATTTAATGACATATATAAGATTTATTTAAAACACATTATTAAAATCTAGATATGTATTACATACTTAGCTTACACTCTCAGTCACTCTACAGAGTACGCTCTCCAACTGCTTGCCATAAATACCGTCAAATGTGACTCAGCTAACCATTCACGTTCTACCCAGTAACTGCATCCAATCTCTCTGATTAGACAGTTCAATACAATTCGTTATTATTATTATTGGTTGTTATTATGTTATTTTTTTAAGCAAGTGTCAAAGTAGCTGTCACTGCCCAGCTGAACAAAAACGTATCCGCTTGTTTTGCAGATGCTACTGTGCCTTTAACAATAAGGACTGATTGCATTTCTAGCAGACTAGATCACTTGCACATTTTTGGGTGAAAAAAAAACATTGGGACCACATGACAGCAGAGTTAAGTCTTGACACAACATTTAACCAATCAGTGAGTTGAAGGGGCGGGTTTTCTGTGTTAAGCACTTTGAATGACTGCTAAAAAGATAACCGATTATTTTCCATGCAAAAATAGTGACAATGAATGCAAGGTTTTCAAAATAAGCCAGTGATCGGCGCAGTCCACCGCTTAATACTATATTTGCGCCAGCTACTTTATTAAAAAAAATATTAAGATTATTTTCAGGTATTATCATTCAGGCTATTTTTTGTTGACATATTATTGTACAGTAAAGTCATATATAGTACATAGGGTAACATTTTATATTAAGGTGCTACTTATTAATGTTCTATACATGTATAATAGATTTTATGACCATGAAATAGCCATAGACAGAATTACAGTTTTATAAAAGGAACAGTTTTAACCACCTAATCTACTTTGGAATGTTTAACCATGCAATACCCATAGATGGAATGACAGTTGTATAAAGGGGGCAGTTTTTAGACACCTATTTTACTTTGGGATGTTTTCATGGTTTTAAACCATCTATAATGCTTTCTTAATACTCTATAACACAGTTATGAAGCATATATTATACATTTATAAAACATTTATAAAACATTATTGGAAAGTGTTACCGTACATAGTAGCTATACATATGCACCAAAAAAAAGTATTCCTTTTATAGTGAAATCGTAAAAAATATGCACCCAGGTAGAGATATTGGAGGTTCATGTATAGAGGCTGTATGCCTTTAAGAAGAAAGGCGTGATGGGATATTAGCGGAACACTGATTAAGTGTAGAGGTGCTGGATTATTACACTCTGGTTTCATGCAACAGCTATGATGGTGACTAAATGTGTATGAGTACTGTTGTGTAAAAAAAAAAAAAAAAAAAGGGTAAAATGAACAGTTGCATTCAAAAAATGTAGAACAGCAAAAAACAAAAATAGACGTGCCTTAACAAAATGCCCTGGAAACTTAACATAAAGAAAACAATTTAAATGAAGCAATAAGCTCCATATTTAAGCTAAAAAGCAACTGCAAAGGTTACTGGGTTTTTTTGTTGTTTTTTTTTGGTGAACTCCAATAACCCAACGTTATCTTCCCCCTGTCAAATCATACAGTACCTAAATAAGCAGGGTAATTTACCATAATATAAAACAGTAATGAAAAAGAAAACGTAGAACATAAAAAAGCACAACCAGATATAGTCAACGAAAGACAACACATTATTCAAATTATTTGTCTTACTATATATTTAAGGTAAGGCAGGTTTATTTTTCCGTTAAAAGTGCTCCCAGCTATAATGTTCTGCCGCCCAGCTATACAGAATTTCTGGGGAGAACCCTGCTGTAATCAAGCATCATTGTAAATCTAGCCCATTGAACCTGTGAATTCAATATTATTACAGGCCAGTTAAGATTTAACAATAGGCTTCAATAAGCTACACTTGAATTAGCTCTAGATTCAAAATAATCAGTCCACAGGAAAGAGCTCAATTTTTAAGGGGAATTCCCAATCAGTTTGTTATTGAAAATCTTATTTTTTTCTAAATATACAGTAAATTAAACCAAAACAATATAGATTAGATTAAATTAGATTAGATCATATGATATAGTAGATGATACTATGTATATGTGATATTATATTATATTATATTATATTATTATATTATATTATATTATATTATATTATAGAGGTTAATTGTATTCAGTGTCTCCCTTATAAATACTTTGAAGCACAAAGAGATATGGTAATGTGCTAATAGGCTATTGTTACTAGTACATACCTTGAAGTTTATTTTTTGAAGTAGTATGTAGTATTGTTAATATGTATTTTTCCAAACCAATTAAGCTTTCAAAGAAAGGCAATAAGGGCTATACTTATTTCAAGAGAAGTACCTTTGTATTAAAATACTTTCCACCAGCAGAATTCAATACTATGATCTTAAAGACTGCAAGCGAATGTTTTATTGAGTGAGCTCAGACTTCATTAATTTTATCAATAGTCTGGACTCTGGAGGTCTGCATATCTCAACTAAATATTGCATTTATATATATATATATATATATATATATATATATATATATATATATATATATATATATATATATAGAGAGAGAGAGAGAGAGAGAGAGAGAGAGAGAGAGAGAGAGAGAGAGAGAGAGAGAGAGAGAGAGAGAGAGAGAGAGATGCACACACCCGTACACACACACAGTATAAACAGGTTCACGTTTTACAATCATTTGAAAGCACTGATGTAGCTCTGTGTCCTTTTTCTTGTTGGCTTTCTTTTTTTTTTATACAGCGTTTCATTGGCCCTTGCCTTGTCTTACTTGTTCTATAGGTGTATGATAAGCATTTGCATGGGGAATACAGAGAAAATATATTAATGCCTCAGTAAGATGATGATTCTTTAATTTGTCCCTGGAGTGTGGCTTATTTTTACCAGTGGAACATTGTCAATCAAACCAAATTACCCCACCCAGCATTTCCAACATCTAGAAAGTTACAGTACCATGAAAGCATGATGACATCAAAGATGTAGAAAAAGAACATTCCACTATGGTTGCCGGCAGTCATTTTAAACATAGCCAATGTTAAATAGTATATGTTGACTGCTGCTCAATATAATCTCACAGTGCAGATTCAGTGCGAGAAGTTGTTTCTACCTTATATTTATAAAATACTTTTTCTATTGACCCCAATCTACTTGATTTCACATCTTATTGTTAGCAGCTGAGTTTTTCTCAAAATGATTGGGCTGCTGTGAATTGAAATCTTTCAAGCCTTTATTAATGATTCGGATGGCAGTTTCTGAGCAGACAAGCCCCACAGAGACGGAGTGCTTGATTAATGACCTGGAAACACTTTTCCTTTTCAGCTGATTAAATAACATTGACTGGATTTTTACATTTTATAATAAATTGACCCCCAGGGTTGAGACAACACAGTGCAAGCTGTGTGTTCACTCTTCAGCACATTTTTATTTTGTCATTTGTAAAAATGAAAGGGCTGTTTATCCAGGCAGAAAAATACACTTTATCACCATCCACTACCCATGTGATGAATCCTTATGCATACAAATACTGTGGAGAAAACCACACTTTAAGCTATACTTCACAAAGCTTTTAAAGTTGTTTATTTGTTTATTATTTTTAAGGGTCTGCATGTTGCTGGGCACTCCACATGGAGTGTCACCATATCTCTGACACTCCCGCTGGTTAGGAAGGACTGTTCCTCCTACAGAGGACTCCACTGACCTGGCACTCACAGGGCTGACCTTTGTCCTCCAGGGTCCTGCAGAGCTCCTGGGTGTAAAGAGGCAAGTTGTTTGGCAGTGGGATCAGAGGACACACGCTGACCTATACTTCTTCTGAGCTGTTGTGGGGATTGCTGCATCAAGGGAACATTTTACATTTTTTTAAGAACAGTACCCAATACACAAACAGAACCCATATACTGTATAAAATTATTGCAAAGCTACTGCAATAGACCATTATTACCATTACACAAAGCTATAACTAGTGAATACAAAAAGGTTTTTTTTTTTTAATTAAATTAAAATAAATAAATAATTAATAAAGCCAAACCTTGAGCTTTGCTTGTTTTAATTTCATTGTCTTCATCAGACCACCTTTAAAGTTTGAATACCCCTCCTGCCATCTATTCTTCTGTATATAATAACAGTTAAAAATGTCACAATACCAAGGATTCAGTCCATCCTTTAGCCGTCCCTACTGTATCTGCACCTAATATTGACTTTTCTCACATTCACACATGCACCCCACTGCAGTCTATCCCTCTCTCTCAGGAGTGCTCAGGCTCTATACACATGAACCCCCCATTGCAGTCTATCCCTCTCTCTCAGGAGTGCTCAGGCTCTATACACATGAACCCCCCATTGCAGTCTATCCCTCTCTCTCAGGAGTGCTCAGGCTCTATACACATGAACCCCCCATTGCAGTCTATCCCTCTCTCTCAGGAGTGCTCAGGCTCTATACACATGAACCCCCCATTGCAGTCTATCCCTCTGTCCCAGGAGTGCTCAGGCTCTATACACATGAACCCCCCATTGCAGTCTATCCCTCTCTCTCAGGAGTGCTCAGGCTCTATACACATGAACCCCCCATTGCAGTCTATCCCTCTCTCTCAGGAGTGCTCAGGCTCTATACACATGAACCCCCCATTGCAGTCTATCCCTCTGTCCCAGGAGTGCTCAGGCTCTATACACATGAACCCCCCATTGCAGTCTATCCCTCTCTCTCAGGAGTGCTCAGGCTCTATACACATGAACCCCCCATTGCAGTCTATCCCTCTCTCTCAGGAGTGCTCAGGCTCTATACACATGAACCCCCCATTGCAGTCTATCCCTCTCTCTCAGGAGTGCTCAGGCTCTATACACATGAACCCCCCATTGCAGTCTATCCCTCTATCTCAGGAGTGCTCAGGAGTGTTTTGAGCTTGTCAGCTTTCTATTTAACACTACTGTACTTAAACCCATTGTCTGCATGCTTGTGGTGTACAAGGATACCTTTATTAACTTTACAAATGACCTCTTTTTGTGCACTCTGCTTTTTAAACTATACAGTGTCATTGTTTGTTTATTTCACCTATAAATGAACAAACTTGGCAGAACAATTTCAAGCAGAGCCCTTGTATTACCAGTGACTATTCTCCTCTTGCTTACCCTTAAGAACATCATCAAAATGTAGCTCATTGTAGGACATTATACTCGTGATTCTACAGAGACACATAGATGACCAGCAAGGGTGTTCTCTGTGAAGGAAATTAACTGTTAAGAAAAAGATGGAATAAAATAAGTAAATCTTTGCTACTACAGCTTCAGCCATAATCTTTAGTATGAGGCTCTATCAGCCACATATTAGAACTAACAAGAGACTGAGGCCCAGATTTATAAAAGGATTAACGACCTTTAAATGGGCGCTGAGGGTTCTGAAATGTGGAATTTATAAAACACACGCAACAGCATAAACACGCAATTAAGACATGATTTGCGGGGGCAATGTCTCTGTGTGCTTAAGCCCTTGATGCATATGTAATTCTGGGGCGTTTCTGAATGAAACCGCTAAAACTGGGAAAGGACTTTGAAAATGAGGTCTATTAAATATTCTGTCTAATTTACTAAAGCTGCCGGTAATTGCGGGCCTCGTATGCGTGATTATTTTTAAGAATTCTAAAATGCAGGGGTTAATTTTCCGCAGTCAGACAGTAGGCTATATACAAGGCAAGGTGATGTGGGAGACTTGTCTGAAGCAAGAAGGAGAAATTGTTTTCAAGGACAAAGAAATATTTAATAACATTTTGCAAAGAGCTCATTCATTAACCCTTCTGATCAAGTCAGTTTGTAAATTACAGTTTATAATAATGTACCGCTACTGTATTGTTTTGTTTTTCAATACATGTTTCATAGCTTATATGACAAAATAGAAAGTCTACAAATAGAGAATATAGAATCCCTGTAAATAAAGGTCCCTAAAGGACCTAAAAAGGTCTCCCCACAGTGGCAAAGCAAGGTTCTAACGAGAGCCTTTACTTCTTAGAGTGTGGGCATTATAAAAGAACAGTGGAGGAGATTAAGAAAAGATGGAATGATATTCCAAGGCACACGAAAGAAAAAGTCTCATATACAACGAGGGCTCATCCTCCGACGTTATTTTAGTAATGCCAACAGAATTTCTGTTTTGTAATATGGCATTCTGGTATTCTGGTTCAGGCAGTATGGTAAAATTCAAGTTGGAAAGAAAACAGTAAAAAAAAAAAAAAAAGGACACAGGGACAGCTGATGCAGTTAGTTTGTATCTAGAGCAAGAACAGTTTTTTGACCATATATACCATGCAGATATGCTTTAAAATCTTACATAGAGTAAGAAATACAGACAAACATTAAAAAGGACAGTTATAACTTCATAAGACTTTAAGAAGATATAAGTCACAGTTAAACTGAAGACTTCATATGAAGCTGTATGGAGTTATACTTGCTGAACATATTGCTGTACAACAATGGAAGGATTATCCACCCGTTTGACTGCCATAGATGTAAGTAAATAAAACGTATTGTTTCTGAAGCTTGAAAAGTCTATTCACCTGAAATTATTCTATACGAAATTCGAAGTTTACAGTGGCTTGCGAAAGTATTGACCCCCTTGGCATTTTTCCTATTTTGTTGCATTACAACCTGGAATTAAAATTGATTTTTATTTGGATTTCATGTAATGGACATACACAAAATATTCCAAATTGGTGAGGTGAAATGAAAAAAATTCTAAAAAATAAATAACGGAAAAGTGGTGCGTGCATATGTATTCACCCCCTTTGCTATTATGCCTCTAAATAAGATCTGGTGCAACCAATTACTAAGTCACATAATTAGTTAAATAAAATCCACCTGTGTGCAATCTAAGTGTCACATGATCTGTCACATGATCTCAGTATATATACACCTGTTCTGAAAGGCCCCAGAGTCTGCAACACCACTAAGCAAGGGGCACCACCAAGCAAGCGGCACCATGAAGACCAAGGAGCTCTCCAAACAGGTCAGGGACAAAGTTGTGGAGAAGTACAGATCAGGGTTGGGTTATAAAAAAATATCCGAAACTTTGAACATCCCACGGAGCACCATTAAAGCAATTATTAAAAAATGGAAAGAATATGGCACCACAACAAACCTGGCAAGAGAGGGACGCTCACCAAAACTCACTGATCAGGCAAGGAGAGCATTAATCGTAGAGGCAACAAAGAGACCAAAGATAACCCTGAAGGATCTGCAAAGCTCCACAGAGGAGATTAGAGTATCTGTCCATATGACCACTTTAAGTCGTACACTCCACAGAGCTGGGCTTTACGGAAGAGTGGCCAGAAAAAAGCCATTGCTTAAAGAAAAAAATAAGCAAACACGTTTGGTGTTCGCCAAAAGGCATGTGGGAGACTCCCCAAACATATGGAAGAAGGTACTCTGGTCAGATAAGACTAAAATTTAGCTTTTTGGCCATCAAGAAAAACGCTATGTCTGGCACAAACCCAAAACCTCTCATCACCCCGAGAACACCATCCCCACAGTGAAGCATGGTGGTGGCAGCATCATGCTGTGGGGATGTTTTTCATCGGCAGGGACTGGGAAACTGGTCAGAATTGAAGGAATGATGGATGGCGCTAAATACAGGGAAATTCTTGAGGGAAACCTGTTTCAGTCTTCCAGAGATTTGAGACTGGGACGGAGGTTCACCTTCCAGCAGGACAATGACCCTAAGCATACTGCTAAAGCAACACTCGAGTGGTTTAAGGGGAAATATTTAAATGTCTTGGAATGGCCTAGTCAAAGCCCAGACCTCAATCCAATTGAGAATCTGTGGTATGACTTAAAGATTGCTGTACACCAGCGGAACCTATCCAACTTGAAGAAGCTGCAGCAGTTTTGCCTTGAAGAATGGGCAAAAATGCTAGTGGCTAGATGTGCCAAGCTTATAGATACATACCCCAAGAGACTTGCAGCTGTAATTGCTGCAAAAGGTAGTTCTACAAAGTATTGACTTTGGGGGGGGGGGGTGAATACTTATACACGCTCAAGTTTTCTGTTTTTTTGTCTTATTTCTTGTTTGTTTCACAATAAAAAATATTTTGCACCTTCAAAGTGGTAGGCATGTTGCGTAAATCAAATGATACAAACCCCCCAAAAAATCCATTTTAATTCCAGGTTGTAAGACAACAAAATAGGAAAAATGCCAAGGGGGGGGTCAATACTTTCGCAAGCCACTGTAAGTAATATGCAAAGCACAGTAACTGGATGATGTGTCGTAATGTATAATCAAGGTACTACAAACTCTGAAGTGGTACATTGGTTTATTAAGAAGTCATCCGCACATTCCATATTTTATTCATTTGTCCTGGTGATGTATTTCAAGCTTGTAACACATCTTCATGTGTTGCAAGTACTGCTTGTACCAAAATCTCCAATTCCATATTGGTAAATTTCAGTTTTCGCTTCTGAGCATCCTCACCACCATGGCTAGTACTAGGGTTGCCCCAAACCTGCTATTTTTTGTGCGAGGTGTGTAATTCTCCACCGCTTATTGCGGTGAGGGGTACTTAAATTGGTTGATTGCGGAATCGCCTGCTTTACCTAATTAGTCTCATAAAATAGGTTGTTATTTTGATGATGAGTGCGGCCGTACTGAACATGCACATTACATGGCTTTTTGCGGTCGGTTTTTCCCCTTTATAAATTTGCTTGAGTGTGCAGCTAGGTTCAGTTATTTTAGTTGCCAATGTATTCACCAAAAACATCCAAATCACATGCCAAAGAAAATGCTTGGGACTTTATTAAAGCTGTCACATATTTTATTCAACTTTTTCACACCTTCCAATTACTTATTCACAAAGCATGTTTTGGTGGATGTTTCAAGGACATACAGTATGAAGTGCAATATAAAATGCAATACACAATTGTGTAGACATAAGGCTCACTATTCACCTATTATCTAGAAAGATTCTGTTTTTATTTGATATCCATGGTAACGCATGATGACATACAAATCTCCTGTATATGATTTAAAAGAACGAAGGTTTTAGAAGCCAAGCACAGTAACTCTACAATTCTTCGATGTTGCAACACATTAATAATTGTAGTTATGTTTTACAACCCCATCTACTGTATCTGATAAAAAAATAAAAAATAAAAGCTTCCTTAAAAAACATTCTCTCCAGGAAGCGTCACCTTGGAGAATGATGCTAATTACTGTTTTACCCAGCAGCATCGATCATGCGGTGTGCAGATCATTGAATTTTCAAAGGAAGTCCATCTTCATCAACATCAAAATCATTTGAGCAGAAAAACTGTTGCGTCCACATGCTGTTTACAGCTCTGCTCTGTTGTCTCTCTTTAGTGATATACCCTGTGTACTACTTACTGCCTCTGTTGCACATAAATCAAATTAATGTCCTCGTATTACTGGAGAAAATGCATTGCTGTCAGTGACATGCTTCAAAATCTGCAGCTCTGGAAATACACATGTACTAAATCATTCATGTTGAAGCTGCATGGCTCTCTGTACATCGACCTGAAAAAATTGTTACAAGTTTCTGATGGGATGCAGGTACCAAAACTTTAGAAAAAATAATAATAATAATAATAATAATAATAAATAATAATAATAATAATAATAATAAATTAACTGAACTTTAAAGAAAATCTGTGCATATGAAAAAGTGGTATAAAAAAAGTGTCTGAATTTGGTACAGAGATCTACATCTGAAAGTATCAGGTCTGGCATCACATCTCATTTTATTTGTACTTCCCATTTCTTTATGTGATTTAAAGTGGATGCGGGTGCCTGTAAAGTGGCCATGCTGAGCTATAGAGAAAGACCACAGTGGGTTTCTCAGGAGATATTTAAAACTGGGTTTGGCAGGGCGAAAGCCCTCAATGTAAATTGTGTGTGTGTGTGTGTGTGTGTGTGTGTGTGTGTGTGTGTGTGTGTGTGTGTGTGTGTATGCTGGCAGGGAGTTTCATTGTTGCCACTATCCTGTTACTTTTTGGTGTCATGGGGAGTGGGATGCCGTCGAGAATGAGACTCAGGGGCTAGAACCTGCAGGTAAACTATGTCTGTACACGTTTAAAAGACACAACAAACACAAACACGGGAACAGAAAAACAGAGGCACAGTGGCCAAAATAAAAGGTTTAAACAAAACAAAACAATACAGTCCACTACAAACACTGTTATCAGGCTGGGCATTCAACTTCACTGACCAAGTTACCAAAATACACAGCACCTACTCATCCTAACTCCCTCCACCAGACAAAGGATTTATATACATGTGGCTGGAGTCTAATTAACCATTATGCATTCAATTAAGGCTCCAGACACATTCTCAGATATATTATAGCTATACCGAGCATACAGTGGAGATGCTCTATACTGAAGATACAGTAGAGATGCTCTATACTGAAGATACAGTGGAGATGCTCTATACTGAAGATACAGTGGTGATGCTCTATACCGAGGATACAGTGAAGATGCTCTATACTGAAGATACAGTGGTGATGCTCTATAATGAGCATACAGTGGAGATGCTCTATACTGAAGATACAGTGGTGATGCTCTATACCTAGGATACAGTGCAGATGGTTTATACTGAGGATACAGTATATGACTCTCTGTCACAAAGATGGCCAGAGTGGGTGACGTCAGACCAGAAACAGGAAATAAACAACAAGAGAAGTGGAGTTTGGTGGAGCTGAGCGAATGGTCTCGCTCAGCATTTAATAAATAAACAGAACAGGAAATAAAAAGGTTGTAACAAACAAAAAACACAGGACACGGCACATTCGCCAAAACAAAAGATACAAACAAAACAGACTATACAGACAAACACGGTGAGCTGATTTACAATTATTATTATTATTATTATTATTATTATTATTATTATTATTATTATTATTATTATTATTACCTCCGTCTCCAATCCTGTTCTCCAGTCACCGAACACACAACATATAACACAAAATACACACAGGGGCGGGCACTTTTCCACACTCTCACATTGCACTAGGGCTCCAAAGAGCAGCACAGTAGGTATCCAGTGAGAAACAATGGAATAAGTTAATAACAAGTTCAAGTCCTTTTCAGCTGAGAACCGGTTCAACACATACTGTATAGCTACATTACAAGAAGCAGATCAGCTTTAGTGATAAAGCAGGTAGTTTAAGTGGCACATTTGGATAGGTGCTCGTGCCTATCAAGTAGATTCGGGTCCCCTCGCTATGCTGTGAGACAGAGGAATGTTAGTCACCTCATGAATGGCTATTAGTCCTCAACGAGTTCTGCTGATGCAGTCTGTTCACTTAACGGCATCCGGAAAAAAACAGCTGCTTACTCCATATTCAAATATTTATTCAGTTTATGGAAATCTGGTGTTACACAGTGTTATCTCAAGGCAAACAGCTTATATAAACAATTGTAACATGGCCAGTACCAGCTGGCTTTACTTCTTGAGTGGGTAAATTACATCTTTAGGAACATGACTTAATCAGGGTGATTTATGGGGTCTTTTTATTTCCTTCCAGGCTTTCTGACTGCTGTGCCATAAAGGATTTCCCGTTTCAGTGATCCTGTTCTAGTGCTCACCTGGAGAGAAATTATGCAGCGCAGTCTTGTGTACAGCTTGTAAGTGGCTGATAAGAATGACCTTGCATTGCAGTAATGTTCCTGTTGAGGAGGAAGCTTGTTTTAGGGGTAGTGTGTGCTTTTCTTGCGCTGCATTTAACACACATTAGCAAAGGCAAATACTGTGAAAAGAGTTTCTTAAATGCAAACAGTCAGCCATCAGGCCTTTGGCAAACAACGCAGACAGACCAAGTACCTGAGCCAAGGGGGAACAGATGTGCACAGATTGTAAACCATCAAATTCCATGCACTGAGTGCCCTGCTCGTTGCATTCTTTTATCTCCAACGTGGACTTTTAGTAACCAAGTATGCCCACATAGGTTGTAGTTTACATAGGAAGGGAAAGGGAACTGTAATCAGTCACTGAATGTAGTAATGCAATGTATGGAAAGAAAGTATGTTTAAACCTAAAGTGAACAGTTAAATTCAACTGGGAGCACGTAGACAATTCCATCGCATATGAGAACTTTATGAAGGCATACTGTCTGTAGATCATTCATTTGATTATAACGTATGCTTTAATTTCATCTCTTTGGGGTCAAAGCATGTCAAAGGTTGTAAAGAATGTAAACAGCATTTTAGTTTATGACAGAAAAGAAGAAATTGAAGGGATGAAGGAATTGATACTCTCCAGGTGAAATAACCTTAAAAGGGCAAGTATAAAAGACATCAAGTCATGCATGCAAAACTGAAAGCTTCTGTTATCCTAGTGTACCAGATAGCATGTTAAACTGTTCATATCTCTTTCAGAACTGCCCATGTGAGACATACTACTGAAGACTATCTTCTGAAATCCAAGCTGTGCAGTAAGTGTATTGCTTTGCTGAGAATCAGGCTAAGCCCTTCCATGTAGAAGTTGAAATATAAGCAATTTTGATATGAGATTAATGATTTATCTCTGCAATCTGCTTAAAAAAACTGTGCAAGTACAATCCAGTATCATCTGTAAAAGACTTCACCCTGTCCATTATGCCTTGAGTTTCTCTTTTAAGCACAAAGCTGTTTAACTGACACTTAAGCCTGTCTACAGTCTCCTAATTCAATGCAAGATATTGTTTTGGTGAAATATCAAAAAACCTTTTAAAATTCCTGGTCAGCGGTAGAATGGTTAATGGTTTATTTATTTTAATAAAAAAGCTGTTTTGTGAGACTGACATATTAATAGACACGTTGTGTTGTGTGTGTGTGTGGTTTATATAGACACACACACACACACACACACACACACACACACACACACACAGTATATATATATATATATATATATATATATATATATATATATATATATATATATATATATATATATTACCACACAATACTGATCTACAGCCTCCTATATCGTCGTTATTAGGGTTACATGCACAGGAAATCAATCCTGTTGAAATTGATTGTTTTGAATCAGCATTATTTACATGTGATATTAAGTACAGATAATAGAAGTTTGAGTAGGTTTCGAATGTGAACTATACAAGGCAAAAGAAGCTGCTATAGGAAGCAGAGTGGGGGGGGGTTGCTCGTAATTCAGCTGGTATTAAAGAGTAAATAGCAGGGTTCTGAAAAATATAACATTACCCATCCCCACTGTTTATTTTGAAAAGAAAAAAGACAGGTGCATTATTTACACAGTTGTAGCAGCACATGGGTACGTGTAACACTGTATTTTTCAGAACTCCACTACTTGCTCTTTAAGCCTCACCTGGATGGCTTTATGACACAGGTTTATTTGAACACAAGAATAACACAAAGAAGTATAATTGTAGCTTATATTTTTAAATAGTATCTAATGTAGCTACAAAAAAAAATCTAGTACTACTTCTTTGGATTTAGAGATGTGCCATTAATCTTCTTTCAGGGTCTGTCCAAAATGATCATCATTATTTAAGTGAACATTGCCGTAAAAGTTTTTGGTTTAAAAATAAAGATGATTCATATGCCACAGATCCCAGGTATGTAACCAGCTGGTAATACTGTACTTAAATTGAAGCAGTACAAACTGTAGTAAAAAAAAAACAAAAAAACAATTGCACGCCACACTTCAGCAGCACAGTGCATGTCAGTGCTCCAGGCTTGCTTCTACATAATAATATAAGTGAGCCCTCCACACCACAATGTAATTCAATTACAACACATGTCTGCTGCACATTTCTTCCGCCAATACCTTGTCTCGATTAACAGTGTCAAGTGAAACGTATGGCTGCCTGCTGAGAGATATACGGCCAGTCCAATCAGGCCCCTCATTCACTCTGATTGGAGCCCAGGTCTGGCTAGGACCACAACACATTGAAAACCCTGTCCTGACTGTGCAGGTGAAGCTTGCTTTATCAAACAACATCTAATCCTTGAAAGATGAAAGCACAAATACAAAAAGAAATGCATGAATCATACATTTTCACTGAAGGCATTAAATGTCAGTTCAGTTTTGTCATTTATTTTTTTGTTTTAATGTGGAACACAGACAGAGCAGCACAGATGCTGAATCTCACTCAAATGGCCTACAAAGCACACTGCACCACCTTAATCCCACGTGTAGCCATCATTAAAAATTGGATTGAAGAGGATTAGATTAGATTAGACCTGCTGGATTTAAAAATATTAAAGCTCCATTTATGCTTAAAACATAATCTCCTTTCACTCTTTGGGTGCACTCTCGAGCCAACAAGCAGCTGCCAGTAATATTTTTATTAAATTTGCTCGCTTTTCATTGTAACTTGCCGGTTTCATATTTGCGATAGGCAGAAATCCTTCTAGACTGACCTAAAAGAGCCTCTGACCCAGTGAATAGAGAGTTCAGTCACCGGAGCTTTTACACTGATTTCACTTTTCTTCACAGCTAGGAATCCCAGTCACGAGGGCTGAAATTAATAAGAATACTTTTGAAAGAATAAATGGGAGTGCTTTTAATAACCTTGTGTCCTCCAGAAACAGCTTTGCTTCTTCCTTCTTAAAAACAACATTAGGATGGAAACAATCATAAAACCTGTTGCTCACCTTTAAAAACATCAGTAATGCATCAATGAAAGTGGTAGCTGGTATCATTTTTTTCTGTGCAGAAATACTATGGTGCATGCCAAAGGGCATAGAAGTTTTCATCTTCAGGGTAACATTTATACTTATTTTGTTTATCCATGGGATTTATTTATGTATTTATTATTTCCCATGAGCCAGCCTGGTCCTGTATTTAAACAGGGTCTTTTAGCTGAGCCATGACATTTTCACTGTTATGCAGCTCTTGATACAATTATTGGACAAATTGTGCTAAATGCTTTGCTCACAGTAAGAATGGGCAGCAGTTTAAAATACCCTTGAGAGCGCATCAGGAGGGAGCAATAAACAAAAACAACTAAAAGGGAGATTACGTCAAAAGAAGGGCAACAACTCGGGTAAGATAGCCATAAAACGTATTTATCTAAGTGCTAGAAGTCTCAGAAACAAAATGTTAGAGCTTGAAGCTACTGCACTAACAAGTAACTATGTGATAGGTGTTACAGAAACTTGGTTATTTGAGAGTGATGGAGACGAATATAATATTAGTGGGTATACACTGTATAGGAAAGACAGGCAGGACAGAAGATGTGGAGGGGTAATGCTATACATCATAAAGTCTTTAAACCCAGATGTTAAATCTGGAAGCAAAAAAACAATGCAGAACCAATATGGGTCAGAATAAATTCAAAGGGCATGATAATAGGGGCATGCTATAGACTGCCAAATTCAGACACTGAGCAAAATAATCTGTTATACAATGACATTAGAAATATATGCAGCAAAGGAGAAGCCATATTAATAGGGAATTTCAAAATGGGAAAACCCGGACGAAATTGAAATGGTGGAAATGACAAATGGCTGCTTCCTAACGCAATTTGTCAAGGCACCGACTAGAGGGGAGGCATGCCTTGATTTAGTCTTTTCAAATAACAAAGACAGAATAACTAAAACTAAAACAAAGGTCACAGAACCGTTGGCAAACTCAGACCATGGTCGCTTTTTAATTTTAGAAAGTAATGACTAAAGCTAAGGTTTCAAATTCAATCTAACAAAAGTATATTGAAGTAAAATAGAGAAAACATCCACAGAAATGGATGTTGGTGCAAAACAATTACATCCCAGAAGTAGACAAATCTAAATCTAAAACAAAATTGCCAAAATGTTTTAATAGATCAATTAAAAAAATAAAATAAAAAAGGCACTTTAAAGAGCATTTAAAAAGGGACCAAGAAAAAAGTACACAGAAGGAGTACTTGCAACTGCAAACACAAGTCAAAAAGGAAGTTAGAAAGGCAAAGAGAGAGATAGAAATGAGCATTGCTATGAGGGCGCTAAAACCAATTCCAAAAAGTTTTTACCAATATTACAGCAGCAAGAGAACATTCAAAGAGGAGGTAAAATGTCTAAGAGATACAAATGGCAAAATCATAACAAAGAGAAAAGAATTGCAAATATATTAAATGATTACTTTTCACAAGTTTTTCCAAAGGCAGATATGGGCAACATACCCCACATGTTGACCTGTTCCTATCCACTTTGAAATAACTTTACTATAACTGAGGCAGAAGTGTTAAAGGGACTAGGAGCTCTTAAAATAAACAAATCCCCTGAGCCAGATGAGATCCTCCCAATAGTACTCAAATAATTAAAATAAATTATTTAGAAACAACTAACCAAGATCAGGCAACAGTTTCTTGACACATGGGCTGTACCAACAGACCGGAGAATTGCAAACGTAATACCGATCCACAAAAAGGGAGACAAATCCAAACCAGGTAACTACAGACCAATAAGCCTGACTTCTATTATATGTAAACTTATGGAAACTATAATAAGATCCAAAATTGAAAATGACCTATATGCAAAACATATGACATGGTTTATTTATATTTCCAGAAAGCTTTGGACAAAGTCAAAAATGATAATTAACCATTTAATTATACGCATTCAGTTTATAATAAGAACATAAGAACATAAGAAAGTTTACAAACAAGAGGAGGCCATTCGGCCCATCTTGCTCGTTTGGTTGTTAGGTTCAGTAAATCTGCTATGAAATAAGAGCCGCAAGATATTGAGACACAAAAAAAAGTCATGTATTTACCCTACATATGCAGCACTTTGTCTAATATGATCTATGTAAATGGAGCTTTAAGTGGATGTGCTATGTTGTCTTTACAAAGTATAGTCCTGATGCATTTCCTCGGGTAACTTGCCGTACACAACTGTTTGTTTGTTTTTTTGGCAAATCACTAATTACCTGCATCATTCGTAAGCAATAAGGCATGACAGAGTGTGTGATATATCTAATATCACCACGCCTCGGGTGCATTGTAGTCACGAGGCAAAGCTGGGTGGCTTCAACTGCCAAGGATGTGGTGATATTAGAGTATATCACACACTCTGAAGTGCCTTACTGTGCTTATAAAATGGGTTAACTAACTAAATTTAAAAAAAAAAAAAAAAAGTTTTTTTAATTCAGCCTAAAACTTAGCTTAGAAAAAATAATTCCATATACAGTAACTTAAAAAGAATTTTGCCATTGAAAGTGCAGTTTTTCTTTATTTGCTATACTTTTTGTAATTTGGTTTGTTCATTACATTTTAAAGTAAAATATTACTGCCCATTCTTATCATGACACAGCACAAATGATTCTGCCTTTAATCACAGATCCTTCTTCACAAGATCTGTGACAGTATCAGGTGCTGTTTTTTTTATTTTTTATTCACGGGGCATGAGCTAGGGGGTAGTGATAGGGCAGAAGAAGCAGAAGGGAGCAGTAAGTAGGACAGAGTGCTGGCTAGAAAGGACCGGACCTAGGATAGAAGAGCAGGCGAGGCCCACTCTAGTAGCAGGACATGGAAGCTAGGATAGAAGGTGGTCACTGACTGAGGGCGACGATGCCGACACGAGCCCAGGGGCGAAGGACCCAGCAACCGAAGACAGGATACAGAAAGTGATCACTGACTGAGGGCAGCGATGCCGACACAACCCAGGGCTGGAGGACCCAGCAACCGAAAACACATATGAGGGTTATGACTCGGGGAGGGTGGAGGAATGGAGGGAGGTCTGCTCGAAGGCAAGGCAAGTGATGATAGGAGACCATACAGATGGTCTGAGGAGGGGGATGGGGGGGGGGGAGAGATAGGGGACTTGATACTTGACAGGTGAGTGGACCGACCTCGCTGAATTGATCCGTCTTGAGGTATGCAGCCAAGTGATGGAGTAAGCATGGAAGGTGGCCGAGAGGCAGCTGATCTCCAAATCATTGTAGGGGGAGAAGCGGCTTTTCTGAAGAGTGGAAATTAGTTATATATTAAAATATATGTTGATATAGACAGACAGGAAGGTGAGGCAGGGGGAAAGCTCTTAAGAATTCCACAGAGGGTCAGGTGGAATGCTAATATGGAGAGACTGGAGGGAGTTGGAGAGAATTCCTACCACGGACCATGAGAGCCAGGTTTTGATTGAAGGACTATGATTATTCGAATCTGGGTGCAGAGGATTGAAGACACTGAGCAGGCTGTAGAATAGGAGCTCTGAACAAGGTGGAGGGCTGCAGACATGTAATGCTGAGCAGATTGAAGGAGGTTACTGAGAGTAGGATTCAGTCAAATTGCATCTGGAGAAGCTGAGGATTCTGGACAAGGGATGTGGAAGCAAATGGGACCAACTGACTGAACTTGGATACCGAAAGTAGAGGCAGAAGGAGAGCTGGAACTGAGGGCTGAGGTGGCAGCTGGACTGAACGGACATGAATCAGCTACTGGGGAAGCACGGCGCCTTTGCGCCCCATATTCTAGAAATGAGGGCAGAGATGAGGTGTCGCCTTTCTATGTGTTAGTTAATATAGGATCGATCAGCGGTTTGCTACTATCATGTCTGCTTGAAATAGAAAAGATAAACTCACATTCAGAGATTTGGGTTTCTCAACGCCAGTTATTCTCTTAATAGTGGAAATCCTTAGCTCATAATCAAGACAGATTTCCAGTCTCGTACCACGTCTCAAACCAAGTATTAATGCTGTAACATTTGGGAGGATGAACAGAGATATGAATAGGATTGCTGAGGAAGTGGCGACTTACCACTCCCCGCAGTCACGCAATGAGGGTGTTGCCGTGGTAGCCATGGACTAAGAGGCGCTGGTGGAAAAGTTGCAGGACAGCAGTGTTGTTTTTAGCATGTTGTGACCAGTCGAAAGCACAAGCCTCCACACGTTGAAATGGATTATGAAATTGACTGGATAGGTCTTTAAAACATTGAAAGTAGCTAATAGAAATCCAGGGCAGGAACAGTAATTTGTGCTGGCTCTAGGAGCGGAGGAGGGGCACTTGATTGCAAGCAAAGAGTAAAGGAATGTTCAGCTGACAGATCTTTATGGTGGGTTAAATAGAGGAGCTATGGCAAGGCAAATGCTGACGATGGGAACGTCGATGTCTTGTTGAAGGAGCTTTAGAGATTTTAGTGGAGGGCCAGTTTGTCTAATGAAGACGAGTTGAGAAATGAGGCTGCGGTTTGGACGGTGCTGTTGCTGGGCTGGAGGCTGGAAAGAGCAGGAAGACTAACGCTGAAGCTCCTGCAGCCGAATGGAGAAGCTGAATGATGAGAAGCAGCACCGGAGCAGGTAGGAAACTATCTGATAATATCTTGGGAGCGCTGCGCAGAGAAATGACCTCCAGTGAAAGGCAACGAAGTGTAGATTAGCGTAGGAGCACGAAAAGATGGCGTCTGAGCGTTTGCTACAAAAAAGAAATGCTAGACAGCGAAGGTGCAAGTGATCAGGGCTTAAATAGAAAATAGGTACTAATTGACAGGAAATTGAAAGCCCCTGGCTGCACTCCCCCTGAACTACGCGGGCTAACGTTTAAAGTGACAGAAGGTATCCACACCAGATTAGTGCTACCGCTTCACAGTGGCGAGAAAGACGTCTGCATTATTGGAATGCCCGGTACTTATCAAACTGACTTTGTGGTTTATAGAAGGACAGCGTGTTAAAAAACTATTTAAAACAATGCAGGGCACGGCTGAAGAGATGATACCATCTTACCTGGAATAATTTAAGTGGAGAGAAAGGTATGGCAGGAATTGTCGAGGTGCTTTTATAAATAAACTTCAATTCAATGACGAGCATTTGACTAGATGTCTTCTAGCACTATTGGGAGTTTAATAGTTATGGATATTTACAACTGAAAGGCCTACTAAAATGTTCAAAAGTACAGGATCTGATGCAGCAATGTACACCAATAAGTACCCTAATGAAGGCAATGCTAAGCCAAAACACGTAGGTTTTGAAATGTTTTTTCAAACAAAAAAGATGTTTTTCATTATTTCATATTTCCTTCACTTTATTTGGATAGTCTGTTTAACTCTGTGCACCACAGATGACTCGTGTGATGTAACGCCAGTACTTCTCTGTTTTGATCCACCAATAAGTATTTACCAGTAGTGATTTTCTGTTCAACTCTTGGACCACAATATGAATCCTGGTACATACTGTACGGAGAGTTGGGTGCATCGTGCACTTGGTATTTTAATACCAGTTGCAAATGAATGCTAATATAAAACATCAACTCACATACAGTAGCATGAGTGTGAAAGCTCAGACTATTTTAAAGAGGGCCAGGTGGAAGAGTGCCAATGTATACCCTTTCACAATCCCAGCAGAGCTGATCACAGTGAAGCAAAGAATAAAAACTGAAAGCTGTCACACCGAGTGACATCATAACTCTGAAACAGGTTTCATGGTGTTTCAATTGAAGAACTAAAGACCCCTCAAAACACATACCTTCCTCTAAAAGGGGAGTGATTTACTGTGGTATTTTAGGCACTACTAAAAAACATATACCTTAAAAATTCAAGCCTCCATAATACAATAAACGATACGGTAAGGACTAAAAATGTAGTCCAGGAGGGGCTAAAGGACTACATCCCCCAGAATGCCACAGGAGGAAGCCAGAATGAGGTTCACCTGGTTCTAATTATGAATGAATGCCACCTGCCTGCGATGTTTGTTCAGGGCAGGCTCCAGTCTACGTGAAGGAAGAGGCTGTCAGTGCAATGAGACATGTGTATTTTGTTTAATCGGTAAATGTTAGGTAGTGCTGTGGAAAAAGTTTCGTTAGCGCTTCAAAACAGTAAGGTGTTTGTTTTTGTTTTTGTTTTTTTTTGCTCTACGTTCTTTTTATTTCTGTACATAATAAATACTGCACAAAAGTACTTCAAATCTTCAATTCCTGTGTCTGGGTCTGCTTTTAAAGGGCTACCAACCTTGAAAACGAACCTTGAAAATAATGACATCTATATATATATATATATATATATATATATAGATATGTTTCTCAAGAGAGTCATGGTCTGCTTACATTAAAAGTATACTCGGGTCTAAAAACACTGAAGAGTCGTTCATAATGACAGTGCACTTTAACGGAAGACTGGGGCGAATCTCTCAGCTTGAAAGAGCAGCCTGCAGCCTCTCAAGAGCAGACAGCTGGCAGCAGGGAAGCCACCATGTTCTTCCATATGGTGCTGAGAGGGATAACATGGAGGGTCAGGCGCACAGTAACTGCTCTCTTTGTATGGAATCCAGCCATAGAAGCCATAGCTGACACCACAAAGACAGCCTGAAGCAACGCAGCTGGGGGGCTGGTTAAGACCTCAAGGGGAAAGAGGGGAGAGAGGCCCTGCCAGAGCTGGGAATAAAGGCTGTGAAAAAGCAATTGTACAGAAATGCACTTACTGGTATTGGGTCATAAAAATAAAAGCATTTTTTGTTCTCTGAATGGTGTAATCCATGTACAGTACAACAGGTCCTATACCAAATGACATATCCAATAGCTAAAGTGAAAGTAGAGTGTGCACTGAGCTGTAGTTAAGAACACCATTCTCAACCAATTGCTATCATTTTTTAAAGACTAAAGAAAATGCAAATAAGTAATTGGAGAAACCTTAAGAATTCTGAATACATGTCAAAATCCCAGCTAAAAAAACAATGCAGTACATCCAACATTTCTATAGCCTCTCTTACTAAGTAACACTTTGGCTCAGGGCCCATAACTATTACTACATTGTATTTTCTGTCAGGTAAGGCTACTGGCTTTCTTGCATAATTAGTAAGATGTATTTGCTTTGCAAGTTCACATGGCATTTTCAGAGCATACAAGCTAAAAAAAACAACCCCCACCCACTACCCCAGGGAAATAGCTCATCATTTGAAGGGATGATATGACATGCCAAGCATGTGTTTAGTCATCATGTATGTGTTGCAATTGCTGGTATTGTGTCTGATCAGAATAAGCATCAGGGGGTTTTGACTGGAAAAAGTTTATAGCTAGGTTTAGGTGTGCTTAAAAAACAAGGGCCCCTCTTGCAATAGAGCATATGCACTTCAAAGACCTGCTTCTAAGAGTAGCTACCACAGATACGTGATGAAATCCTAGATAGACAGCCACAGATATGTGATGTGATTACAGACAGACAGGCCAGCATGATGTGTATGTTATAAACAAGTTTTAAAGCGCTAAAGTCCTCTTTATAAGCAATTGAGCAGAAGGAATTGATGAGAACAGTGCTGTTCACAGTGCTCACGATCCTGAGTGCCTGCATAGGCTAATCAATGATATAGGGAGGAGTGCAGTGTGTCCTGTGAATAAAGACACTTTGTAAACAATATCTTACTGTGAGGCGCACAGATGGGAATCATTGATCTTGGGGCACTCTGGTCAGAACTTGTCATCAACAGTGCAGGCTTTATAAAGACAACCCTGATAAACGCTTCCCATAGTAAAGGCACAGCAAAGTGTAATAAAGCAGACAGATAGAATGGTGAAGCAGAGGTGAGCATTGTCAAGAATAGTGCGCTATGGGAAAGCATGTTAATAAACAGGGCAAGCCAGGGTAAACTATGGTAAATGCAGAGTATAAAACTGCAAAAAATGAACGTAGAAAAATAAAGTGGTAAACTTTTACAAGGGAAATAAAAAACAGATAACCTGAACACATTAAAAGCCATGCACATCTATCCTTAAAAAGAACAAATTCATTTTAAAGTGAATGCTGCTGATGATATTCTAAATCTGGTTCTGTCACTTTAATTCAGGGGTATCAAACTCAAGTCCCGCGGACTGAATATGGCCGTGGGAGGTACTTATCCGGCCCCCCCACAAAGTTCATTCATTACAGTGTAATTTGGCCCGGCCCAGTTTGAGTCTATTGGGTTATTAAAAGTAAGAACTCCAAATCCCATCAGCCATCAGAAAAGTAGCGGGAAGCTCAGAGCTAAAGAGAAGACAGCGAGAGACAGCCAATCAAATTTGTGCTTGGTGCTTAAGGCATGTTTTCTGTTAGACACTGTAGCCAAAAAAAATGATAATATAACTCTCAAAATGTCCAAGAAAAGAAAGATCGATAAGGAAGGCAGATTGTTTCAGGAAAGGTGGGAGTTTGAATATTTATTTGTACAGCAGCAAGAAAACCTAATTTGCTTGGTATGTAAGGGAAGTACTGCGGTAATGAAATAATTCAATTTAAGGCGCCACTATGGAACTAAACAAGTATGGCGAGTTTGAGGAAAGCAAAGACAAGAAAAGCTGGCCGACTTGAAAAGAACCCTTGATTTACAGGGATCTCAGTAAATGGGATGCTCATTCTGAACTGCTGTATTTGGGCAGTGCCAGTGAATCCCACTTCTAACACCACATGTGGAAGTGTGTCGGTATTCACTGGCATGGGAGACAGAAAGATGTATTTGGAAACACCCCACAGGTCTCCAGTTTTATTTTTGTTTTGCTTTCTTCATGCTTCGGTGGTTTTCAATAGTTTTCTCTACCAACCTACAGAGTGGAACGACCGCATATCCTCAGTAATGCACTTTCTTACTGTCTTGCAGAGCTCAATGTATTCAATCTTTAACTTCAGAGCTGCAGTTTGTTTCCCTTCTTTTCTTCATGAGGTATTGTGTCTCTTGCATGATCGTCTGGATTAATTTTGTACTCTGTGTTCCAACGATGTTTTTTGCTTTTTCTGCAGTTATCTCGATTGCTTCATCTTTTTGATGATCTTGAAGAGCTCTGAATCTATTCTTCAGTTCCAGTTGAAACATCAGGCTTTGCTTCTGGAGCATTTATACATTAATTGTGTTGGATTTTGTCATCACGAGTTTCATTCTCTCTAGTGCTGTGTTTAGGTGTATTTTGCATCTTACAAGTCTGCCATGTTCAAATTTGCCGACCAATTTCTCATTTCATTGATGGGCTCCTATTTTGGAGTTGAAGTCACCGATGATGAACTTATAGTGGTTCTTCCCAATTTCATGTAGTTCTTCGACTTCTTCATCCGAATAGCTTGTTGTTGGTGCATATACCTGGATGACTTGAAGCACATACTTCTTTGAAATTTTCACTATCAGTCTTGCAGACCTCTGTTTCGCACTGTCAATCTCTATTACGTTAGTCTTGATTCTCTTGTGGACAATGAATCCAATGCCTTCTGTTCATCCATCTTTAGTGCCTCGGTAGAAGAGAAGATGTCCACTCTTGAGTTCTAGTTGTCCATCGTCTTTTCGCCATACTTCGCTTAGTCCTACGACGTCCCACTTTTTCTTCCAACTTTTGCTTCACCTGAAAAAGGTCTACAGTTGTACGTGACCAGGGTCAGTGTTCTAGATCGTGGTCCTACGAAGTACGGATCGATCGGCGACGTAACCAACCGCCGTTAGGTCGGAGGCCCTTTACTCCCAGTACAAAAACCGACAAAAGTATTTGAGATTGGGGGGGGGGGGGGGGGCTGTGGCCATAACTCACCACGCTGGCCAGGCGGGTTGATGAGTGTACCTTCCACTTTGGTAGAGAACCGAATAATTTGACGTGAGTTTGAACTTTAAAGTGTGAAACTGAGGTTGAAACTGTCGGATTAGTGTCAGCTTCATAGAAAGCAGCCTATAACACATTTAAACTGGTACTGTATGTTGATTAATGAATAGAACATTGATTGTTAGGTCTGTGCCTAAAACCCATGTGTACAATCGATGAAAACATTGAACACTGCTGCGTGCATATAGACAGCATACAGGTGCTGTTCTTTGAATGGTATATCATAAATAAAGCTGCAGGAGGCCTGCTTATTGTTGGTATCAATCTTCGTGAAATGCAATGCACATGGGTGTGGAATGCTGAAGCAGCAGTGTCAAATACTTTGTTTATACGAAAAACTGTTTTGGTGGTTCAAAGCAACAGTTTGATTTAACATCAACATTTTAGGTGGGATATTCTGCTTAATGCTGATGCTTCATTTTCTTCAGAAGTCACATTTTTACATAAAAAGATATTTGCTCAGTAAATAATCCAGTCTAGATACCCAGTATATCTCACCTGAAGAGATAAATAAATCAAAGCCACTCAATCACTGAGAAAAGACAACAGTAAAATGGTATCTAGCAATGCTACCAGGGCTCTGTGCTTTGCAATCACTCCCAATCAGAGAGGCATTTCTCACAGATCTCTGACACAGAGGGGAGAGCTGGGTATTATAGTATAGTCTGCACTTCAGATGGAAATGAAGAGTGCTGTTGGGGGGTTGTCACTCATTTTGATATGCAGTACTGAATTTTCGCATGGAGCCTGGGTGACATACACTAATGGCTCAGCTAGTGCAGCTGTGTTTCGAGAGTTGTTCATACTGAAACTGATCCCCACATAGTGTGGGCTGTAGTGTGGCAATGAAAACTGTTGCCAGAAGACGAGGATGACACCAGTTTTTTCCCCCCATGTACATACAATTAGCATTTGACTTGTGAAATAGTGTATCAAGCATGATGCAGTACAGACATATATACACTGCTGTGCAATAGTCTTAGACATTTTTGCATAGTTCTACTCTTTGCATTTTTCGTGTCTCAATCGTGCATTGTTTATCTGACCCTGCAGTGCCTTACATCAGTTTAAAGGATTTGTGATGGTCTTTCTATTGATAAATATATTTAAAAAGTTGCACTTTTTTTATGCTTCTTGTGCTTCTTGTGCCCCCCGTTGAGATGGATTAGCTGCTACATCACTTCATATTAGCTGCTTATGTACAGTTTACTTTGAGTTGTTGTGATTGCACGTTTTTGAAGATTCTGATCAATTTGAATGAAAGATTGCTAAATGACAAGCTTGATTTCTTCTCACCCAAACTAAGCTGTATTAATAACAGTCAAAGTTGTTATAATAGTGGAAAACACTAGTGGAGGCTTTGAGTAAATTGTTGAAGCTCATAACATCAATAGTACAGCAGTGCATATATTACACCGTTCCAAAGGAAGAATTCCAGCAAAACTGCTTGAGTTTGAGTTGTTCTGTGTTTCAGAAGACTTCATTGCTGCTGCTTGTCCTTGGAGTTCCCTTGAACAAATATATACAATTGTAGTTATTGTTGTTATTATTGCCTATTGTTTCTGAATTCTGATATTCAGTCTGTTAAAATTGGTAAAGAGATAAAGTTAACTCCAGATCCTGATCTTCTGAGCGCCCAACCTGCAAACACTATATTATCTGGAATTTAATTCAAGTGTGGCTCTGTTGCCCTCTTTTGGAGAAGGGAGAATTGCACCAAACTCTCTTATAAAAGCATTTAGACAATGTATGGTTGACTGTTTGGGTTTATAGCTGCGATTCTTATTTTCTGACAGCCTCACTCTCATGGTAGTGTTTTTTCTTTATTGTGTATGTCTATGAAATATAGGTCATCAGGTCCTCTCCTCCTCCCATCACTGAGAGAATCAGTCTTAGTGCAACCAAGACAGAGGTGAAAGCATTGCTTTTAGTATAAGGAGCCCCCATAAAGAACTGCTGCAATGGCAGGCAAGCCAGCACTTTCCAGCACACTGTTGTTTATAAATACAGTTCCTGACTTCAGTTAGATCTGAAAATGCTAACCTACGTGTTTGGGGTTCTTGATAAACCAGGCAGCTGGGACTCTCTTTGTAGACTGCTGTACACGAGACTTGTCATTGAAATAGATGGAGTTGGTAAGAAGTGTCCTGTTATTGCCAATAGGTGGCGCTGTGCCTCACAGCCCCTTGGTTTAGATCAGGGGTGGGTAAATCAGGCCTTTCCAGTCCATCCTGTAGAGTAGCTCATTCTTTCAATGTACCTGTTTAATCTGGAGTGTGACTAGGCACCCTTGAATAAGTCAAAATCATATCATAATTTAAATAGATTCAATAATTCCATGCACACAAGTCCTCTAAATTCACAACAACAACAAAAAAAAAACACACAAGCAATTTAAATGGGTGAAAATATGCAAACAAACGAAAATAACTGTCGGCAAATCCTGTAACTGTAATTAAGTACAAAACAGATACCAGACTGTTTTTTAAACTGTAGGTCATCACAGCGTAATGTAGCACATTACAGCTAATTGAATTAATAGGTTCATCTTATTGAAACATTAAATGAGCATTAAGTACATTTGTCAAGCCTACAAAAGCCCCACACAGACTCCAATAGAGAGCAGTGCTTTGGTTTTCTGACCCCCAGGATTGCAGTATTGACTGATTAATCATTCTGCCAATGAACTAACAAATACTGACCTCATGCAGTCGAGAAGCATTTATCCAAAAGTCAGTAATCCACATTGATCATTTAATGGAACATCAAGCCATCGCAAACCAGACAGTTTCATGTCACACAGCAGAGTTCAATGGGGCTTCAACACTTTGACCTTCCAGTAAACCCGGAAAAAAATAACAGGGAAAATACCTTTTAAACATAGAAAATCAACTTTATTGTGCTGTGTTTTGTAATTACAGCCCATTCTCCCACACTGCCTCCTTTTTACATCATTGTATTATGTTTGAAAGTTGTCATATTATGCATTAATCCCTACCAAAAAAAAAAAAAAGAATCATCATCTTATGGAGGGAATGCTGATCACGCCAGCCTCTTTCTCTAAAGACTAAACACTGCTGTCTGTCACATAAAACAAAGCTGTACATTACAGTTAGGAGTATGGATTTCTTGTGTACAGAATGCACCACTGCAATCCACAATATACAAAGAGGCATCCAGGGGAGTGAAAGTCACAATTCTATTTAAAACTTTTTTTTTGTTTTTGTTTCAGTTTAGTGATGTGTCACAAAGATGGCCAGAGTGGGTGACATCCGACCAGAAACAGGAAAAAAAACAGAGAGAGATGTAGAGTTTGGTGAAGCGGAGCAAATGCTTTCACTCAGCATTTAATAAACAAACAGAACAGAAAATAAATGGTGGTAACAAAAAAAAACACAAGGACACGGCACATTCGCCAAAACAAAAGAGATAAACAAAATGGACTATCACTAAACAAAACACGGTGAGCTTCTTTAACGATTATTATTTTATTATTTATTCTCATTACCTCCGTCTCCAATCCCGTTCTCCACTCACCGAACACACAACCCCGAGTATGTGAAAACATGCTGCTTTTATGCAGCTGTACCGCGACTCGACTGCTAATCAATCAATCAATTGGAGTCACGGTACAACTGCACGTGAATTAATAAAGTGCAATTCCCTGTGATCACATATTACATTTTACTTGCATGTGAAGTGCTGTGCAATCCTCGTGCCTAAATACAAATATACATTTTAAACACTTGTGTTACACAGACCCGTTTATATCCCATGTACCAATGACTATACACCAACATTTAACACACCACACGCAACATATAACAGAAAATACACACAGGGGCAGGCACTTTGTCACATGATGCTGTGACGGAAAGATGAGTTCTGGTGATGAATCTTCCTCCCGACCTGTGAGGGCGCTAAAGAACGAGAGGCGAAGTATCTGGAAGGGCTGGTCTGACAGTTCGTTTCCGGGTCAGGGAAGTGGGTCAGCCTGGAGGGAAGCGCGACTCTGTTGTAAGACCGTATTGATTTGAGAGGTAAACGAGAGGCAGCGGCAAGTAATAAGGCAGCTGCAACCGTTTATCTCGATATCATGCGGGATTACATATAGGGGCCAGGGTAACGCTGGTCTTCTCCTTCGTTTGGGTTAAACGCTTGGAGAGAGAAGGATCGAGAGAAGAGCTCTCGTTATAAAGAGGAATTGCGTGTTGTGTTTGTTTTGTAATTGTCTGCGTTTTGCACCACCAGACAGTTAACTCACCTATCCGGAGCTGTCGACCAGGGTCAGCACAATCCGGATCACCACTGCACAGAACAGTCACAAATTACCGTGTCTTCACGCACCACAAGCACGTCTGCACTCACCCAGGACTGGTGACCGTGGGTTCGTTTTTGTTCGGGACTGTGCCCTGCTTTGTTATCCCCGCACTTGACACATCGTTGTGTATAGCCGGGGATTTATTATTTGATGGTCACCAGACCTGGATTACAAATAAAAGCACTTTTTTTTCACTGAATCACTGTTGTCTGTTCATCACTCCTGCACCGCATCACCGCAACATCTGTTCCCCTTACCAACCACTTTGCCACACGTGGTGTCAGATCCGGGATGGACCGCAACGCACTGGCGGAGCTGCTGCAGGCACTGGAGATCAGACGGGATGCAGAGGAGAGACGGAGGGAGGAGCGCTATACGGCGCTCATTGAACGGGTAGGGCTGATCGTTGCTGCAGGAGCGACCCCTACCGGAACATCATTGATGTCGGCCCCGAAGGCACGGGCCATGAAAATGACGGCGGAGGATGATCCGGAGGCATTTTTGGTGGCGTTCGAGCGGCTGGCAACCGCGGCGGGATGGCCTCGGGAGTTCTGGGCAAGCCAGCTAGGACCTTGCCTGATCGGGGAAGCGGGCAGCTTACCAAGCCCTGAGCGACCAGTACGCCACTGACTATGACCTAGTCAAGCAGGCTATCCTCCGTCGTCTCAACATCACCGCGGAGACCCACCGGACGCGGTTCCGCGAATACCGGAGAGCCCCGGAGACACGCCCCAGGGTGGTGGCAGAGCGGTTGTGCGACCACATGGTCCATTGGCTGACCCCAGAGAAGAAGACCGCTCAACAAATGGGGGAAGCCATTGTGGTGGAACAATTCTGCCATGTGGTCGGCGCCGAAACTCAGGCGTGGGTACGGCGCCACAACCCTGACACCCTGGAGGAGGCGGTCAAATTGGCCGAAGATTTTGAGGACTCGGGATCCTGTCAGCCCCTGCCCTGCTCAGGAACCAACCTCTCCCTCCCTCTCCTCCAACACCACCACCATCACCCTCGGTCCCGGCACCCAGACCTCCCAGACCGCCGAACCCATTGGGCCCCCTTGCCTGCCCCCCCATGGAGACAGAGGTTGGCCCCCAGCTGGGGTAGAGGTGTTGCCCCTGCCCCGTTGCCCTACCAGCAGCGGGACAGATATTTAACCTATGCCCCCTCTGTCCCCCCACTCTGTTTTAGGTGTAACCAGCCAGGACATAGGGCCAGGTCATGCCCCGCTGCTATGGAGTGTGACGTGGCTGCATGCAACTGGACACCTGGAACGGGTAAGCAGGGGGAAAACGGTTGGGAGGGGCCCTGTCTGATTGACGTGGTTTTAGGGAATGTGAAAACCCACGCATTAGTGGACACAGGGTGTGAGCAAACCTTGATCAGGACAGCTCTCTTGGGCGGTGTGTCGTGGCGGCCACAAGGTCAGGTGGCCATCTCCTGTATCCATGGAGACACGGCGGCATACCCCACCCTAAAAGTATATTTATCGGTAGGACCGATAAAACGTCACCTTGTAGTCGGGGTGGCGGAAAGGTTGCCGCACCCAGTTATTCTGGGCCGAGACTGGCCAAAATTCAAAGAATTAGTGCAAATAATGGCAGTCTCAGCCACACACGTAAACGTGGCAGAAAAAAAAAAGGAATGGATTGGTGATATGTTTCCTTTTCATACTGAAATGTTTTCCCCTCTTTTCCGTCCTAGAAAAACAAATAAGGAGAGACGGACCGCGAAATGGGAGGGAGCGTCTTTGAGACAAGGCTGGGGTCTGGTGGGAGAGTGCTGTAATGGTAACAAACGCCAGTCGAAGGGAGTGGGAACGCAGTGTGACCGAGAGAGCGAGGTTACTGGGCCGACTAGGGCAGAGGTTATTCCAGCCCCTCTCAATATACCGGACCCGTGGTACTCAAGCGCGGACCTAGTGTGGGGCCAAAAGAACGACCCGTCACTGGTGCACGCTTGGGGGCAGGTCCGGTCCATTGAAGGTAAGGATGTTGATGGCGCTGGGCCGCTAGTATATCCACATTTCAGTATAAAGGGGCAATTACTATATAGGGTAAACCTAGCCACGGGCACAGGACAGCCTGTAACACAATTATTGGTTCCCCCGTCTTGTCGGACCGAGGTCATGAGGCTGGCGCATGATATCCCTTTTGCGGGGCACCTCGGAGCCGAGAAGACGAGGGAACGGATATTGGCTCGATTCTATTGGCTCGGTCTTCATACTGATGTGTCGAGATATGTAGCCACATGCCCAGACTGCCAGCGAGTAGCGCCGGGTCGAGTGCGCCCCGCCCCTTTGATCCCACTGCCGATTATTTCCACTCCGTTCGAGCGCATTGCAATGGACATAATGGGCCCTTTGCTACCTTCTGACTCTGGGTATACGCATATATTAGTAGTGGTGGATTATGCAACGCGATACCCGGAGGCAGTTCCATTGAGGTCCACTAGTGCAGCTGCAATAGCCACCGAGTTAGCGCAGATTATGGCTAGAGTAGGGATCCCCAAGGAGATTTTGACTGATCACGGAACCAATTTTTTGTCCAATACGTTACAGCAGGTGTACAAAATATTAAAAATACGTCCCATCAGGACGTCCGTTTATCATCCACAATCGGACGGTTTGGTTGAACGTTTTAATCAGACCTTAAAGTCGATGCTGAGGCGATTTGTAACACAGGAGCAGAAACATTGGGCATCGCTTCTTCCCTACCTCCTTTTTGCGGTGAGAGAAGTGCCGCAGAGTTCAACGGGGTTCTCCCCCTTTGAGCTCCTGTACGGCCGGCAGCCTCGCGGCATTCTCGACCTGCTGAGAGAGGGGTGGGAGGAGCACAAAGGCTCGTCTAAAAATGTAGTGAAGTATGTGCTCCTACTCAGAGATCACCTGGATTTGGTCGGTCGTTTGGCCCAAGACAACCTCAGATCGGCTCAGCACCGACAACAGCAGCATTACAACAAAAATGCACGGATTCGAACCTTTCGACCAGGGGACAAGGTAATGCTGCTACTTCCCTCATCTGAATCGAAACTGTGTGCTAAATGGCAGGGGCCGTATGAGGTGATTCGGGCTATAGGGAAAGTAAATTATGAAATTAGACAGCCCGATCGCCGAAATGAACGTGAAATTTATCATGTCAATTTGTTAAAGCCCTGGCAGGCAAGGGAGGTCTTATTTATAGCCCCAGGCAATATGGAGGATGATTTAGGTCCCTGTCCAGAGACCCCGAGCACAAGAGCGATTTCTATGGGGGAACAATTGGTTCCGGATCAGCAAAGAGAGCTGCGTAAGCTTATTGAGGAGTTCAGCGATGTTTTTTCTGACGTGCCCGGCAGGACAAACTTAGTTGAATATGACATTATCTCTCCACCAGGTGTCACAGTGCGAGAGAGACCGTACCGGATCCCAGAAAGTCGACGAAGTGGCGTTCGCAAAGAGGTATGGGATATGCTCGAGCTTGGGGTGATTGAACCTTCCAGGAGCGAGTGGTGCAGTCCGATCGTCATAGTGGCTAAGAAAGACGGCACCAACCGCTTCTGTGTGGATTTCAGAAAGGTGAACGCTATTGCAGAAAGGTAAGTTCGATGCATATCCCATGCCTCGGGTCGACGAACTTTTAGACAGACTGGGAAAAGCGAGGTTTATTTCCACTCTGGACCTGACGAAGGGATACTGGCAAATCCCTTTAACCCGCAGCTCCAGAGAGAAAACCGCATTTTCAACACCAGAAGGGCTGTTCCACTTTAAAACCATGCCATTTGGGCTACATGGTGCGCCCGCTGCCTTTCAGAGACTGATGGACCAGGTTTTACGCCCACATCATGAATATGCAGCAGCGTATATTGATGACGTGGTGATTTACAGCTCCACCTGGCGAGAGCATTTGGCTAGGGTTACAGCCGTTCTTCAGTCTCTAAGGGCAGCCCGGCTGACAGCTAACTTGAGGAAATGTGCGTTTGCCAAAACAGAGACTCAATATTTGGGATTTTTAATGGGGAATGGAAGGGTGAGACCTGTAGTCACCAAAATCCAGGCTTTGGTTGATGCAGCGATCCCCAAAACCAAGACTCAGGTGAGGTCACTACTGGGCTTAGCCGGTTATTACCGCCGCTTCATCCCCGAGTACGCCACAGTGGTTAACCCGTTAGTCGACCTCACCAAAAAGAGTGCTCCAAATTTAATTAAATGGTCAGCTGAGTGTCAGGGAGCGTTTGATACTATTAAGCGTACACTTTGCCAGGCCCCCACTCTTATCACACCGGATTTCACCAAGAGATTCATCCTCCACACCGACGCATCGGATGTAGGTTTGGGTGCAGTCTTGTCCCAAAAAGTAGCTGGAGTAGAACACCCGATATTGTACCTGAGTAAAAAAATGTTACCTCGGGAACGCAACTACTCCGTAGTCGAAAAAGAGTGTTTAGCCATTAAATGGGCTACTCACTCTTTACGATACTACCTGCTGGGACACTCATTTGATCTGGTCACAGACCACGCCCCACTCAAGTGGTTAAGCACAATGAAGGACAGCAATGCCCGGATAACTCGGTGGTATCTGGCATTGCAGCCCTTCATGTACCATATGGTACACCGTGCGGGGAAAGACCACCAAAATGCGGATTATTTTTCCCGGGAGGGGGGAGTAATGGGGAAGGTAGATTTAGCCGAGTGTTCCTTCGGCTCCACTCTGAGCGGTGGGATATGTGACGGAAAGATGAGTTCTGGTGATGAATCTTCCTCCCGACCTGTGAGGGCGCTAAAGAATGAGAGGAGAAGTATCTGGAAGGGCTGGCCTGACAGTTCGTTTCTGGGTCAGGGAAGTGGGTCAGCCTGGAAAGAAGCGCGACTCTGTTGTAAGACCGTATTGATTTGAAAGGTAAACGAGAGGCAGCTGCAAGTAATAAGGCAGCTGCAACCGTTTACCTAGATATCATGCGGGATTACATATAGGGGCCAGGGTAACGCTGATCTTTTCCTTCGTTTGGGTAAAAGCTCAGCAGAGAGAAGGACCGAGAGAGGAGCTCTCGTGCAGAAAGAGAAGAACGTATTGTGTATTGTGTTTTGGGTTTTGTCTGTTTTGTAATTGTCTGCGTTTTGCACCACCAGACAGTTAACTCACCTATCCGGAGCTGTCGACCAGGGTCAGCACAATCCGGATCACCACTGCACAGAACAGTCACAACATTCCCGTGTCTTCACGCACCACAAGCACGTCTGCACTCACCCAGGACTGGTGACCGTGGGTTCGTTTTTGTTCGGGACTGTGCCCTGCTTTGTTATCCCCGCACTTGACACATCGTTGTGTATAGCCGGGGATTTATTATTTGATGGTCACCAGACCTGGATTACAAATAAAAGCACTTTTTTTTCACTGAATCACTGTTGTCTGTTCATCACTCCTGCACCGCATCACCGCAACATCTGTTCCCCTTACCAACCACTTTGCCACAGATGCCAACAACATGACACGTACAGTTGCTTGTGGGAAGAAACAGACTGTGTAAAAAATATGACCCACTAGCAGCACAGTAATTTGGGAGTACTGAGCTAAAATGTAAGCTTTATATAGCCAGAACCGGGTGACAGGTTTATTTTTCTGTTAAAAGAAGGGGAAACTGTATCTGCCACACAGTCTACTGGGTTAAACTAGTCATTCTTACTGGTAGCCTGACTGATTTTAAATAACTCAGGCCAGATTCACTTACCAGTGATTTATCTGGTAGTCTTTAGCTGAGTAAGCAAACTGCAGATTGATGAGGGACTGATTAAGCACTGCCATGGGATTCCAGTTGAAATAATCCATAGGGGGCTTTATGTTTGTTTATTAGAAGAAACATGAAGGCAAATTGAAGAATGGGAGGAGACTCTTTAGACCTACAGCCTGGAAAAAGAGGGACTGAGGGATATGCAGAGACCAATACAAAAGAGAAGGATTGAGGGATACGCAGAGACCAGTTAAAAAGAGAGACTGAGGAATACGCAGAGACCAGTACAAAAGAGAAGGACTGAGGGATACGCAGAGACCAGTAAAAAAGGGAAGGACTGAGGGATACGCAGAGACCAGTACAAAAGAGAAGGATTGAAGGATACACAGCAGTTTTTCTTTTTCAAATAAATACTGAGCAGCAAAAGAAATGTATCACTTATATTTGAGCATCAAAAGAAACTTATCACTTACACTACCAGTCAAAAGTTTTAGAACACCTCCATTTATCCAGTTTTTATTGAAATTTACGCAGTTTAATGTCTCAATGTACTCTGAAATTAAAGCATAGAACAAATAAACAATTGGAGATAAAATAAATCATGGAATTGTTTTGTTTAACAAAATTTAATCTAAATTTTTGGCTCATCAAAGTAACCACCTTTTGCAGATATAACAGCTGAACACACTCGTGGCATTCTTTCTACAATGGAAATCAAATATTGTTCGGAAAGTTCTTCCCAACACTGTTGCAGAAGTTCCCTCAAATGTGTTGCACTTGTAGGTTGCACTGCTTTCACCCTTCTGCCAGTTCATCCCAAACCAGCTCAATGGGGTTTAAGTCTGGAGACTGTGCTGGCCATTCCATGATTTGAAGCCTACCGTTTTGTTCTTTTCTTTTAAGGTAGTTCTGACATTGCCTGGAGGTATGTTTTGGGTCATTATCTTACTGTAGGATGAACCCCTGACCAACTAGGCGTATACCAGAGGGTATTGCATGGGCCTGCAAAATGCTGTGGTAGCCGTTTTGTTTCAGGGTGCCACTCACTCTGTGGAAGTCGCCAACTCTGGATCCAGCAAAAGAGCCCCATACCATCACGCTTGTTAGGGTGTAGTAACACAATCTGTTCCAACACTGCTTTTATACAGACAGAGGGTTTGTAAGTAGTCAACAAAAGTTGGGACACCTGTAGGAATTGTTAACATCAACTTTCAAGGCTTAATTTACTTCCATTACATCAGAACACTTGTAAGTTGTTAACCCATTACTTGTTCCCTGAAAAAGGCCTTTTTGTATAACTCTGAAATGTACATTATTTTTCAGTTTTTGGTAACCTAAACCTAAAGCAGGGCTGGTCGGTGACATAATCATATACAATGACATAAGCCTGATATACGCTCCTTGCAAAGGTGCCGGCGCTTTTGTACAGCGGTATCGGTGTTATGCTTTAGTGCAAGAGGTACCGGGTTCACGTCTGCCCTCTGCCTGTGTGTGGATCGCCTTGTCCTGTGTGATGTGCCTGCCTGAGGGAACTGAGATCACTACGATAGATAGATAGAATTTTTGTTCTTCTGTTGTCAAGGTCCTGCAATCAAATCCAATTGCTCATTGTTGTTACCATGGAAACATTGCCTCTACTTGTGGCTCCTCAGTTTGAACTCCTCTGCCAGCTGCAGCAGGTTCTGAATAGATGGGTAATGAAAGATCCACATGAAAGTCAGTGTTTTAACAACTCATACAAATGTACATATCCTACAATGTGCTTTGTGTCCTCTAAAGTGTTCCCTTCATTGGAAAATACTTAAAGCTTTTGGTAAGTTGAAATATGTATTTATTGATTACTGTTTGTATTTTCAATTCAGTGACACTATTTTTCTAACAAATGAGCTAACCCACTTCTGGCATTTAACCATCCCATCAATATGGACAAGGACTCTATGGCAGAGCAGGGCTCTGCCCTTGGAAATACTGGCAGGGATGGAGTTAAATTCTCCTCCCTGCCCAGGTTGATTGCCCCAGGTGGGAGCAATCAACTAATGTAATTAATCAATTATCATTTAGCCACCTGACATAAAAGGAGGCCTCAGCCTCCCAGTAGAGAGGAGGGAGCTGAGGAAGCAGGTTGGTGTTTGTGGGGGTTTGTTGTGATTTGTGACTGCAACATCCAGTGAAGGCATTGCCCAGCCTGGAAACCTTTATTTTTGTAAGTTTGTTTTTTGTATTGGTCTTTTTTTTGTGTTTAAACATCTTTGTTTGGCCCTTGTGCCCTTTTATTTTTGTGTATTTATAATAAAATAATTATTTTTTTGAACTACAGACTGTCTCTGGGCCTCTATCCACTCGCCAGCCTGCCACAGACTCCTTTTCAAATCCCACTTGACATTAATCTCTGTAGCATGTTATGAAGATATTGCCTATACACATCAGAAATAATACTGAAGCTATCACATTGACAAGACATATAATCCTCCCTGTCTGGTCAGTTACCTAACATGCATATTCACTCTCTGCTTACTATCAGTGTTTTTTTTTTTCACTTGCAAAGTTAACCAATACATAGATGCAGTCAGTTCAGAGTTTGCCTAAAATTCCGTTATAAATTCTCAGCAATCTCTTCATTTAACCATTTTAAAATTAATCTGTAACCAATAATAAATGCTGGACAATGCACATAGAAGTATAAACATTTGGCCCCATTAAGACTCTGCTTGTCCTAAAAAGAAAAGTATAAAACATCCCACACAATGTTTTCTAAGGCACTGCTATTTTTGTTTAGCTAAGCTGCAGGCATATATTCAATGGAATTTAGGACAAAAGGACCCAATGCAGGCTTCTCTACTGTGTCCATGACATCTATAAGAGTGTACACCAAAGGATTACAGCTTTTCTCAATGCACATCATATGGATCTTCACTAATGGATTAAGACACAGAACATAATGCATCAACTAGATCCTGGACAGCATACAGTAACTGGATCATAAATTCTAACCCTCCAGCAAAAAACTGTCAAAACGCAGAAAGGCAAGAACCGCTAATGTTTTTCAACCATTTGCCTCCCAGCCAAAAGCCACAAACTGCACCACAGAGAGCTTCCACAACTTTTTACCCTATGGTGAAATGCAGCTACCCATGTTGAAAACCGTTTGCTTTTTAATGAGGCACGGCAATACAATAATCAAGCAACACACAGATTGAGTTCAAACCAGTGACACAAGCCTGAGCCAAAGTGCACAAAGCGCTTCCAGTCAGGGGATTGTCATGAGAGCATTGTGCTTCGGGGGGCGACTTCCGGACAGCACACTGTGCTGCAGCGAGAGGCCACCGCTCAGCTTATTGGTCTTGCTAGTTCAGTAGACTTTACAATTTAGCATCGCTGTCATTTTTCATAAGGCTCTCAGACTTAAAATGAACTATGATGGCTGATATGACCCAACTGCAGGACTAGGTCATTAATATTACATTTACTGGATCCGAGCACAACCCAAGCCCCAGTGCATTATTTGTCAGGAGGTTTTGTCAAACAAAACTCTTAAACGTGAAAAATTGAGACACCATTTATGTTAAACAGAAGAATCAGGAACTTTGCCATCAGCAACCGTCAGTGAACAAAATGACAGCATTCTTTGCTGACCTGGTAGTGAAGATGCAAGCCCAGCAAAGTTTAAGATTAAGTTAGGTATGTTATATAAATACTTTACTTCTTTTACATACAAATGTGTTTCAAAATGTGGTTGTGAAAAAATGTGTGGCAAGTGGTCTGGGAAAAATCCAAACATCAAGGTGGACCATGCATAGAAAAAGGTTGGGAGCCACTGTTCTAACCCTCGGTTCGCAGGTGGTTTGGATTTCAAAGTGACTACCCGGACCTTCCCAGTGAGTGTACAGAAACCATACAAACAGGTAAATAAAAAAAATTAAAAAAAAAGATTTCTTTATTACAGGAAATGATTCAATTGAATATAACTTACTTCATGAGACAATTTACAAAATACCCCCTTCAACACCTTTCAGTATATACCCTTATAAAAGCTATCCTAAAAACACCTAAAACTGCAAGTAAAACCACTAAAACCTTCCATAAAACATTGTTAGCAGGCTACTTGTGACTTCAGGTGGATATTATTTAAATAAAGATAAAATGTGCCTCCATAATGCACAGCCACTGTTGGCTTGCTGCAGTTTGAAGAAAGCTTGCCATTTGGCAGCGTGCCCTCCTGTTCAACAGTGATCATGGAACATTTCTCACAGACCCTGCAGAAACTGTTGTTGAAGGTCCTGTGGTAGTTCATGTATTGACCTGCTTCAGCTGAGCAGCCAGCGAGGATTGCTTTGAGTTTCCTTTTTCCAGTGCAACCGGATCCCTGTGCTGCGCAACAGGGATCGCTTGCAAACTGATCAATGCTGCAGGTGCTCCCGCAGTTTGATGGACTGTCTGAGACATGCTGGCCTGTGGGAGACTGCATCTCAACGTGTCTAATGTACAGTGTAGTAAATATAAAATGAAACACGCTTATCGCAGAATGAGCACATTCATAAAACACACACACCTTTAGTAAATATAAAATGATACATGTTTATCACAGAATGTAATGATTGTAGATGGAAACATCTGTCTGTTTGCAAAAAGTAAGTGTGAAGAATGTGGAATGTGATGTGCTACAGGAACATTTGTTATGTTTGGTATTAAGAAGTATCGTTACAACTAGCATTCTGACTTTGCTTATTTACTATTAATCAAAAGCAGTTTGTACATCAAGATGCATGATCTTCTAATGTTTTCTTTGCAAAAAAACAGTAACACTTTACATTGTGTCTTTAATTACTGTGTAAATCTTTTTGCATGCTATAACCCTATCCCTAACCCTTACCCTAACCTTAATCTCCTATCCCTAACTCTAAACCTAACCCTAACCCCCTACCCCTAACTCTAGCCCTAACCCTAATCATTTTCTGATACAATTGTGAACTTACATATATTGTGTTAAACGATGTACATATTAAGTACATTGTAACTATGCATAATAACATTGTAATTGAGTAAGTACACATTTATTTACTATGTAACTAGTATATGATTATACACAGTAATTAGACAATGTAAAGTGTTACCCAAAACTCTTATAAAAATCACCTGTTTTTCAAAAAGCCACTAGAACAAATATCAAGTTAAATGAAGACATGGGCATAGTATTCTACAGTGCATACACCATGAACAGGGTTAATACACAGTGATGGGAAAGGGCACCATTATTTCCACGAGAATTATTTATTCTGATATTCAGCTGCCTAACGTTCATTATCATGGATTCAAATGGATTTACAGGCACATATCTGGAACAGCAAGCTATGTTTAGCTTGAATCTACTCTACAACCGCTTATCTAAATGTAAAACCTGCAGTTGACTGTACACAGTGCTGCACTGAACAGTAAATATACTTATGGTATGTTTTTTGTAAATGCCTCCAAAGTACTTTGCAATGAGTATCGTGTGGAATTTCCCTAATAGAAACAGGTGCTATTCTTTTTCTCAGACAGCACATTTTGTGTATTGTACTGAGAACACTTAACCAAACCTAAAAGCCATGACTGATTGAAGAACCGAACAAAGCCTTCTGGAGAACAGGAATCCTGGCAGAATCTTCAATCAAGATAAGATTCTCTTCACCTGGCACAACCCATATACAGCATTGTTTGCTTGAATGCAATGGTAGATACTGGAGTCATTGCATCTTTACTTTTAGCAATTCACGACATGCCTAGACATTTTCACTTATGTCATACAGGTACAGTACCAGTACATACAGGTAGTTTGCATTGTGAATTAGGCAACGTTTTCTAAATGTATTTTATTTCATTTTATTAATCAACTGATTGCTATTGGACAGAGAGCACATCAAGATCTGTTCTGTTCATGATGTTTCTGCATTTCTGCACTGTAAATAATTATAGTAATTCTTATTATCAATTGAACAGTAGCTTTTTCATACAGAATGCTAAGAGTTGCATTTTAGTGTCCAGATGATTTATTATCTGGTGCAAATATTTGGAGACAACCATTATTTATATATATTAACTTTGGATTTATTGTGTAAAAAACCATTTCAGAGTAACTTCAAATACTAATGAAGAAACAGTAAAGTGCAAATATATTAGAACATTGAGATGTGTCATTTACATCCTTTATATACCTGCCTGCATGAAAATCGTAAGGTGAGTCATTAGTGATATAGAAACAATAGGCTCTCATGTCTGAAAATGTTAGACCACTTTGTGCTTAATAAGCATCTTAAACAACTTCTAAGAATTTTACCACATGCGGCCAAATTTCCTTTTCTTTGACTATTTTAAATTAATTGCATGTGTGGCTGTGGCAATGTTGTCCCGCTCCTGTGTGTATTTCTGTGTTGTATGTTGCGTGTATTGTGTTAATGCTGGTGTTTAAAATGCATATTTGTGTTTAGGCACAATGATTGCACAGCACTTCATGTGCAGGTAAAATGTAATAATACTGAGCACGGGGAATTGCACTTTTATTAATTCACGTGCAGTTGTACCGAGACTCCAATTGAATGATTGATTAGCAATCGATTCTCGGTACAGCTGCATAAAAGCAGCATGTTTTCACTCACTCGGGGTTGTGTGTTTGGTGAGTGGAGAATGGGTGTGGAGAGGAGAAAGTAAAAAAGTAATGTAAATAATTGATTTCAGCTCACCGTGTTTGTCTGTGTAGTCCATTTTTTTTCTCTCTATTTTGGCTAAAGTGCCGTGTCCTGTGTTTTGTTTGTCTTTCAACCTTTTATTTTCTGTTTGTTTAACCATTAAATGCTGAGCACAACCAAGCGCTCAGCTTCACCAAACTCCACGTCTCTGTGTCTCTTCTGTGTTGGTTCCTGGTTCTGGTCTGACGTTACCCACTACAGCCGTCTTTGTGACACGTGGTGTCATCATAGGATTACCAACACATCCTAGACACAGACCAGAGCAGGAACCTCAGTTTTTTGTTTAACAAAAAAAAAAAATGGCAGAAGACACTGTCAGGCTGTGGGAATGGATCCAGGAGAATGCGGAGCTGGAGGCCATGCCTATAGCCATCTGGGTCCTGTGGCTGATGGACAGGGAGCGATGGGAGGCCTGGGAGCAAGAAAGGTGTGGAGTTGGTCCTCTGCTACCTGGCAGTGATAAAGGGAACTGCAGCTCAAGTAGCAGGGTCTCCAGAGAGAAGTCATGGGCTGGTCTGGAGTCCGATTGAGGGTGACCGTCCATTGACTAATGATGGATCATCCGGGGGTGCCTTCCCACCTCCACCAGCAGAGGAAGAGTGCCATCTGGTTTCGCCTCCAGAGCCAGAGGGAGAGCTGCCACTGCTGTCTCCAGAGGGAGATGGAGAGCCGCACCAGTCCCATGTAAGTGAGGGAGAGCTGCACCAGTCCCCTGCAGCAAGGGGAGACTACCTGCTCTTCCCACCTTTGTCGCCATGCCTTCACGTCACCGCCCGGGAATGCCTTCCTCGCATTGCCCAAGGATGCCTGCCTCGCATTGCCCAAGATTGCCTGTTTCGCTTCGCTCAAGGATGCCTGCCTCGCTTCGCCCAAGGATGCCTGCCTCACTTCGCCCAAGGATGCCTGCCTGGCATCGCCTGGGGTTGCCTGCTGCTCCGCATCGCCTGGGGTTGCCTGCTGCTCCGCATCGCCTGTGGTTGCCTGCTGCACCACATCTCCTGGGGTTGCCTGTTGCTCCTCATCGCCTGGGGCTGCTGGCTCTGCTTCGCCTGGGGTCACCGGAGCTGCTTCACCAGGGGTCGCCATCAGCTCTGCTTGGCCGCAGGGGTCAATGTGGCTAGAGCCTCACCAGAGGTAGCTGCCAGCTATGAAGGGGGGAGAGGTCAGGAGACCACCTTTCCCTGCAGCAATTTCGCTCCAGGAGTTCTGGGGGCTGGAGTCCCACCAGAGGGAGCTGCTGGCTGTGAAGGGGGAGAGGGTCTGGAGACCACCAACCCCAGCAGCTTTTCCACTTCTGGAATTACCCCAGCTGAAAGAATCATTTCCGCAGCCAGTGGTACATTGGGAGCTGACAGCATTGCCCATAGCAGCCTGGCTGCAGGCAACATTGCCGCCCATAAACTCCTTAAAGTCCCTGTTCTTGGTGCGTGTCCTTAAACGAGACTGTTGAGATTTTAAGAGGGGAGGTGGCTATTAGGCCATGTGTGCTATGCACAAGGGGGGGGGGGTATATTTGTATTTAAGCACAAGGATTTCACAGCACTTCATGTGCAAGTAAAATGTAATAATAATTTCTCTTTGTTTAATCATTAAATGCTGAGTGCAACCAAGCACTCAGCTTTACCATTCTATAACAGTCTCTGTCTCTTCTGTGTTGGTCCCTGGTTCTGGTCTGACGTCACCCACTACAGCCGTCTTTGTGACAGTGGCCTATTAAAGTCATCAATTAAATTAGACAATCATGAATTTTCCTATTTTGACAATTTTCCAAGATTTTTCAGTTCCTGTGATTTGATTTCATATGCACAACAAATCTAAACTACAGAAGCAATGGGGTGTTCTACATTTGCACACTACTGTAAGTAAATGATTGAATAAACACTAAAACATGTGTTAACAGATACATTTGTAAGAACTTATAATCTGTTAAGTTATTTGTAATTTGTAAGGAAGTCTAAGATTCTGGCCGGTATATATATATATATATCTATATATATATAATATATATATATATATATATATATATATATGGCTATATAGATATCTATATATATATAATATCTGAAGAAGGTAGCAAGGGGCAGATAAGCACATGTTTGTTTTTTTTTACTCAGAAGAAGAGTGCCATGCCACTGTATAGTGCATTTTAAATATAGGGTTAATGTAACAGACGATTCTGTGATTTCAGAAGCCCTGCAATTTAAAACTGTGATTATACTGCAAGAATTAACTGAGATATAGAATCCTAATTATACACATATTCACGTGAATGTGGTGTTTCTAACATGGACTGTATTCAAACAAACTTTCTCAGTATATTCCGTCATGTTTTAATTGAGGTGATAACCTCCTTGTGCTCCGTTATTCGGGTGAGATGTTTTAAGTGGCTCTGCACCATAGTTCACACACCCTAGTCTCTGTAAGTCAACTGCTAAATAAACAAATAATAATAATGATGACTACAACAAGAGTTTTAATAGCGAATACAATGGCTTTTGTAGAGAAATACTCCCATCTTGTGGTGGAAGCACACACATACAGTACATAATTAACAGAAACATGAATACAACAGCTCCCTTGTGGCAGGTTAGCACTTCGGGCATATCAGATAACATCTGAGATCAGACATGCCGCTATTGGACTCATAAGGATATTGTATGTGTGCAGCATGTTCTTTCCTTCAGGCTGCTTACCCATTGCCTTGCCCTAGTATTGGTGACGTGAGTAGTTTCATTTCCTCTCCCAAGGTTTTTTTTTTTTCTCCCAAACTCTTCATTTTGTTCTAAGCATCCCTGAATTTATAATGTTGAGTTCATAAACATAAAAGTTCATTATTAGGTAATAGACAGAGCTCTCTGCTTGCTTGCCAACTTTTCTTTAAAAAGTACAATGAGCAATAATGCTTTAGTATACCAGGCCATCTGTGCACTTGGCGAAGTGCTGGGCTTAACACCTCTGCCTAACATGCACAAACTTTTGCACCTGTATAGTGCATGCGTGATAGTGAGGAGTTGGAAGAACTGGTGGGAAATCCACTGCAAAGGCTGTATTGTCAACCATCATGAAATATATGTAGCTGTCCACAAGGTGGCAGGCTAGCTGCCAGAAACAGAACATTTAAATCTAGCAGTCTTACAGATGTCCTTGTCACATGAATTGCGAGCTACTATAAAATGACCACACTATTAACCATTAACAAACAGCTTCATTTGGAGAGGTGGAAGCACACATAAACCCATTCATGAGCCACTGTACTGTCAGAAACAACATATACCCTTTCATAAACCATTGTACTGTCAGAAACAGCAGAGCCACTTCATTCCAAGGAATTCATTTTTGTATTGATTGAAAGTTATTTTACTATATTTCTATTTGAAGGAGCACACACTCAATTATTTCAAATATTTCATCAATAGAGATTTTGGGGGTTGTTTGCTCTATTTTAAAGAACATCCAGAAATATGTTGCACTTGGTTTCACTAGGACAGTCAGCATCATGTACAAATAAGACGTCCTTCACCAGTCAAGCTGTTAAAAACGTCTCTTATTTCTGCATTGCTGGTTTCTAACAGACACAAACAAGCAAAACACTCACGAATATATTTTAAACACAGTTTTCTCTGGGTCTCTCACGGTCCTTCCACAAAACACAAAACCAAGCGAACACAAAATCAAGCGAACACAAAACCAAATGAACACGAAACCAAGTGAAGGAGTAGATTGCGATTCTCCGGCCCCTTGTATGCTGTCCCGCATGACCCCTTGGTAAACGAGTGCAGCTGTCTCTACAATCTGCAGCTGCTACATCGTTTCCCTTCCAGGTCAATACATTCTTACAACGGAGCCTCGCCTTCTTCCACACTGAACCACTTCCCGACCCTGGAAAAGAACTGTCAGGCCCGCCTGTCCAAAGGACCCTACTTTTGCTGCTTAACGCCCTCACAGGTCGTGAGGGAGATTTACAACAAAGATTCATTTTATTTTTGTCACACCATTATATAAGTAAATATACCAGTAAACCTGACCAAACAAAATGCACAAACAAGACCAGCCAACAATATCTCCTGACCAAGACAACCTCTCATACTTTGGCAGAAGAGCTGAAAAAACCACTGGAGAAGATATCCTAATAAACGAATAACTTTTTTTGATTTGTTTAAACTTTTCTATCATCCTTGTCTTTCAAACATTAGTTTTTCTATGTGATGAATATGTTGTGGTTCAAATTCAGGTTTAGCATGGTCAGACTTCTCCTGGCACTTAACCTGTTGCTATATAATATATAATACAGAGTAAGATCATGAATGAGAGCCAGTCCTGATTGTATATAATACAGAATAAAATTGCAAGCTGATATATTGCAGAGTATCAAATTTTCATCTTGTCTGATTAATCATTAGAAATCTAATTAAATCCATATGAATCCTAAAATAAAATCTTGTTATTATTGAAACTAACTTCTCTGTCTTGGAAATTCAATTAGCAAGACAGTGGTCCTGGTATCTAGTAAGGTACTTCACAAATAATGTACAGACAGTCTACAGTACAGTTTATCCACTCAGATACTGGTGTTATTGTGTTTCCTGGTGCTGCGATGTTTGGCCTTAACATTGGACAACAAGCGTAACCTGACTAATAAGTTGCCACCAGTTCCATCAAAGCATTACACACAAAAGACAATATTCCTCATTCCAGGAGAGCAACCACCAAGAAAAGGTATTAAAATGATGACATATGTCGGTCAACGGCTTATTTTTCCACCTGAGATTGTTACCACTAAACTTCGACCAGACATTGTTTTGTGGTCTTGAACAGCACAGCACGCCTTGTTCATCTGGTAGAGTTAATAGTGCCATGTGAGGATGCTGTGGATGAGGCGTATGAGAGGAAGAAACCTCACTATACTCAACTAGCTGCTGAAGCGGAACAGCCAGGATGGAGAGTGCAGGTTTACCCAGTGGAGGTGGGTTGTCGAGGATTTGTGGCACACTATACAACCCAGTTTCTCAGAGATGTTGGATTCAGTGGCCAAGAGTTGCGTCGCACAGAGAAGAACTTATCTGAAGCAGCAGAAAGGAGCAGCAACTGGCTGTGGTTGAGACGGAAAAATTCTGGCTGGGGATCACAAGCACAATAGAAAGAAAGCAAAGCTGATGTACGGGTAAGTAAACTGGGCTACGTTGAGTGGGGGATGGAGGGGGATGATGGGACTCCAGAATCAATGTCGAGTCCGCTTGAGGTGTCGTGGGCTAGTCGACGAAACACAGAGGACAGAAGGTGCCCACCTGAAGATCCCAGAGATGTACCTTACTTAGCTCAATCCAGATGGTTGTCATGCTGATGCACTGGGGAGACCGCACTGTGGTTGATCCCCGGAGCCAGCATCGCAGACCATGTGTGTGCTGATGTGCTTGGGTTGCCTGCTGCTCCGCATCACCTGGGTAAGAGGCAAAATAAGCTGATCCCTGGAGCCAGCATTACACTTCAACTATCAACACCAAGCAACATCATCAGATGGAAAGAAACACAAATGGATGGAGCTGCAGATGGATCACATCAGTTTACTGTAAAGCTACATCTACTCTCATGTAATGGAAATCATAATCTGCAAACTATCTCATATTCCCTAGTCTCGATGTCTCTCACTGTATGTTGCATACCTTGTGCTACGATTCACGTAATGTGGCCATACGATTTTACTTGTGATTCATTTCGAAGTGTAGACAACAATGGATTAAATTTAGGCATTTATAGTATACGACTTTAACCGGCATAACAAACTCTTAAATCAGCACGAATCCACAGCGTTGTATGCATCTGTGAGTGCATTCAAATCCACAGTGTTGTGTGTATCTGTGAATGCATTCAAATCCACAGCATTGTGTGTAAATGCATTCAAATCCACAGCGTTGTGTGTTTGCAAATGCATTAAAATCCACAGCATTGTGTGTATCTGCGAATGCATTAAAATCCACAGCGTTGTATGTATCTGCGAATGCATTCAAATCCAGTGTTGTGTGTATGCAAATACTTTTATGTGACTATGCTCATAGGAAACAGGAATGTACTGTAGCTAACAAAAAACAGCTTTTAATTGTCAATTGTTGGTGCAGAGGCTTTAAACCTTCAGATTTAAACTAATTTGTTATATTAGCCTGTCACATTTGTTAATGTTTATAAGCTGTCTTAAGCCAAGAGCAAATTGACAACACTGTCCGTTACACAGGCAAATGATCTTTTTCACCAGTTTTTTTTATTTATTTATTTTCTTTCAGGAGGGTCCTATCATGTATTTTAGCCTGTCTTGCTGTGGAAGGGTAGTGGGTAATTCACTGACACAGGAGACAGACAGGTGGATTTGACAACACCGCACAGGTGCCCAGTTTTATTTTCGGGGTGCTGTTTTTCAGTTTATCCCGCAGATGGCGCTGTGGGTCCGTGGTCTGATTTACCAACGATGGTAAACAGAACCACGGGCATACCAAGCGATGGTACACAATACCGGCGCCTTGCAGGTGCTCAAAGAAATAACAATGAAAACAGAAGGCAAAAATAACAAGGGACAAAATAACACAATAACAAAATTACAAATAAAAGGTGCTGCACTCTGCAGCAATATCCCGGTCGCCGCTGCCCGTGCGACCCGGATCTCCGTCCTACGTTGCCGGCTACCTGGCCTGCTCTGTTATATTTTTAAGGGGTCTGTCTAAGGGTTCCCCGCTCTCACTGTCTCACTGTGACACTTTTGTGTCTTTTTCTCTCCCGGCTGGTTCTCGGTCCATGACCAGCGTTTCCGCACTCTCAGCAAGTCTATAAGGGCCGACCTGAGGAAACAGCAGAGCGTTATTTTATAGGACCAACAATCACCCAAGACTCGCCTCTCAGCCATTCAGAGAGGGGGAAAGTCCACACACCCACTTTCCCACCTCCCCGTGTCACTGCCATGACTCACAGGCGGTTGTTGGGCGACTGCCGCCCTCTTCCTGTAGCCCGTGAACACGCCAGCAGAGTCAGCACAGATCTCTCCCTGCTACGCTTGCATTCTCCCCACTATGAGCAATATTAATCGAAGATGAGGGTTCAGCTTGGCCTTGTCTGGAACTTGAGCAGTGCAGGCTGCATCTCTCTGTGGAGTGCTGACTCAAACCAATCCCAGCTCATTTGCTTTCCCTTTCTTTTTTTAGCTCAATCTCCACTTGGCTCTGTCAGCTGTTGGCTATAAAAGCAGGATTTTAGCTTGACAAAGTCATACAGCAGGATTTCATCTGTTTGAACACATCTGACTTTGCTGCTTTAGTGTCTACAGCTTGTGCCAGCTTCCTTTGAATTACGAATGGACTGGTGTTCTATATCAAAACATTATCCTTTTTAATATATCCAGTGGCTGTACATCATTTCAGTATACTGCTTGAGAATTTGGTAACACCCCCCCCCCCCATGCCCAAGCCTTGTTTTTCACTCATTTTCCATACAACATTGGCATAGAATAGTAAACTGTTAATGCTACAGTATGTTCCCATAATATAGCAGATGTTGGGGCCCATTATGTCAACTTCAAAAAGAAAAAGAAAAAAAAAAACAGTTCTGTGCTATTTTACCTCCCACACACCCTGGGACTGCTGTAATATACAGCACTGGTTCTCAGTTTGCCGAAGCAGAAGCCGTCCCTTTAAGGAGTGGTGTTTGTAACAGGGAAGTGTGTGCATTTGAATTTGGTTAATTGTCCCACGGTCCCATGATTTAATAGACACACATTTTAAGTGAGGACTATAGATACGGTATACTGTGTCTCAAACTGTGACATCCAGGCTTGTCTATATCATGGCTTTTATAGCAACCACAGTATTTTAGAATAATGTATTTACTGGTTACGGTTACTGGTTACCACTAATGGCTCACAGCTTCAAATAATAATTTTTCTTTTTATATAGCGCCTTTCATAGAGGACCACCATCACAAACCGCTTTACAAGATAAGAGACTAGGGAGTGGGAACTATGCATCAGTTGTAGAGTCACTTACAACAACGTCTCACCTGAAAGATGGAACACAAGGAGGTTAAGTGGCTTGCTCAGGGTCACACAATGAGTCAGTGGCTGAGCAGGGATTTGAACCAGGGACCTCCTGGTTACAAGCCTGTTTCTTTAACAACGTCAGCAGAATCACCAACAAAATTAGCAAAAGCACAGAAATGTTAATTACCAAAAATGACAGTGTTGGATTGTGCTGTTGACACTTCTGATGCTTTAGCGGTTCTGTTGATGTGCCTGATTGTGCTGTTGATGCTTCTGTAGCTGTGAACCAAACCAAACACAAAATGCGCTGTTCCATCCGGAAGGACAATCCACCCACAAATCAATGCATCACTTCAAAGTGCAGGCATAAAAACTCTGTTGTGTCGTTTCTTTTTGTTTTGGCCTCTCAATCACTAGGGACACATAGGTGTGCGGACTGGCCAAAATGGGGAAGACGACAATTTTAGAGCCTGGAAGAGCTACCCTCAACCATGTCAGGCTGGAGAGGCTGGGCTCGTCCTTTAGGGCAGTCATGCTTTGGGAGGCAGGCCTTGTGTTCAGTTGCTTTCCTTCATTATCATTTCATATTGGCAATGCGCTCTCAATCGTTGTTTATTTATTAATTTTAATACATTCTACCACTCATGGCTCGGCGGCTTTGTCTTTCGGCCCATAGCCACCCTCTATCTGCGGCACCGTGATTGTGTGATATCATTTGTTTATTCACCTCCAGCCAAATTTATTATCATCATTAAATCATGTTATATTGCATCAATCACTATTCAGTTGCATTCAATCATATCACAGATTCTCCTTACTGAAATTTCTTTTCTATCTGTTGTTCTCTGTTTTGTCTTGTTGCTTTTTAATACCACGCTCTTGACAAAGCATGCTATCCTAATATGATAGAAATGGTAGAAATCAAAGCAAAAACACTTGCCTTTTATGCAATAAAAGAAAATAAGTTTAGTAAGCGGCACAATAAGAAACTTGAACTGGCAACACACTGGTAATTATCAACTATTCGTACCAAATAAAACCCCTGAGCATGTTTCCTTCCTGCCCGTGCTATTGCTTCAATGGACAAAGGTCAAGCATGGTTATCACAACTCATTTACACAGCTGTGCACACTGAGTGTGTGCTGGGATGTTATATGATGCTGTAAGACAGGAACAAAGTTTCTGCTGCATTTAAAAATTCATAAAACATCATACTGTTTTTTAGGTTTCAGTTTCGTATGGTTTTAACTTATATATCAGTCTATGACGCAGACTCCTGCATATTCACATTGTAAATTGATATTTACTGCCCATCCACCACCTGCTGAGATAGTCCAATTGATCATATTTTAATATGCTAGCATTACCATCCAGAGATTATTCAGCAAGAAAATGAGCGCACGCCAGTAATCTCTACTTTCTGTTAATTATCTTGAGATGCATTGCAATTCTTCCAGGCTGTGCTGCTAAATCATGCCCTCAATGATTCTCTTGTTTTCTTGAGATGCATTGCAATTCCTTCAGGCTCTGCTGCTAAATCATGACTTCAATGATTCTTCCGTTTTCTTGAGATGCATTGCAAATCCTATCAGAGTACTGATATGAGATAAAGATTAAACTGGACTTTAAAAGCATTTCTTTTATTCAGGTATGGTTTTGTACAATATTTTAAAACAACAAATGAAGAATAAACTGTAAGGGGTTTAAAGTTTATTTAATTAAACTAAACATTGGCTAATCTAAATACCATCATCATTTATCTAGTTTGGAAAGCAATGTAGATATCTTTCCAGACAGAAATGCTCTATCTGTTCTGCACCCCCACACAACGTGTACAGGAAATAGTTATAATCATAGAAATTTGTAAAAAGAAAGGCTGCTGGGTAGTAGTGGTGATGGCTCCAAATATAAGCCTGGGACTATGATTCAGCTTCCACCAAGGTTTTACAATACCATGCATTGCCTCATATTGGCAATAGCAATATTATTATCACTCTCCCTTTTATTGTGTTGAACATCTTCTGGTTGTTTGATTCTATTGTACAATTAAAGTCACTGTAGCTAACAAAATCATTCCATAAATCTTACTTCATACTATAAAGGACTCAAGACTCAGGACTATAAAGGTCTCAAATGTGCAGTTTGAAAAGAAGCACATATTACGAGACATGTGGTGCGTTCCGCTCTGGGGTGCAATCAGGAAATGACTGTGCTTCGTAAGTAAAGGGTTTAAACCCTTGAGACATGCTATAGTAAATTGAACTGTGACTGGCCATTCTATCATGCCATTGCCAAAGAAACAAGCATGTAATCAGACAGGTCCAGCATTCCCAAGACATTTTTCAAACAGCACCATTAAAGCAATCTGTAAAACTCAATCTCATCCTGTTTCAATATTCTAATAAAATAGCCAGGGGTCCTAATCCTCTCTTAACTAATAAATCTGCTATTGCACCTCTTACCACTGTATTTAAAAGAGGTCAACGAGGGGTCCTAATCCTCTCTTAACTAGTAAACCTGATATTACACCTCTTACCACTGTATTTAAACGAGGGGTTAATAATACGGGCTGCCCATTGGTATTTAGATCTGTCACAGTGGAATAGACCACATGTAACACACTGCTGTATTTATAATACACAGGCCGCCCATAGTTACAATACCTGAAAAATAAAAAAATAAAAACACATAAGCAGAATACACCATACAAATTAATGCAAAAAGTAGAGTTAGATTGCTTATTGACCTGATTGTTTTATACAATTAAACCAGAATGCATGTACACAATAATAAGGAACAGGTGGATATTTCAAAAAGATATATGTTTCATGGTTTTGTGCATTCAACAAAGTTATTATCATTAAAAATGTACAAATTAAGTACATTGTGTGTAAGTACATGTGTATTTACTCAGTAACTATGATGTAAATACACAGTAATAAGAGAGTGTTACCCATTTATCTCATTGATTACTATGTAATTACCCATGACCCAGTGCACTTCAGTGAATAAAGCACTCCAAAAACCCTGTGCATGATATCAGATACTCATGAGAAATATTGAATGCAGCACTGGTATGTGAACAAGTACAGTATGTTGTCAATACTGCAGTTCTTCAAAAGCCCTTGTGTTAGGCTCTCTTGGAGTTGGTTCAACACAGTGTAGCACTTTAACCCAACTATCCATCTGTGTGTTTCCATTAAACAAGAGTAAAGGCATTACCATATAAGAGCAGCAGTTACTGGCTTGCAAGCTTTTTTTTGTTTTTTGTCCACTCCTACTTGACGTCCACAACTGCCTCTGAGTAAAATCAACACTTTGTTCCTGCGAGGGCTCTCTGTATCTGTTTCTCTCTCTCCCCAGACGCTCAATAAACTAGAGCTAAAGAGATACCGTCCTGTATTGAGGGCATCGTCTTTAACTGCTGCTAATTTAATGCTGCTGAAAAGAAGGATATGAAAAGTTAGGGCAGTACTCGTGGCAATTAGGATATTGTGGATGCAGATGTGTTTAAGACAACTACAACAGGAAATGCCTGCTGAATTCCCATAGTTCAAGCACTCCAGTGCTTCTGGAGATATTTATGAGAGTTTAGTTCAACAGAGAGCCTCAGCCTGAAAGAACAGAAGAAGCATATGGGTCCTGTTCTCATGGAGCTCAGCATGTTTCTCAGAGTGGAACATGTTAGCATGTGTATGCTACAAGGTAAGTTCATTTGCTGTCAAATCCTGTTTGCTTAATGACTTGTGAAATCTGAGCCGGCAGCCTTTTTACTATGAAGATGTGCTGTGATAACAGTGTTTAATTAAGTTTCAGTTTAACACATAAGTCTATCACCTGGCTGTCATAGTGAAAGATTGATGTATTAGAGTTTCAAAATTAGTATCGGAGTCAGTTAACAAGTGCAGCCATTACATTTAACAGCACATGTAGGATATTCTCTAGCAGTTCTAGTGTGTTGCAATACGAGTATCCTTTAAAAGTCTCTGTAGAGCAGCTTAAATGTGTCTTTGAGTTTTCTGTTTGCTTTTTCTGATTGACTAACTGCCACCGCTGTACAGTAAGTGTAGAGGAATGGCTGGACCCCTGGGACTGTTTGTCTGTCAGTATTTACGTCTTCCTGACAAGTCAGTTGTACGGCTGATTATAGCCTTTTTAAAGAAACGAATGACAGAAGAATAAATAACAATTTCAATGGAAATTCTAATTTGAAAAGACTACAAACATTATTACTACTTTTAATTAATTAATTTATTTTTTTGCAGTGCATTATGATACTGTATATGGCATCTCCCACAAACAATGTAAATTATTGACTTTGGAAAAATGCATGATTTAAATAACTCTATCTCTAAGTAAGTTTTTTTTTTTTTTTTTTTTTTTTTTTTTTTAAATACTAGCACTTAAAATAAATCTAGTGAATTTAGTTACCTCGGAATGGAATTAATTTTTGTGTTACTTCTAGCAGTGAATGCTGTTGATAAATGACTTATCCTTCTAGCTGGCTTGTCCTTCTAGCCTTACAGTGCATTGTAATAATGCAGACAACACAGAAAATATATGAACACTTCCCAGAAAGATCCAAGCAACTACAATGATCCCAATGACCTTATTGACTGCACTTGCCTTAAAGAAAGTCAGGCATGGCAGTTTGTGTATCTTGTAGATACTGTGGGTCGAGGGGCACGCTAATTGGAGGCATTTCATATTTCACAATGAACCCCATTGGCACCATACAGTAGTCTTGCTGTTAACATGTTTGCCTTGTACTGTGGTTTATAGTCCAGCTTTCAAGTCCAAGCTCGCCCTCCTGTCCTGTTTAACTCCTGGGTGACAGCTACTGACAAAGCCTGCCAGTTCACCTGCTGGGTTCAGATGCACGATGCCAGGGCTGCTTTTATTATAGTGCTGCAAATTGTAGCAGCGATAGGTAACTTTGTTACACTACTTACAGTAAGTATTTGTTTTCGGGATCTGTACTTAAGTACTTTATTTTTGGGATACTTTACTTTTACTTAAGTATGTTTGTTTAGAAAACATGATACTTTTTACTCCACTACATTTCCCAGAAGCATCTCATTACTTGTTCTTTCAGCACACTGACTCTTACGCTGGCCAGGATTCCGATTGGCTATAGCAGAGCCGCAATAGCAAAGTGTCTGCTCGCTTTGATGACATAGCGAGGATGGCGAACCTATGGCACGCGTGGCGTGCAGAGTCGTATTTGTTGGCACGCGAAGTCAGCAGCTGTTTGCTGGTTGTTGTTGTTTTGTCGTCCCCCCCCCCACCTGCAATCAGAGCTGAGTGGCACATCACTTGATTTGCAAGGACGGCCCCGTCCCGAGTAATTGAGCAGTGCTAACTGTATAGTTATTATCTGAATATTTCTGTTCAACTGTTTATGGCTGTTTTATATTGTTGTGCTGCACTCCGGGGCCAGGAGGAAGTAGACAAAAACAATAACTTACTAAGTCTGTCCACATGTAACTGTGGTCAGCTATGGATGTGTCAGCAGGACTTAGTTTCGGGGTCAGGGAGGAAGATTTTTACTTACTCTTCTCCTGTACTACTTGCACTGCACACTCTGACACAATTCAAAATTGTCAGAGTCGGGAAGCCTAAAAAACCTTGAATGACATAATCCGAGCAAAAATATGTTGACGGTCACATACAGTACTATCTCAGATGATGTTTTTTTAACGTAATCTTGACAATATGGGGGAAATGCAGGAGTCAAACTACGTTGAAAAAAACAAATGGCCTATCCACAAATGTACTCATATCAGAGGTATCATTTATTTTGATAGGTTTGTTGTTGTTTTTGTGAGAATTTTTACAATCAATACAGTGTGAAGACAACAACAGCTATCTTTTTACAAAAAAAAAAAAATGCCACAAAGTATATTATCTACTACTAGTTATTTTACAAAATGTAAAAGAGTAAATATGTTTAAGGAAGTAAATATATCACAGTTGAAAAAATTAAGGTACACGGGTAATGGTTGTGTGCAAATGCAAACAAAAAAACTAATCATATGGCCAGTGTTACCGATGCAGCCAAATGAACAAACTTTTTATATGTATTGCATTGTGATTGTTTCTTTTAATGTAGTTTAGCATTAAAATTCTGAAACGTGATGAAATGTGATTCATGCATTTCACTGAAGTGTAGCAATACTGCAATATTAAAACTTTGTTTTGTTGGCATGTGCTCAATAAAAACTTAATTACAAAAAAAAAATGAATGTAAATATTGTTATCATATAATGTTTTACATATATAAATCTGACTCTAGGCACTCCAGCTAAAATGGTTCATCATCCCTGACATAGTATGTTGATGCCCAACCAGAGATCGTTTTGATTTTTAAAATAACCAATCAACAAACACAACGAAACCCCCAACGAAGAAGAGGCTGCTTTTGAGTAATTTGACTCATGTGTGTTTATTGTGGTCCCGCTTGTTAAGCATTTAGTAGTTTAGAAGAATAACGGGAACCTACAAGCCGTTTAAAAACAGGATTTCACATTTTTTACATTTGATCATAGAATTGTTTCATGAATTGGGCTACATGTGATGTGGCTGACAAGAACAGGCCTTGCAACATATCTTTATTTTTTAAAGATATTCCAAGGGTTTGAACATGTTTGGGAGAATTATCTTTTGCATATCAACTCCCTAATTGTTTCCATCAGAGTATGAACATGGAATTTGATCATTTTCTTTCTCTGATTTAAAAGATTGTGTTTAGGAATTGCTTAGAACCTCCTGCCCATGCGTCTCCTTCAGTCCACATTAACAATGTCCTATTTATTATGTTCTTTGATCTATGTACGCTTCTGATTACATTTGAACCACACACGTTTTTTTACTGTGTTGCTTGTAATTGTTTTTTTTTATTGTTTCCCCATGTAAAATCAGGCCCCAGTCTCAATGGGTACATTTCCTGCTTAAATAAACAAATAAATAAATACATAAAATAAAAAATAAATGGTGCTGTGAGTGCAAATAAACATTAAGTTAAAATTGTAAAAAGGTTCAACTATTTTGTGAAAAGCATTAGCCTTTCTTCTCTAGAGACCTGGGTTCAAACCTTGTTAGTTCAAAAGGAACACAAAGAGGTCACAGTTTGACCAGGTTTTACAATGTGGTCACAACGTTCACCAGCAATCTGATTGGAAATACATAATCCTTTCTCGTACTTTGCTGCATCCATTTTGCCCTCTATCTTCACGAGCTTTCCAGGCCCTGACACAGAGAAGCATCCCCATAGCATGATGCTGCCACCACCATGCTTCACGGTAGGGATGGTGTTCTCAGGATGATGTGCGGTGTTAGGCTTGTGCCAAACATAGCGCTTAGTGTTGAGGCCAAAAAACTCTATTTTCGTCTCATCGGACCATAGAATCTTCTTCCACTTGGTCTCAGAGTCTCCCACATGCCTTCTGGCAAACTCTAGTTGAGATTTGACGTGAGTTTTTTTCAACAGTGGTTTTCTTTTTGCCACTCTCCAATAAAGGCCAGTTTTGTGAAGTACCCCGGCTATTGTTTCCATATAGTTGCCTGCCGTCTCCCAGCTCAGCCGTGGAAGACTGTAACTCCTTTAGAGTTGCCATAGGCCTCTTGGTGGCGTCCCTGACTAGTGCCCTTCTCGCCCGGATACTCAGTTTTTGAGGACGGCCTGTACTAGACAGATTCACAGTTGTGCAATATGCTCTCCATTTCTTAGGAATGGACTTTACTGTGCTCTGGGGGATATTCAATGCTTTGGAAATGTTCTTATATCCTACCCTTGATTGGTGCTTTTGACGAACCTTATTTTGGATTTGCTTTGAATTTTTCTTCGTCTTCATGATGTAGTTTTTGTTAGGAAATGTACTAACCAACTGTGGGACCTCCCAGAGACAGGTGTATTTAACCTGAAATCATGTGAAACACCTTAATTGCACACAGGTGGACTCCACTCAACTAATTATGTGACTTATAAAGACAATTGGTTGCACCAGAGCTTATTTAGGTGTGTCATAGCAAAGGGGGTGAATACTTATGCAATCAATTATTTTCTGTTTTATACTTGTAATTAATTTAGAACAATTTGTAGATTTTATTTTTCACTTTGATATTATGGACTTCTTTTGTGTTGATCAGTGACAAAAACTCCTAGTTAAATCCATTTTGATTCCATGTTGTAATACAATAAAATGTGGAAAAGTCCAAGGGGGGTGAATACTTTTGAAAGCCACTGTTACTTACAAGGCCCTGAATAGATTAGCACCTAGTTATTTGCAGGAGTTACTGACACCCTATCGTCCAAACCGCACTGTGATCTCAGAATGTGGGGCTGCTGATTATTCCTTGGGTCAACAAAGGCAACATGGGAGGGCTTTTTTCTAGTAAAGTGCCTAAATTATGAAATGCTCTGCCTTCGTTTGTCAGGGAAGCTGGGACCGTTACAGTTTTCAAGTCAAGACTAAAAATGCACTTTTATAAAATGGCTTTCTTATCTTAGTGGGTTTTAATGTAACTTTAAAATTGCTGCTTGTGTATTATTATTATCCTGTTATTTAAATGTTATTTAAATGGTTGCAGCTGTATGTGTGACATGCTATACAAATGTATTGTGGTTTGATGCTTTTGTATAAAAAGGACTGTATAAATGCAATACATAAATAAATAAATACCATATAAATACACAGTAATTAGAGACACTTCATGTAACGTGTTAACCAAAAAAAAATAAAAAATTTGTTACACGGTGTAATAGATCGAAGGTTAGCTATATTTCTCAAATGATAAAAAGATGATTTAGCAATTTTCCTAATATGGAACTCAAACAATAGAACAGGATCAAAAATGACCCCCAAATGTTTTGCTTCGTGTTTTGGTTCTGAGGAAAGGCTGCTAAGATCTATTTTATATAAATCAACATTGTTTTTATTGGTACTATGAACCCATAGCATTAATCTTCTTATGTTAAACATTGTATTCTGTTTGGCTGTCAAGGGGTAGAGGTGAGTTGAAATGCTGAACATGTGACTCAAATCAGATGTGTGTAACGAGCAGGAGTCACACTGTATGAATGTGAAAGAACATGTGACAGCTTTTTTAAGGAGTATAGCTAATATTACATTGTAATTTCTCTCATAGGTTGGGATTCTGTTTTTGATTTTGTTTTTTAATGTTTTTTGATTCACACATTTTTAAAACTGGTAACCACTTCTGAGCATCTGGTTCAAAAATATAACAAGTTTTACTTTTTAATGACTTCCATTTTATACACAAGTACAATACATATCTTGCCTACTGGTTTGGAAAATGGCCATGATCTATAATATTGTAGCCACACAAGATTAATGAAGGGACTAATAACGCTTTATCTATAAGGGTATAATTGTACTTGCACCTGTAGAATAAATCATACTTATAGTTATTGGAACAAGTTCCTGGAGACCTGCATGTCTGAAATTTAATTTATTTTTCACAAAGCTTTTTGCTTAATATGCTTGCACAGCACAAACACAAACCCACAGGGTACAACAAATGCTATTCGTAAACAAGATTTCCAGTTTCATTTCAGTGAAGACATGTGTTAGTTCTCTATTAGTTCTGCAGTAAGTTGAGGTTGATTAGCAGGGATATTTAGACTGTGACTTTCCACATCATGCTGTTAACATAAACATGTGCACTTTACTCAGACTAGTCTTAATACAGAGAGTCTCATTCCACGGCAATATGAATAGCGTTCATGCTAGCGGTTTTCCTATTCGGGTATCATTGTGAAACATCAATGCTGCGGTACTACAGCCTTATAAGGTTGTTTCCATTCACTCCTCTATAATATAAAACATGATTTTCAACATATGCAGCTGACTGCAGTGCAGATCACTTTCTTCAGCACTCAGGGCTACATCATGTGATGTGGCTGACAAGAACAGGCCTTGCAACATATCTTTATTTTTTAAAGATATTCCAAGGGTTTGAACACGTTTGGGAGAATTATCTTTTGCATATCAACTCCCTAATTGTTTCCATCAGAGTATGAACATGGAATTTGATCTTTTTTCTTTCTCTGATTTAAGATTGTGTTTGGGAATTGCTTAGAACCTCCTGCCCATGCGTCTCCTTCAGTCCACATTAACAATGTCCTATTTATTCTGTTCTTTGATCTATGTACGCTTCTGATTACATTTGAACCACACACGTTTTTTTACTGTGTTGCTTGTAATTGTTTTTTTTTATTGTTTTCCCCATGTAAAATTAGGCCCTGGTCTCAATGGGTACATTTCCTGCTTAAATAAACAAATAAATAAATACATAAAATAAAAAATAAATGGTGCTGTGAGTGCAAATGAACATTAAGTTAAAATTGTAAAAAGGTTCAGCTATTTTGTGAAAAGCATTAGCCTTTCTTCTCTAGAGACCTGGGTTCAAACCTTGTTAGTTCAAAAGGAACACGAAGAGGTCACAGCTTGACCAGGTTTCACAATGTGGTCACAACGTTCACCAGCAATCTGATTTGAAATACATAATCCTTCAACCTTTTTAAAATCGAACCTATATTAAAAACAGCAGCTGCAAAATTAGAACCCATTACATTTCTGTTACTTCCTCGAAGCAGTCCTACAAAGTACTAGTAATACAACGGAAATGCATTTACTACAGGACCTGCATAGCAGGACCCCAGGGGAAGGAAGTGGCAACTAAACATTGAATTTATCTTTTGCACAAGCTCCTAACATTGTAAACTGAAACATAAATCTTCATCTGTGAAGCAGGAGGTCTAGCTGCTATCATAATGCCCTTTTATAGAGGCAGGAAGTGTAGTCTACTTACTAAACTGCAATGCTATACAGCACACTGCTAGTCAGATTGCAGTGCAGTCTACTTAATAAACTGTAAAGCAATACAGCACACTGCTAGTCAAAGTGCAGTGTAGTCTACTGCTGACCAAACTGGAATGGAATACAGCACACTGCTAGTCGGATTGCAGTGCAGTCTACTGGTTACCAAACTGCTATGGAATAAAGCACACTGCTAGTCAGAGTGCAGTTTGTGCCTGAGCTCTTGTTTCTTCAGACAGCTGTAGGAACTAAACTGACTGACTTTGTCAAGTTTGTCCATGAAAATACAAACGCTCACATAATTTGTTTTGGTCAGAACTGAGTTTTGCAAAGAATAAAGAAAACTAAGAAAAATGGTGAAATAAAATATGCCCCAGGATATGAACCTAGCAATAGCCAATCAAATGTTTTTTAAGACATGCAGTGCCGCCTACTGATCTCCTCAGGAGAGAGTGATGAGAAAAGGACAATGTAATTTTAAATTAAAATAATACCATGCTTATTGCCTCTAGACAGGTTATAGTCGTACATGAATTTTTTGATTAGCCACATTGGTGTGTACTTACTAGGTTTCTCTTCATTTGTCCAGTGTGGCAGATAGACTAGTGTGTGAGTGTGATATGTTGCTTTTTTGGTTTGGTGCTGAAAGGATGAAAAGTACAGTTGGTTGTGCATTGCACAATGTTAAAACCTTAGTAGTAGTATTTATTGGTTGTGTGTGTTTCTTTTACTGACAGTCCCGTTTGCTGACAATCGTTGTGTACTGTGTGGGCAATTTATATTAACTATGACGTCACTTATTTACTATTTTGATAATCTCACGCATCGCAGTTTTAAGAATTTGAGATCTCTGTTGATTTGGGTTGGGTCGGATCGGGTCCATATGCTTGCTCGAGATCGGGTCGGTTTCGGGTTGAGTGTGGTCGGGTTGGGCTTAAAATTCAGGCCCAAGCAGACCTCTACTCCTCAGAAAATTGGAAGTAGAATGCATTGGACTGGAAGTGTTGCATTGAAACATTTATTGGACTAATAGCTTCAAAAAAATACCTTAATGTGTCTTTCACAGAGGAAAAATACTTGACTGTGAATTTGCACTGTTATTTAGTAGGATTCCCATGCATTTCCCATTTACAATGCTTTACACTATATTGTATTGCACTATGCAAGTATGAGAAACTTTTGTAGGATATTATGTAAGATTGTTTTTTATATCGCTCTTTGTACTTTAATGAGTAATATTCAGTGGCTCTCAAAAGTATTCACCCCCCTTGGACTTTTCCATGGAATCAAAATGGATTTAATTAGGAAAGTCTGCCACTAATCAACACAAAAAAGTCCATAATGTCAAAGTGAAAAATAAAATTTACAAATTGTTCTAAATTAATTACAAATATAAAACAGAAAATAATTGATTGCATAAGTATTCACCCCCTTTGCTATGACACACCTAAATAAGCTCTGGTGCAACCAATTGTCTTTATAAGTCACATAATTAGTTGAATGGAATCCACCTGTGTGCAGTTAAGGTGTTTTTAAATACACCTGTCTCTGGGAGGTCCCACAGTTGGTTAGTACATTTCCTAACAAAAACTACATCATGAAGACGAAGAAAAATTCAAAGCAAATCCAAAATAAGGTTCGTCAAAAGCACCAATCAAGGGTAGGATATAAGAACATTTCCAAAGCATTGAATATCCCCCGGAGCACAGTAAAGTCCATTATTAAGAAATGGAGAGAATATGACACAACTGTGAATCTGTCTAGAACAGGCCGTCCTCAAAAACTGAGTATCCAGGCGAGAAAGGCACTAGTCAGGAAGGCCACCAAGAGGCCTATGGCAACTCTAAAGGAGTTACAGACGGCTGAGCTGGGAGACAATGTGCAAATGGCAGCAATAGTCGGGGTGCTTCACAAAACTGGCCTTTATGGGAGAGTGGCAAAACGAAAGCCATTGTTGAAAAAAACTCACATCAAATCACGGCTAGTGTTTCCCAGAAGGCGTGTGGGAAACTCTGAGACCAAGTGGAAGAAGATTTTATAGTCTGATGAGACCAAAATAGAGCTTTTTGGCCTCAACTCTAAGCACTATGTTTGGTGCAAGTCTAACACCGCACATCATCCTGAGAACACCATCCCTACCGTGAAGCATGGTGGTGGCAGCATCATGCTATGGGGATGCTTCTCTGCATCAGGGCCTGGAAAGCTTGTGAAGATAGAGGGCAAAATGGATGCAGCAAAGTACAGATAAATCCTGGAGGAAAACCTGCTGAAGTCTGCAAGACACCTGGGACTTGGGAGAAGATTCATCTTCCAGCAGGACAATAACCCCAAACATACAGCCAAAGCCACACTGGAGTGGCTTAAAAACAAAAAGGTCAATGTCCTTTTCGTCAGGTGTAAGTGGTGCAGTGAATAAAAGTAATGTCCACGCTGTATTTCTCCCAAAAACAGTCTGTATTTTAATAATAAATAATAAAAATACTCCACCCCTTTACCAGCAATAGTACTGGGGGGTACACGGCGGGCTTACAGACCCAAAAATAATAATTATTAAACAATAGTCCAATGGTCGGTCCCGCGTCCTCCGTGCACAAAATAGTGCATGCTCCATTCCGGAGACCGTGGTGCAAGACTTGGTTTTGTGCAGTGAAGGTTTCTGGGGTGATTACTGGCTTAGCAACAACATAAATTCTCCTCTGCAACACTGAAAAACACACTTAACACAAAATAACAAACTACAGGCTCTGGCCGTCAGGTTACGTTTTTTCAGTGCAAAGCGGCGTACTAACATTGCTGCTTCCCCTTTGTACCTCCTCCCTGCAATCAACTCGTCGCCATGGTTTCTCCAATAGAGGGCTGTCCCTCAGCTGATCACAATGGAGTCGTTCCGGGTACATGCAACTATGTGCTCCCCCTAATATGGTCACCTTCCAGTTTCCACCTACCATCAAGGCGGTCCATCTAGGGGCCAGCGTACCACTGTCTTTACACAACGCCCTTTCTGATCTGGAGGGAGATTTACAACATTAATCCTTTCTCTCCTTATCAGAGTCCTGGAGAAGCCCAGTCAAAGCCCGGACCTCAATCCAATTGAGAATATGCAGAAAGAATTGAAAATTGCTGTTCACCAAAGGACCCCATCCACCTTGACGGAGCTTGAGCAATTTTGCAAAGAAGAATGGGCAAAAATTGTAGTGTCCAGATGTGCAAAGCTGGTAGAGATTTAAACAAACATAATCATGGCAGTAATTGCTGCCAAAGGTGCCTCTACCAAATATTGACTCAAGGAGGTGAATACTTATGCAATCAATTATTTTCTGTTTTGTATTTGTAATTAATTTAGAACAATTTGTAGATTTTATTTTTCACTTTGACATTATGGACTTTTTTTGGGTTGATCAGTGACAAAAACTCCAAATTTTGATTCCATGTTGTAACACAACAAAATGTGGAAAAGTCCAAGGAGGGGTGAATACTTTTGAGAGCCACTGTAAAAATGTATTTACTACTTTTCCAGGATGGGTGATCTATTTAGTAGTTATTTTACTTTCATTAATCCAGATTCAACTAAAATAAACAGCTCTCCAAAAAGAACAATGCATCCCTTTGTTTTGAGCCAAAAGACACAAGCATGAGGTTTGCACCTGCTTGTCATATTTAATGGGTTTGTTGGGTCTTCATTGGAACTGGAATGGAAATGGTTCTCATTGTTATTATTTAATGGTTGTTGATAAAAAAACGCAATACCATATATGTTTTTTTGTTTTTCTTGAATCAGATTTTAAGACAGCTCTGTTGCTACTTTACCTATAGTAGTGTACATAAAATATGATTCATATATTAGGACATTGTTTTACACATTTAAAAAATAAATACTATCTCTTCAAACACTCTTCAGTGCTGTGATGCATTTGGGTAGACTCCCAGATGGCTCCGTTTATCATGTGCAACACATGCTCAGGAATCTATAAACCATTCCACTATCTGAATGAAAAAATGCAGGGATTCTTTTGGCTCTGTCCTTTTGATGTTTTTTTTTTTTGGAAATGTAATTTTTAGACGTTTAAGTATTTACAAATAAACTGTATGGAGTACTACTGTACGTGTTAATATCCTTAAACAGTTCAATACACAGAGAGTGCTATATTTTATAATTCTTTCACACTTGTTTATACACTGGTATGAATCATATCATTCAGCACATTATAATAAATCTCCTATATTGGCTGATCAGTTAATAATACCAACATCAGCAGAAGACCCGTACTCTCCTCTCGACTGCAAAGCTTGCTCTTTATTTGAACTGTAAGGCGTTTGCCTTTGAACCGTATGGTTTGCTGTTCGGATCCAGCCCTACCTTTCCATTCACTTCAGTGAGCTGACTTAATAATTCTTTACAAGCCATATAGATAGAATTTAGAAACAACAGGAACACGTGAGTGAGGTTTTAAATGTATGTGTGGTTAAGAACGAGAATGCATGTTGGTGTGTTCTGAAAAATAGAAAAGCCAACTAGTAAAAAAAAAACTTGAATTATCAGAGGGTTTTCTGAAGAGATGATGTTCAGTTCTGAACTTATTAGGCTATGCTGAATGGGATGATGTTCAGTTCTTTAGTTATTGAGCTATGCTGAATGAGATGATGTTCAGTTCTTTAGTTATTGGGCTATACAGAATGAGATAATGTTCAGTTCTGAAGTTATTGGGTCTTGCTGAAGAAATACCAAAGACACACATAAAGTTGTACAGTCAATTTAAGTCAATGAGTGCTAGCAGGTACAGCCCATGAAGGAGCAAGATCTGTTTAATTAGTTAAGACTCTGTAGAGAATCACAAGCTCATCTTGTATGCAGATGATACCACTTTCCTGTCCACAGGAACTCATGTAACTATGCACCACGAACATGTATAGCAATAAAGTAACACCTATCCGTTGCTGCTCTAACACATTTATAGCCACAAAAGAAGTGTTATCTGTGACTGTTCTAGCACAGATATAGCAATAAAAGATCTCTTATCTATGACTGTTCTAACACATATATAGCAATAAAAGATCTCTTAGCTGTGACTGTTCTAACACATTTGTAACACTAAGTAAAGCTACACTCACACTGGACTTGAGTGAAGTCGCTGGATATCAATCCACACCAGACTCGACTTGGAAATGACCCAAAAGACTGGAAATAAATACATGACCCCGCCCATGCATTCCTATTGGACATATTAGAGATGGGCTGTCCCATTAGAAAACAGGTCTTGTTTTGATAAAAGGATAACACCCTGACCTCCAGCAACTCCATTGTAAAATAAATGCTGAACTTATAAAATCTGTAGATCAGAGTTATTGAACATCCCTATATATCCAACAGTTTTATTGTTATCATATATTAGTAGTAATTGTACAGTTGTATTCGTTGTATTATTATTTTTTCTTTATTGTACCAGTAATACTACTACTGATTTGAAGCCCGGTACATCTCCAGCTGTCAGCAGAGAGCTGGACAAAAGCAGTATAGTTGAACTGATGTTTTCAACAAAATTATTTTACTGTTATACATTTATATATACAACTTACTGCAATCCTTGATTGATCCTTTTTATTAACTTATTTATTTAAGTGCAACATTATTATTATTATTATTATTATTATTATTTATTATTATTATTATTATTATTATTATTATTTATTTATTATGTTGTTGTTGTTGTTGTTGCTGTTGTTAAGCATACATTATTATTATTATTATTATTATTATTATTATTATTATTATTATTATTATTATTATTATTATTATTATTATTATTATTATTCGTGTTATTATGCGCAAGTCACCAATTACCTTGTATTACTACCACTGTCGTTCTGCAAATCTACTTTTCTACTTTATCATAAACGCTATTGAAGACTGTAACACATCAGGTCATTGTTTTAGAACATATAGAGCGGTAGGACCTTGATAATAAAACTTTTAAACTATTCGCTAGCGTCGCTCGCGTCCAGTGTGGATGCAGCTTAACACTTATCTATGGGTGTTCTAACACATTTTTACCATGTTTTTTTTTTTTTTTTTGCTCAAGAACATCAGTTTAGTTTTTAAACAGTAAATAGAATGATTGTATAACTTCATGTTATGTTGTTTATCCATGTACAATACTGTGCACACCTCTTCAATAGTACTGCTCAACACACCCAAGTCATCTGTAAATTGTCTTACTGACTCATAGTATTCTCATTTGGTATTACTGACAAGAGATTATTTCCTTTGTTGTTGTCAGAGCTGTCAACTGTAGTTCTTCCTTTGAGTAGTTCCATGTCTAGAATCATTCAAATATTTTTCAGGTTTTCTGAGATACCAAATACTGCTTTTGAAAAGTTTTATCAGATAAGATAGAGGCATTATCAAAGCTTGAGACAACAAACTGTAGTTTTATCTTGTTTTGTTATTACAGTCAAATTAAAATGTAAATGCACTATACACATAGCTTTTACAACGACAGCAACACAATATCCAACTGAAGTGAAGCAATATTGTGTGAAATTCCCAGTTCAAAGAGAAATAGCACACTGTGGACAGACTGCCGAATAAAGCCAATGTAAACTCAGACATCGAAGGGTTTGTCAGCTGTCTTTGACTAATGACGATAGAATGGTAATGTGCAGTAAAACCACTGGCTGTATTAGAAGTCAACAGTTTTAAAGTAAAATCAATTAAACAAACAAAAAAAATGTGCATTAAAGTGGGTAGTAATAAGGAAGCACAGGGAGCACAGGTTCACGTGCAGCTGCACCAAGATTCCAGTTGAATGAATGGTTAGCAGTTGAGTCTCAGTACAGCTGAATAAAAGATGCAGTGCTTCACTTACTGGGTTGGGTGTTCAGTGAGTGGAGAACGGGAGTAGAGAGAGGAGGTTGAAAAACAATAACAACTGCTATGCGTGCTGGAGCAGGAGTATGGTACTTGTTTGTTCCGTGTTAATAAGCTACTAACAAACAAATGAGCAAGATAGGCTGAATGGCCTCCTCTCATTTTTAAACTTTCTTATGTTCTTATGTGTCTGTTTGTTTTGTTTGTCTGTTTTGGCTACTGTGCCGTTTTATTTTACAAAGTGTTTTGTGTTTTGTTAAATCTTTTTATTTATGAAATCAGCACATCAGCGCATTCATTACCCCAATCTGCTGTAGATTTACTTTCATTTCACTCGCAGTGATGTGTGTTTCTTCCGGGTATGACTTCACTGCTAAAGCCAGCTTGCCACAATGACACATGAAGAAGCATTAGGTAGTAAACCATATTCTGAAAGGAGCATTGTGTATGGTTATGTGCTGCTGGTATCATTACAAGTGCTTAACATGTAAATCTTTTTGCATGATATGTGTAAGTACACAGCTTTAAGGGTTAGGGTTTAGGGTTAGGTTTAGAGTTAAGGTTATGGATAGGGTTAGGGTTAGGATTACAATTAGGGTTATATAATGCAAAACAAAGTACACATTAAATGTGTTGTAACTGCATAATAATATTGTAATTAATGTAAAGTGCCACTAAATATTCTTCCTTGAGAATGAATTGAAGCCCTGCATTATAGTTCCAATGCAGTAATCATTTCTCTGCCGAACTCTGTGCACCAATATTAATAAGTGACACCTTCCAGCACCTTGTGACCCCAAAGTGCTATAGGTACAGATCCCAGTAAAGAGTCCAGGCAGTGCACATCTACACATCCATGCAGAGAACCAAGTTCCCAGGTTAAACACTGGCACACAGTGTACTGGAATTGTAACTGAAAGCAATATCGGGGGACAAAGAACAATAATCAATGATGTTATTGTCCCAGATAAACACATTGCAGCTTTATAAAGACAGAGATGTTTCTCACAACATTTCTGAATCAAGTTTAAATAATGTATTGCAGTATGTTAATGCAGCTGCATGGCTGTGTTTTATTCGGGTAAATCTGAAAGAAGCTATTCAATTCTGAGAGTACTGTATGAACAAATACAGTGCTATACAGTCTAGGCTCATTGTTACATAATAAATTCAGGGAAAGGGAAACTTCTGTCCCGAGACCTCTCTGAGGAATGCTTCAAATATTTTATAATGAAAAGATCTGTTATGAGAAGGCCTGAATACAAAAGATAGCTTTCCAGTGTTTTGTGTTAAGATGAAACAAGGTTTGCGATAATATATAGTGAAAATGCTTCTGTATTAAAGTTTAATATTTTTTGGAGATACGTAAAAGGTAACTAAATCAAAAGATGAAATGCTAATGTGTAAGCTATGAAGCATGTATGCGAGCAAAACTAAACTAAAATATGAAAAAAGGCCACTGAGCATTTATATAATTTCTTCTAGATAAAGAAATGCAGCTTCAGCAATAAATATTTAAAACATTGGCATCTCAGTTTAGTTCTTCGTTTAAAAACGTGTGGCTATAAAATGAACTTTCATTAGCCCTGTAGTTCTTTCCTATGTGACTCCAATGTGAGCTTTCATTAGCCCTGTAGTGAGAGAATATTGTTGACTTGTCTTCTACTGCATGTTTTTCTTTACCTTTCAAGAAGAGGAGAATGTGTGAGCATGCATAATATGTCTCTCTAATTATCTGTAATTGGATATTGGTGTGCTTAACATTGCTTTCTTTCTTATCTCCCTCAGTTTTGTTTCAACTTGCTTTATCTTTCAATGTGGATGAGAAAAATGCCATGACATTTAGTGGTTCAGTGGAAGACATGTTTGGTTACAGTGTTCAGCAGTTTGAAAATGAAGAAGGGAAATGGTAAGTAGAGTAGGCTTTTACTCATGCTTTACAGTGTTGTTTGCTTTTTCAGAATCCTGCTCTGTATTTGAGTTTTTAATAATGTGACAGAATACAGTTTGGTCACCACAACACAAAATAAACTTGATGCTGTAATGAAACCAATATTGAAATAATATCTCTACCTTTGCTTTTTTTTATTTTTATCTGTAAAGTGATTTATTGTGAAAGGCGCTAGTTGACTGAAGGCACATGAATCCATATGCTGCTTGTAGCTATTTATGGATCATATTTCTACCGGGTTGACTTGGTGTACCGTAGCTCCGCTTCCTTTCTGGATGGCTGACTTCAAACTAACCCTTGGAATGAATTGTCTCACCATCCAGTCCAGGGGACTCTGTTCCCTTTACACAGTGCCCTCACAGGTCGGGAGGGAGATTTATAACCAAGATTCATCTTTCTCTGTCACAGGGGGACTATGTGATGGTCTTCTGTCTAATCTTTTTGTTCACCGGGAGGAACACGTCGCATCAATGTATTATTTTATTGTTTGTTTTTTACCAGGCAGCACCGGGATGCTCAGGCTGTGCTCCAAGTATTTTTATTTTTATTCACCCATTGTTTGGGTCCAGTGTTTTTGGAAATCTGTAAGATTTTGTATTATAATAAAGCTGGTTATTTAATGCAAGACTGTCATGACTGAAATGCCTTTGAGAGTTGCCAAACTGCGTGCATTTTCAGTCGTTCCCTTTTTTGTGTTTCATTTAATGAACAGGGCTCATTACGGAAAAGGAATGTACATTACTACAGCTGTTTACATGATGGCAATTTAATAGTCTTTGCTTTAGCAAGTTGCAATAATATTGTAGCTTCAAGAGTTCAACAGTAAGGTCAATTTTCATATTGTATAATGGAGTCAAAATCAATTATTTTCCTAAGGGAATCAGTATTTGACAAATCAAGCATTTTTCATATCACTAAATCAATTAGTGTATCACTATGCAACACTATTTAGACTTGGCTTGCCAGTTTCTGACATGGCAGCACACAGGTCAAACTTCACAGTGCTGCATATACCTGGACAACCCCTTAGCCACTTGTCATGAAACTTTGTTCAGCAGACCAGTAGGTTATTGAGTAGACCACATTCTGGAGATATGCACATTCACTTTTTTGCATTCATCTGGAGAATTGCTTTTCAAAGTGTGATGAAACATGTCATTGCTGCAGTAATTTGTATTATATACTGTTGTATAATACTGTTGGTACATGTCATGGTATTGTGGGGAGGAGATGTATGTTAATAGCACTTGTGAAAGTTCTTTACAGTGATCAGTCCTGCATTAATACATGTCTCTTTGTATGTAAGATAATGGGAGATCAGTCCTGCGTGAATACAAGTCTCTTCATATGTAAGATATTATGGCCTCTTGTTTCAGGGTCCTAATTGGGTCTCCATTGGTGGGGCAGCCTGTGAAGAGAACTGGGGATGTGTATAAATGCCCTGTAGGCAAGGGCAGACAATCAGGCTGTATCAAACTTGAGCTGCCTGGTAAGTAACAACAGCTAATTTGTTCATTAATTAATTCTGCTTTCTTTAATGTATCAGTCATGTTCTCGGCATGGGCTTGACCCTGTATAACAAGGTCACAGCATCACTGACAGCTGTGTCGTCACACATGTTGAACACAATATTTGCTGGGAAATGTCTACTATTGTGTACTGTAGATTTGTTGATAACCATCCTTTGAAAATCATGTTCTTACTTCTTATTAATGTTAGCAACCTTTTCTCGGGTTACCTTTCATTGTAAAACATTTTTTCTTCATTCATTTTATTTCACTTTAATTCAAGAGATATACATTTTTCAAAAGCAGCGCTACAATAGAATTCACATTTCTATCGTGCCTTTCATTACAAGGTATAATATAACATATATTATGTTACTTTGTTCTTTTTATTTGCTTTCTGTGCTGAACATCAAAAGGTCTGATTGCTGCTTCATTGGATAGAGTTTGATAACGAGTACAGGAAATGAACAGGTGCTTGTGGTGGGATGGAGGCAATCTGCACAGAGAAATGGCTTATTTTTGTATATCTGATGTTTGTGATAAAGAAGTGAGTGAGTTTAAATATATGTCCTTGAACAGAATGTTGTTTCTTAATGACTGCTCTGTCACAGTCCCCAATAGCTCAGCCAGGGTTCATTTTGTGGCCTTCTGCTTAATATATCTACACATGCTGAATTAAAGCGTATAAATAAGGGAATGAGCCTTGTTGCTCCTACTTATCAACATCTTGTAGGTAAATTGTATTTATTTGGTTTTGTTTCTTTAGAAAACACAACAATACCGAATGTTACTGAAGTCAAGGAAAACATGACTCTTGGAACCACTTTAGTAACTAATCCGAATGGAGGTTTTCTGGTAAGAGAATACATTTGGAAAATGCATGTTCACACTTGAATGACTTTTCATTTACTTTTGTCTTCTGGTCAAAGGCTGAGTCAAAATGAAGTTGGAAATGATCATTCAAAACATGCTTTTGTGCCGCAAATGCTCAGGTTCCCTCTAATTTTCTTAAAAAAATCTTTTACTACACACATATTCCATTAGACGCTAACTTTCAAAAATGTAATTGGGGTGTTTTGTGTGTGTGTGTGTGTGTGTCTATATATATATATATATATATATATATATATATATATATATATATATATATATATATATATATATATATATATATATATATATATATATATATATATATATATATATATATATATTGGTCAAGACTCTTCATTATTTCTTCTTTTCAGTTCTAGTGTAGGTTCTCCAGCCAAGTTAAAATGATAAATACATGCATGTAGAGAGGGGATTTAAGTAGTAATTTCTTAGTACATACTGTTCATGTGTATTTACACATAATTACAATGGGGTTATGCATTTCCTGCTGAAGTGTTAACTAGCATCTGATTTGCTGGTCTAATCCTGACTACTAGCGAATCAGTTTTGAAAATGCTTTGTAAGTACGCGCCCTCTGTATTCGATGTAAACAAAAAACGTGCCGCTTTGGATCCAGAGCAGGTCGACACAGGCTTTTATTCCTGGCAAACAACATGTAAATAAATTGTGGAAATTGAATAAAACTTATATAGTTTGTGCTTCTGTTCTACCTGGGAATAATACTGAGTTTTTTTTATTTTTATGATTGTTATTTAGAGGCTTATAACTGAAAGCCCTAAGGCACAGGCTTCCCTTAAGCCAATAGTGGACCCCTCACACAAGTCTAACGCATGCCTATACACAGCACAGGATCATTCAGAGTCTAAATAGCACAGGATCATTTATATTAATGTCCCTGATACTGAAGACACATCACAGTTAAACACTGCCCTGCTTGTCTGAACAAAAACAAGTTCTGCTTCTAGTCTTGAATAATTAATGTTTCTTCAGTCAATGTGTGGAGTTGAATGTCATGTTCAGGTGCAGAATTTCAGACCTGACAGCAATATTCAGTGATGATTGATTCCCCAGTCTTCCTCAAAGAAAGTGTCTGCTTCAGTGCTTTCAGTGCACAGTTAGTTCCCTGAATTAGATGTTGCTTTCTTTTTTAAAGATTTGTGAACACCCATGGGCTGATTTGACTTGGCTTGTTAATGAATGCAATGCAAAACACAAAACTTCTGCTGGGACCGAGGGGGTCAAGCAGCCCAGGCAAGCCAGATACATGACTCTATACAATCTTCCAAAGCATAATTATCCATAGGAATGGAATCTGAGTATTTCCATGTAAAATTATTTATACACTGAAATGAACAGATGCATGCATTGTATTATGTGTGTAGCATCACTGACACACATCTCAGGTGCCAGTTCAACCAGCAAACTGTCTTAATGCAGACTGTGTCTATGAGCCACAGAGCTGTAAATGCGACCCTTGGGAGCACAATAAGATCTGTGTAAACTACAATGGAGATGCCTCCCCATACCCTCCAAAACAGTCATGTCCAACAATGCAGAACTGAGCAAATCATTCTTCTCAGGCTCCATACTCAACACAACAACCATAGATTTTGGTATAGTAAGCAAACTTGTTAAATCAGACGACACAAAAAAGGGAGGAATGGCAAACACATTGCAGCAGCAAAGGTCATTCAAAATGATCTAGACAGCATTCAGAACTGGACATACACATGGCAAATGGCATTTAACAGAGACAAGTATAAGGTACTGCACACATGCAATAAAAATGGGCATTATAAATATCATATGGGAGATACTGAAATTGAAGAAGACCTAGAAGTTTATGTTGACTCAGAAATGTCTTCATCTAGACAATGTGGGGAAGCTATAAAAAGGCCAACAAGATGCTCGGCTATATAGTGAAAAGTGTTGAATTTAAGTCAAGGGAAGTAATGTTAAAACTTTACAATGCATTAGTACGACCTCATCTAAATATTGTGTTCTGTTCTACTCACCTTGCTACAAAAAGAATATTGCTGCTCTAGAAAGAGTACAAAGAAGAGCGACCAGAATTATTCTGGGTTTAAAAGGCATGTCATATGCAGACAGGCTTAAAGAATTAAATCTATTCAGTCTTGAACAAAGAAGACTAAGCGGCAATCTGATTCAAGCATTTCAAATTCTAAAAGGTATTGACAATGTTGACCCAAGGGACTTTTCGACCTGAAAAAAGAAACAAGATCCAGGGGTCACAAATGGAGATTAGATAAAGGGGCATTCAGAACAGAAAATAGGAGGAACTTTTTATACAGAGAATCGTGAGGGTCTGGAACCAACTCCCCAGTAATGTTATTGAAATTGACACAGTGGGATCCTTCAGGAAGATGCCTGATGAAATTCTAGGATCAATAAGCTATAACAACCAAACAAGCAAGATGGGCTGACTGGCCTCCTCTCGTCTGTAAACGTTCTTATGTTCTTATTAGTGGAGCAATGAAATCTTGATTCATCAATGAACGAAACAGGTACCCAATGACAGAGCTTCCAGTTCTTGTGATGAAGTCAGTAAATCAGCAGTTTCTTCAGTGTTGTGCGGTCATGTAAGGAGTCTTCTTGATCTCAAAGCAGACTCATGGAATCTGTTTCTCACCATTTACTTGCTCATGGTGACAGTTTTAATGGAGGGGGGGGGGGGGGGGGGGGGGGGCAGTGCCAAATACACCTCAAAAGCTTTTTTTGTCTGAATGTTCATGTTATTTATTTATGTTTGCCATATTTAATGTTTGCTCTTTAAATTTATTGAGTAGTGTATATAATCCCAGTAGCACCTTTGTAAAGTCGGTTATTGTCACATGGCAACTTGAATTGACACGTCAGGTGTTAAGAAGTGACTATGACCACAGTGCTACAGAATGCAGTTGACCTACTGGCTCTCTCAAATGTGTCTATCTCTTCTATCTATGCTTTGGTGTACAGTTCACTGGAGAACTGTATTATCTGCTATATGACAAAACTCTGCTGATTGTTATTTTAGGCCTGTGGGCCACTATATGCCTATCGATGTGGAAGTCTACATTACACCACCGGTATCTGTTCCAATGTCAGCTCCACTTTCACAGTTGTGAACTCCATTGCTCCAGCTGTGCAGGGTAAGCAGATCACAAGTTTATTTCACTGTGTGTTTTGGAAAAGCACTAAGCCCATCGATGACTAATATATATATAGAGACATACCAAAGAGCTAGAAGCTATGATGCTAAGCTAACCATCATTCCCAATTTAGGGAAATGTTTTCACTTGCTTCCATGTAATGTTTGGATTGCTTTTAAGTAAACATCCTTGCTGGTGTTAAGATTTGGACATAGCTGTTCAGTGATCAAACCAGCATTTCAAACTATATCTCAGCAAAACTATTTGGTGAAAAATGAGAATGATTTAGAAAAATACAATCTAAAAGAATTTGGGTCCTCTTTTGCACCTGCACGTTTGTGTTATTGTTGATAAAGAGCATTCTCACAGTGGCCAGTCTTAGATTTTTACTTAGGCAAAAATTTAACTTTTGTCTAAAAAAAAAAACCCTGCATGTCCTGTTCATGAATCCTGGAGACTATTAATGCAAACTGCAGAGCAATATAAATGCATATTTTAGACACATTTTTTTAAACAAATCTCCCAGCAAAAACAACACCAACCTAAAATGACTCTATCCACACTGTTAGAAATATGTGATATTAAAAGGTCAAGAAGAATAGAACTTGTAAATATGAATAAGTATATGGGTTTATACCTTCATTGAGAAATGCGTTTGGTTCACTGCTACTGAAATTAATGCTCAGACAGGTGATAGTGAATAAAGAAAACAAGAACAAAAAAATGGGATTTATTCCGAATTCACTAGAGTCGGATTACAATCAGATGTTGGGACAATTCTGGAGCTACGCTCGACATAATTAGGGAAGCTGACCAATTAGAACGAGAGCGAATATGTATGTTTGATGAGAAGTTTCAATACAAGTGATGTTTCAATACAATTTATATATACAGTTCTAAGAAAAACCACAATAATGTTTACTGTCACCGTGGCAAATTTTTTATTATTTATTATACTTTTTGTACACTAATATACGGTGTGAATTTTTACATTGGGCCCGTGTAAATTTTTTTTTTTAGCTAAATCGATCTAAAAAAAAATTTTTTTTTCTTCTTCAAAAAAGTACCTACATGGATTTTTACTGAAAAATACTCCACCGGTGGAACCCTCAATGTTACATGTAATGTGGGACTATATATATATATATATATATATATATATATATATATAATATATATATATATATGATATATATATTATATTCCTATCACTCTGCATAGTGTTTGGTTCACTGAATATGTATCTGTTCCCTTGCACATTGCAGAATGCAAGACTCAGCTTGATATAGTGATCGTTCTTGATGGCTCTAACAGCATCTATCCCTGGAGCAGTGTCATCAAATTCTTAGTAAAGCTGCTGAAAAGTATCGATATTGGTCCCAACCAATCACAGGTAAGTTTATGTGCACTATTTAATAAGTTAATATAAGGAAGCATTTTAGTTTAGATGACTGTTAGACCAAGCTAACTTGTTTTGGCCCTTGTTAGGGCATATGATGGCTTCCCATACATTTAACTTGGCTTTTTTTCTGAGTGATATTTAAAGTGTACAGATACTTCTAGGAAGACATTACATCATCTAGTCATGACAATAACCACATCAAAGACAGACAGGAATGAACCGTTCGTATGACTTCCAGAGAAAGACCCAACATTCGTTTTGCAGTAAAGCATTTTGACAGTGACTCCTGTTCCTTGTTCAACGATCCTGGTCTAGGTTGGAATTGTGCAGTATGGGAAGGATGTGGGCCATGTTTTCAACCTGAGCCAGTTCAATAATACTGTGGACATAGTGGCTGCAGCAAACAAGATTCCTCAGAGAGGAGGGGATAACACCATGACAGCTCTGGGGATTGACACAGCTAGGTAAGGGTCTGTTCATAAAAAGACAAGGTTATATTACAGGACAATGTAAAAAAATATATATATATTCAAATGGAAATCCCCAGTTTGATCTGATTTACAATATAGAATCAGTTTCTGGGACTTAAAACATTTAACAGTACTGCAATAAATGACTCTTAGGGCCTGAGTACTTCAAACAAAATGAAAACCATGCTGCAGCTATCAGGAGTTGCCAACCCTACATGTGCCGACTGTTTTCAATTAGCAACCTTCTGATTTATTTGAAGTAATTCATGCTGTGCTTTCAAACAGCTAGTCTCTGCAAAGTGCTGGAACTTTAAAAGTGCTCTATGCCTCTATAAGGAGTTTAATAGTAATTTACCCTTATGTTTTCAATCTGAAATGACTTGCTGTATGATTACAAAGAATCTCCACGAGTGCCTCAGGAAATGGAAAAGCTCTACACTCTAAAGGATATTTTCCGGTTATGGTTGTGAGGTCCAACATCTTTTTATAAAAGCAAGCTCTACTTTTTTATATCGGATGACTGGAGTAGAGGCTTGTTTTTTCTTTCATACTTTACTGGTTGCCTAATTAACACTGGATCATGTGTTATTATTACAGGGCAGACAAAGTTAGTATAGAATGTCTATAAATATTAACAGTAACAATATTCCACCAGCAGTACACAGAAATGTGTACTGCACGGGGTAAAAAATAACGGGCTTGCAGACCTAAACAATAAACAATAAACAATAAGTATTCGTCCCACAATAACACACACATGGTCACAGGTCCTGCGTGAGTGCAGTAGTGCTCGTGGTGGGTGATAGAGCTTATTTTGTTCCAGAAGTGTAGTGCTGTTCCGGCTTAGTGCTGGCCCTTGGCAACAGCTCAGGAATCGTGTTAGCCGTCTAGTGATTTACAAACAAGACGAATTACACACAGACAAACAAACAGAAGGCACTCACAATACTGTTTCACTGGTTATGGGATCTCTCACAGTCCTTCTCAGTTTAATAACACAAAACCAATGCGAAGGGACAGATCATGATTCTCCGTCCCCTTTTATGCTGTCACACATGACCCCTTGATAAACGAGTGCATCCGCCTCTCTAATCTGCGACTGCCAAGTCATTTCCCTTCCGGTCAATGTGTTATTGCAACAGAGTCTCGCCCCCTTCCTAGCTGGCTGACTTCCCTTGAACTCTGGAAAAAAACTGTCAGGCCAGCCTGTCCAGGGAACTCTGTTCTCACTGTTTAGCAACACTACTGGCTACACAACAGGCATTTCACTTGTAACTAACTTGACTTTGGGTTTCTTTCTTAGACATACATTCAGTTTTGATGTGAATAAGACTAATTTATGAGTTTCCTGTTTTAAATTCTAGAAGTAATAGGGTACAGCTGCTGTAGGTCACAAGGGAAGTTTATTACCCATTAAAGTTGTATTGGAATGGAATGGATACAACTTTTTATGACTGTTTTTAAGTATGAACAAATGCCCCAATTAAAATAAATAGTATGCATACAGGGATCTAGGTCTTTCCTCACCAAATGTTTTGTTTTGAAGAAATTAATTCCCACTTTGAAAACTAAAAACTTCGCTGCACGGCGTAGCTTTAAGGTATCTAAAATAAAATGATTGTTAATACAATACCTAAAAAAAGATGAGATCTTCTAACATTAAGAACTTAAGATTCAGCCTGGCTCCTAGTAGCTGATTGACCTCAAAACTTTGTCAAGCTGGGCCAAGTCAAGTGATTCAGCTTCAACAACATGACTAGGAAATTGTTCAATTATAGGAGTAACCACATTCTCACATGTTTTGGCAGGGACAGTAATTAATCCAATCCCTGCCAACCACAACCAAAACACACACAAACACCCATACTATTTACAGGCAGTGTCTTGCTCTGCCACAATACCACTGAGTACATTGTCCCAGCTAGAGGTTGCCCTCTTACAAATTATCTCTGCTTCCCTCCGTTTTAACCAGTTTTGTGTCCACTTGCATGTACTTCCTTGCACATACAAATGGACACATAACTGATTGTTGCTATGGTTGTTAATATGGTTTAAGATTATACAGTCTTTTAATGTTGCACAAATAAGCGTACATTGTAGAAGCTTGCTGAAGTTCAAGCAGGATTGAGCAGACTAACTCTTTTTATTACTGATGGTATGATCCTGACTAACACTCTATGATGTCCAGCAGAGGTTTCCTCCCATGGTGGTGGTTGTTCCACTCCACTCAGCAGTAAGATGTAGATAAAATAAGTATACAGTGCATGCAAGTATACTTTTCTACCACTGTCATAGCGTACTTGTGTAATAAATCTAATATTTCTAGTTGGGTCATGGCATATCCTCAGTGTAAATGTACATGTCCTTTCTTATTCCTACTCACCGTTATCTCTTGCCATGTTTGTTTCTACTCACAGACCTCTTTACCTCGCTTCAACATACTCACACCTACACAAGGTTAATGTCCATTTATTCTTTAACAGTTTGATTAACCTCTCACGAACAAACAAGACTTTTATAAAATGAATGAATCAACCATTCCAAACCTTACTGATCCAGATGAGTCCAATGATGACCTGGAATAAGTTTTTGTTTTCCAAACCCCAAACACATTCCCATCACTCTGCAAAAAAGAGAATCCTGTTTACCTGTCATGTACTAATGAGCGAGGGGTGAAAAGTGTACTTTTAATCAGGTGACTACAATTAAGTTACCGCTCCCTTTGGTTGTGCACAATAGCTTAATACCCAACAATAGAATATGCCATTCTGCCTGGAAACCCAACACATGGTTCCCATCATGGAAAAATAGTGTTGTTAACACTAGAACCGCCACGGTTATGCTCATGCCTAAAACCGCCGCCAGCAGTCATTGTGACGGTTACATTTTAAACAAAATTCATATTAAAATGAAAGACAAGCTATCGGATACTTCAAAAGTTTTATTCAAGCACATCATATCAAACATCAGCACAGCAGAAACACTGTATTTAAATGAACAATTAAACATAAAAGGTTTATTGTTTAACTTATAACATATAAAGCACTACTTCAGAAAATGAAAAACTATAATAAAATAAACATTTCAAAAGAAACTAGTGTGTAACAGGTGTAAACAGGTATATGTACATACAAAACTGTAAAAACTATTGTAAAATGTAAAAAAAAAAATTTTTTAATTTAAAACAAAAATAACATGTTTTCTCTTGCATGTGTCACTCGGTGCAGCACTGAATCCAGGTTGAGCTGCAGCACTGTTGCCGCTTTGTAGTTTTCTGATCAAAATGTTTCTGCTGAAGTACTGTGGCATCAAGATGAAATCTCTCCTACTGATTTTTTCTCCGGTGCATTCCTTGTACAAAACAAAGGAATTGATGGCTGCCAGGTCCAGTAGAGAGGTAACAACGACTCTATATAATTTTGTAGGTTATATTCAAAATAAAAACATGTATTGTAAAAGACAGACAAAATGACTGCATTGGTGCTTCTTGGTGAGCAGGATTATTTAGGAAAAGTCAAGAACCGACAACCGCATAACTTTCAGACACACAAAGTAATTTAAATGTGAAAGATTCAAACCATCAAAATAACTGCTGTGGCAATTCTAGTGTTAAAGTAAATGGCACAGTCTTGGAATGTTTTTCCACAAAGACTTGTTTACATACCAGAATACTGTAGGAAAGTAACAATATTAAACAAAATGCCTTACCTTAAATGTTTCATCTTGATGATTTTAAAAGCTACATTGTTTGTTACAATGGGCCCGATTATAAACTACCCAATCCCTGCATGTTGTGCTGTTGCCCTATTGCAGCACTGTAGCCTGCTTACCCTGATAGCAGACATGTAAACTTCAAGACATTTCTACGCTGCTGTGCCTTTTAAATTCACTTAAATCATGACTTTACTTCAGCAATGTGTTTATGTAGCAGCCATTTCTAAAGAGTAGAAGGGTGATTGACTCTTTTTAAGACCTCTGTTCAGATCAAACTGAATTCCCTAATCAGAGTGTTTGTGCTAGCAGTTACAATACATGCTGAGGGTTTGCAAAATTCCATCCATTTACACCAATTATGCCTGACATTCTGCACAGCAGTCAGCAGAGAATGTGTCTCACAGCTTATTGCTGCAAGGCAACAGTAAACACAGCTGATTATGGCTGCCGGGGGAGATTAAAGTAAGAAGATAAACCTCAAGCCAAACATTTTTGTTAAACTGGTACAGGGTGATTTGGACAGTGATTAAAATCTAGTGATGCGTTCTCTGCCTTTTCTAACCCTTATATGGTACTGTAAGTCAGTGTTGTCTTGCCATAATTTCTATTATAGATGAGCTCCTCTGTTTAAACCCGGATATGAGACTTGTGTCTGTGTTGCTCCTCCTGTATGAAAGCATCAGATACTTTAGATTTTACCTCTTTGAGTGCACTTTCCCACTAGATCAAAATGACTATTCATATTTTTACACACAGTGGAGTTTATTAACATTTTTGTTGACGATGGCGTGTGGTTTGTAGTTTACTTTGACACGGGGACTATTATGGGATTCAGTCACTCCTTGTGAGGTGAAGCCTTGAATCAATTTCACACCACATAACATAGGTAGCAATTAAACGCATCCCTTGCTGTAACCTTTATTTATTTATTTATTTTTTAATTAACATGTCAGACACAACTTACAACATAAAGTTCAAAACTGTTTCCTATCATTACTGCCTTAACCCGCCCACACTCTTTCTCCATCTCAGAACCGAAGCATTCACAGAAGCCAGAGGTGCTCGCCGAGGAGTTAAGAAAGTGATGGTGATAGTAACTGATGGAGAATCACATGACAGCTTCAAGCTGGGGAAAGTCATTGAAGACTGTGAGGAGGAGGGAATTCAGAGATTTTCAATAGCAGTACGTAACAGCATTCCATCACAGTAACTCATTAGCAACATATTATTATTATTATTATTAACCCTAAATCTTTCTTTTTTCCAACAAAAACAGATCAGTCAGTTATTTTTGTGTTGCTGGTAAAATAGTCTTAGTCTAATCAAACCATGTGTAAAACATACCATTATTATTTAAAAATGTTTGTTTTCCATTTTGAGTTGCCATGGGGTATGTTAAAGGTAATTCTGCAGGTGTTAACATGAGCATGTCTGCTGTACTTTAGAGAGTGACATTAGGACGAGATTCCCATGGTACAGGAATACATTTCTCTTTATGTTTGCGGGAAAGGATGGAAACGGAAATGAAACTGGCGAAAATGGGTGGGACTGAGAATAAAGAGTTTTAAATCTCATGGGAATGGATGGGAGCTGCAGTGATGGCTGAGTAAACAGGTGGGAGTAACCAGGTAGGAGACTGAAAGCTGTGGGAAGAGCTGTACCAAACTTTAGTTTGTCAGAGGATCAGGGTTGGGCAAAATGTATTTTCAATAGACAATAGAATTTGAAATTATAAAATACATTTAATATATATATATATATATATATATATATATATATATATATATATATATATATATATATATATATATATATAAAATCGATATTTTAGAAAATAAGGCCTGAACCTGAACATTTTGGAATGCTTTTGAATGGTTGTTATAAGTATAACCCTTCAAAGTTGCTCTTTAGGAAATATGTGGGGTTTTTAGCATTTTCAACACCAGAAAGTTTTAGAACTTTATTTTTTTTTTTTGTAGGGGGAATAATTCTATAGCAAGCAAAAACCTTTGACTATTCAAACAGTATTTATTTATTGTCTAACATTAGTGTAGTTTTCAATACACATTGATGTACTAGACCGATGTGTGGCACTGTATAGTTCTCTATCAGTTCTCCTTCAGCAAAACAAGTTTCTGGAAAACGGTCGTCCGACAGCCTATTTTTTGGGGGCTGAAAATCAAGCCAGCAAAAGAGAACAGACGCTCAACAGGAGCAGAGGAAGGAAGAATGGTATTAAAGTATATAAACAGCATCTTCATGAAAGGGTATTGCTCTAAAGATGCCACATCCTTCCTTGGGTCTTCAAGAAAATGAAGGATCTCCAGCTCAGCTTTGTTGCTTGTTGTTGAATGAGTACTTATCTGGGAAACATCTTTGCTATCCATAAAAACAAAGAAGTGATCTTCTTTCTCTTCAAGGAGTCTCCCACTAGAAGATTCTGATACAAGACCCAGCTCTTCAGCAGCCTGAAGCATTGATTGATGGAATCTTCTGGTGTCTCCAGAAAGACAGTGTGGCAGCCAGCACATCACTGCTGATGTAAAGTTACTCAGGAAATATATTTTCGATACTGCCCAACTATGCAGACGAGCTACAAGAACTTGAATACAAGAATATTAAACCAATCAATATGAGATGTTGTAAAATTGAACTAATCAAATTCTTACTCAGACTTCTGGGCAGGGTTCTCGCCAGCGCTGTTGAACGTAACGGGCCGCTACGTTGATACCTGGAAAAATGATGCTATGTTCAGGCCACTACGCTGTGTTTTCAGTTTGAGTAACTTAACATTTTTTAGCCACACTGGAAAAACTTTAGCCACTTAACAATACTATAAACATATAAACATAGAAGTGGATTTTATCTGAAAACATGCAGATAATTGCCATATAATGCCAGACCCTACCATTTACAATACACATAAATATTATATTTAATTTCCACTATAACTAATTCCCATTTCATAAATGCCAAACTTAGTCCCACGAGAAAAAAAAAAAAACATTACAGATTTCCTAAATTTTGAATAGGTTTGCAGAGATATTCATGTACTATGTAATCCTTTACAATATTTTGACTGTGACTCATTTTTCTTTCCACTACAGAACGGTAAAGCAAAATTGTTGTATGTTAATATTAACGCCTCCATGACCAACCGCAACTCAAGTTACACAAGATTGTACTAATGTGAGTAATAATATTAGTAGGATTGTACAGCCACTACTGTGTTTTTTTTTTTTTTTTACCGTGTTCACAATTACGCATGGAGAGAGAGAGAGAGAGAGAGAGAGAGAGAGAGAGAGAGAGAGAGAGACTTGACTTTTAAGGGTCCTTTATTGAAAACATTTTGAAAAAACAAATAAAATAATTAACAAATCACAGTAACATCCTTTTTTTTTTTTTTTTTTTTAAAAGACAAACAAGGTTATATATAAAACAGATCTAAAATATATATATATATATATATATATATATATATATATATATATATATATATATATATATATATTCCCCCAATTAAATAAATCTGTATATACATGCACATCCAGATTATTTCACACAAAAAACTGTAGCTCTCCCTCCTCCCCCAGCACACACAATCCCTCATTCACACACCAACGCTGCTGAAAACTCTGTAAGTCATGGACTAAAGAAAAATAAACAAAATCAATTTGAATCCTTGTTTTCAACAACAATTTCAACATTAACTCAGCGTTATAAATTCCCGACCCCTGCAGCTTGTTTTTCCTGGTTTTCCAGATCGCTAATTTTCCTTGCCCAAATATAAAATTAATTAAAGCACTTTTAAATCGTGTCTTGTGACTGTAAGGAAAATTAAAAATGAATAATTCTTTAGTAAAAATCACATTTAAAGAAATTAGCAATTCAGCAATAGCATTAAACAAGGGGTCCAGCCTTCTGCAGTAAAAAGATGAAACAGTGTTTCTTCCTCTCCACAAAAAGCACAGTCTTTACTAACCGCAGGGTCAATACGGTGGACGTGGCGCCCAGTGGCTATGATGCCATGAAGAATGCGCCACTGTAGATCTCCTGAACGCTTAGGTAAAGGCGGTTTATATAAAGACCTCCAGGCCGGAGCAGTACTACCTACACAATCCACATGAGCTCTCCACCTGGTATCAGGCAGTGTCTTTAGCGCATTTACACGGCACACCTTAACACAGAGTCTGTACAGCTCCTTTTTTCCAGAAGAGTGTGCAGGAAGCTGTTGCAGCCTCTCAATACTGTACAGACCTTCCCCAAGGTTTTCAGGAACAGCAGGGGACACTAAAAAGGAAGGGCAAGTCAACTCTTGCTCATCATTGCCTCCCAGAGCCTGGTTCAACATCTCTGTAACCCTAGGGGAAAAAGAGTCTCTGAGCTTTTTCAAAAGATTCTCTAGTACTCTGAGTGAGTGAATTCCCAGATGTTTGGCCAGGCTTTCCACCTCTGTCCACCTCCCAATGCTCACCTGCAGTAAATCTTTTAGTTTTGTAATGCCCCCTTTTGCAAAACTAGAGCACAACGCCCCAGATTGGAAACCATCTGCAGGGAACAAGGAGTTAAAAAATAAAGGCTCTTCTAGCAATGCTCCTACGGTCAAATAATCCTCCAGTCTCTCCACCTTCACCATTCGCCAGGCATTGAGCATGTTCTTATAGAAGTCTGGGAGTTCATTGGTGTCTAGCTGAGATAGATTTATTAAAAACAATTGCCAATCCCAGCCCAGTTCCCTCACTCTGTGCAGGAAAGAGAAGGCGATGTTTCTCCAGCTTAGCTCAGGTAAAAACAACAAACGCTGCACTGCTTGCAACCGGAAAGTAGCCACACGACTGCGTACATCCACTAACCCCTGACCCCCTTCACTAGGGGGCAGGTACAAGACAGCTGGCTTTAGCCAATGATGGCCACTCCAAAAAAACTCCAGTAGTACTCTTTGTATGTCATTTATCAGCCCTGGGGGAGGATCCAGGCACACCAGCCTGTGCCACAGCATGGAGGCCACCAGATTGTTGATCACAAGAACTCTTCCCTTGTATGACAACTGAGGTATCAGCCACCGCCAACACTGCAGCCTTCCCTTAACCTTTTCTGCTAAATCCTCCCAGTTCTTGAATTCATACTGTCGTTCTCCCAAATAGACTCCCAGAACTTTGATCCCAATCCCCCCCCAGCGCAATGGCTGAGGTAGCGTCGGGGGGCCGGCTCCACGCCACTCCCCTGACAGGAATGTGCTGCACTTGCCCCAGTTCACCTTGGCCGATGAGGCTTTCTGAAAAATGTCCAAACTGTCTTTCAGTGCTGACACATCAGCATG